>NW_009952694.1:867645-886115 GCF_000747805.2 Chaetura pelagica
CCCCCCCCGTTCTTTCTCTGTACTTCTTTTCCTCCTTATCGCCCCCTTCTACTCATTCTCGTCTTCTCTGTTCTTTTCCTTCTTTACTAAATTTTAACAGTTGTCAGTTCCTCTCCTTCTTCCTTTCACCTTCAAATGTGGCTCGATATTAAATTTCAGAAAACTTCACTCTCCTAATGATGTGTGTGCGTTTCTGTTTTTCCACCAGGTGGATTTTAAGGCTTTGAAATAGGGTGGCCAGTTGCAGTGTTGCAGCTTTTAAGCATTTTGAATCCCTTCAGCCAGCATAACCTTTAGACTCTCTCCACCCAAGGAAAGCACCACAGATACACAGACATAATGCCATGGCATTGTCAGTATAGGACATAAGGAGTATAAAAGACAGTTTTGATTAAAAATAGAAGGCCATTTACTTAAAAGGAAGACATACTTGGCACCTTCCCCCTCCAGAATCCACCCACCCTTCCTCTGTACCCCCCCTTTTGCCCTCTCCTCTATCGCTTTTGCTATCAGTGTGGAATATTTTCTTAATAAGTAGGAGGGAAACATTTTTCATCTAGACCAGAATAGGCCTGTGGGGGTATGTGTGTATTCTTTAGTGTCATGCAGATAACTGGAGGTTTTTTTTTTCTTAGTAAAGATCCTTGACAGATATTTAAAAAACTCTACGTTGCAGAGTAAAAACAGTAAAAAGAACAGCAGTTGCTGGCCAATTGGACGTCCATTTTAAACCTGTGCATTGAAGCCAGTTACAGCACTGACACTTGTATACTTATTTCATAAATGAATGAGGAATTAATAGGTAGGGTTTCTTCTGTTGTGATATCTTACCTTCCTGAGATTCTTCAATATGACAGCCGTTTTCAGCAGTGACATCAGTGACCAGAGTTAAGTTCTTTCTTAAAAAACCCACACCTATTTAAAATTTATAGTACATATCTAAACCTAACATATTACAAATATTCATTCAGATGCATTTTTGTAAAGATTATTTTCCTTTGTATTTTGGATTTTTTTTTTAAAGTGCTCAAATTCTATTTATAGTACTGTACTGAAAGTGCTACTAGAGCTTGCAAGGTATGATGTAAATATAATAGTTGTAAAAAAGAGTCTATAGTGCTTAAAGTATCAGAAATTGCTTTTGTTACATTATCGCTGGCTTGTTTTAATACAAGTTGCTTTTAAGCTTGAAACAGCTTAAACAGTATGTTTTTTTTAAAGTACCCTGTTTAAAGCAGCTGCCAATGTTGTGAAAATGTAAATAGTTGCAACAAATGCCTAACACTCTCTGGTGTTGGACTGTATTTTAGCTAAGGTGTTGCATGTGTAACATAATCCCATTAAATCCTTTAGGCTCAGACTAAATTGTTTTTAAATGCTATATATAGCACTAACAGAATCAAATGCTGCACGTGTTTTTGAGGCTAAAGATAAAGTGTGCCTTCCTAAAGCCATAGGTGTTTTTCTGTGCCCAAACTTCGTAGGAAAGAAAAGCACTAATCACAGTAATAGATTTTTTCTGTACAAGTTTCCCCTTTGGGCCTTGTTATTTGAGTAGATTGTGCAAAAATAATTCAATCCCATTTAGTAAAGATATTAAAAGGATGCTGGTGGTATGTTAAGACTTTCAAAAGCACTTTCTTAACAGAATTGTCAATCCCGTGTACTGGCATCCTTCAGGAATATGTTGCATAAAACTTCAAAACACTCCACATCGCTACTTTTAGGATACTAATATGTGGTGTGTTCTTGAAGTTACATATAGGGAGGCATCCTTCAGGATACTTCCTGACCTTTACTGCGGGAACGGAAGTTTGTGACGACAAACATTCAGCGTTAAGTTCTGCTGGCACAGTTAGGTTGGGGAGCAGCCTGCAAGCAGTCACGGTTATGGACGTGACGTACCTATGAGAGCAAAGCCCGTGATGCATTCTTGCTGTGTGATAACGAAGGAATGCATTCGGAAGGAGCTGGCGCTGTTGGGGAAGAGCTGGCCGGGCTGGAGAGAGATCCCAGCCCCGCGCTGGCCGGCGCGGCCACCAGGGGGCTCCGTTTCTCCCGCCGCCGGCCGGGCTGCCCGGCCCTGCTGTGCCCTGCCCGGCCCGGCCCTGCCCTGCCCAGCCCTGCCGGGCGCTGCCGGGCTGGCTGCCCACCTCTCTCCATTGCTACTAGGCGCTGAAAGTAAATAATGCAGTATTTGACCTGAGCTTCCCAGTGCTTTTAAAGTATTCCATAGTACTCATAGCTGTATGAAAAAGTTTAGTTTCAGGTAGTCCTGGTAACACTGGGGATTCTGTATTAGGGCTGTCTGGCTTATTAATTTTTTCCCTGTAGCTGTGTTATTTTTGTCCTAATGGGCGCGCAAAACTCTGAGTTGTTTTTGTTTTCGATTTTCCTCATGAAAATTTTTAGCCTAAAGGTCAGTGTTAGTGAGTTGGAATATTACTGAACTTTTTTCCATCAGCTTTAAAAAGTAATTTTAAGGATATTAAATTTTTCAGATTATTGTTTGAACCCTCTCATCACTTCCTTATGGATACTGATTTTAATGAAATATTAAAAGAAAAATTAGTTTCAGCTTCCTCATGGGAAATTCTGAAGCAACTTTTTTTTTTTTACTTAAGTTACCTTGAATTTGAGTATTAACTATGCCTTTCTAGTCACTTTGCATGTATCAGCAGCTGAAATAATTTATCCATGGCTAGTTCTGCACATTACATTTTTTGGTAACTTACAGTAATTTCTTTGGCTTTGAGTTACAATTCCCATGCATTTTTGCAATTCTTCCTCAGTTGACGTACAAGCATAACAGAAGAATGTTTGCATTTGAAAAAGTAAAACCAATACCTGCACACATGATATTGGGAATTATGTATTTTTGCATCTTGGCATTAGTTTATCTAAGTTGACTTATTATGCAGAATATTATCTGCTACCTAAATCTGGCTTTTCACTTGCTTGTTTTGTAATTTAAATGGAAGTATAGTGGGTAGCCACTGTTCTCATTTTACACAGGTCAGAATTACACATGTGGCTTGTTCAAGGTCAAACAACACACTACTGTTTGAATTTAGTGTCAAAACTTAGCGTGTTGGTTCCTGGGTTCTATACTGCAGTTTCTTACAAAGCAAAGTAACATGAAATGAACCAGATATGTGGATCAATGAAATTTGTTGGAGTTGCTGCTGCTAAGATGTACATTTTTCTTTTTGCAGCAAATGCATTTTAGCTTTATATTCTTGCCTTTATCTCTCATTCCTCATTTGTTTCTCTTTCATCTGTTTTTGTCAATTCTTTCTTACATCCCCTTTGTAAAATTTCTCCATTAGTTCTCTTGTGTTCTTCCTGAATAACTTTGTAAATAAACCTGATCAGGTAGTCTTGTGCTAAGAAGCTTCTCTGAGTGCTATGCTTGTGTTTAGTAGGAGCTTCGCCTGTGCAAAAATAATTAAGAATTTTTTTTTCCTGTAAACTTGCACTGTTTCCTTTGCTGTAAAAATACAGGCTTTGAACCTATGTTGAATGCTCTCATATATTCATAAATCTGCAGATAAATAACTCAAGAGGCCTGAGTTCAATATCGTGCAATGCTGGTAATTTGAACCTTTTGCAGTTTACCTTTTTATTCTACCTTGATCTAATTTGTGTGGGTTGTTTGTTTGTTTGTTTTTGTGAACAGCAACAATGGCTGGAAATAGATGCCCCTTGGAATGCTAGATTCCAGCTGAGTGATGTTTTGTTTTGCATTCAGAAATAAAGTTTATGCCTTGATTTAAACTTGGGTAGTACACTGGAGATCTTGAGAATATTATTATTAATAGGAGAAAAATACTAAACTTCGCAAGAACTCATAGCTTTGAACTTTTGTTTCTAAACACAGTTTTGCATGGATTTGTAACACGAAGCTGAGTGGTCAGGTTTTTTCTCCTTTTTTTAGAAGTTATTAAAAATTGCTTAGCTTTTGTATGCAAAGAATTATCTAGACTGCGTAACTTCTTTAGGAATGGTAGTTGACCATCATACTAACCAAATCTGAAATGAGCAGCAATTGGCATAATCCACTCTCATCCTTCATTTACCTAGCATGACTAATCACCATACCTCTTAAGCTGTATTCATTTTCAGTCAGAGTATCACTACTGAAGACATTTCAAGGCGTTTTCCTTTACTATCTTGCTATTGCTTGATTCAGTTTATTTCCTGAATCGTTTTCCCCTAGTGTTGACTTGCAGAATTTTACTGGGGAGCACTGTATTTACCCTTACTTGTAAATAAAATTTCAAGTATGATTACTTAAGACTACCAGTACTTGTGAAGACAAGAATATTGGTGTGTTAGTAAAGAGAACAGGACATATGAAGTGTCTAGGACCTCAGCAGACTTGAGTTAATTGAAATTGTTGGTAAGATGACAGTTTCTAAAACTAATTCTGGTTTGAAGAGAAGATTTCTTATGCTTGAGTGAGAAAGATATCTCTTGGTAAATATTGAATGAGAAGAAACAACATTATTTTAAGCTACATCAACATTAGATTTTTGTTACTGGTTCTTGAAATTAAAATGGTTGAGTTATTATCTTGGTATGTTTTGAATGGAGCTGTAATTACTGATGTGCTGATAGGTTTTGAAATTCAGATATTGTACTAAATGCTTACTAATGCCAAGTTTTGGTTCTCAAAAAGTGTGAAGTGAGGGATGACTTGGTATAAAAACATACTGTCAGCAGCAACCTATGTCTAGAGCTGTCATTTCCTTGAAATCAAAGTCTTTGATATTTGAAAGTGCTGTACATTCAAATGTTGTCCTACAAACCATGTCATTGATATCTAATGTGTTTCATTTTATTGTGTTGATGTGCTCTAGAGTTCACAGTAACTTACTTTTGGTGTATTCCTATACCCTCCAAAGCAGACTAGGCAGTAATAGCCTTTTTTTTTCTATGTGTGCTTTTCTTTTCTTGGCTAGCTAATTTACAAACGGTATCACAAGACTATAGTAATTGAAACTAATCCTGAAAAATAGTGGTCCATAAACTGTTGCATTTAGACAACATTACAGTGCGTAAAGGACTGTGAGGAAAACACTGTTACTTTTTTGTTGTCATTGTTTGCAGCTGCTTAAATAGCCATTGATCATGAGCAATTCTGTCTTTCAGAACGTTTCTGACAACATTTGCTGTCTTCCAGACATTTCTGCTTCAGCCAATGCTTCAGTTTCTGCTTCAGTCTGCAGATGGTAAACATTTTTAGGTTCAGAAAGCAATTTCAGAAGGAATTCAGATATATTCAGAGTATTTATCTATGAGTGATTTTCTTTGCTATGGACCTGTCTACAAGTTCCTGTGCAGCCACAATTGCTGAATAACATGTGATCAACAAATTCAGTATTTATTAATTGTTAATAATATAGCATTCTATGTTAATGGTTAGAATTAACTCAGAAGACTTGGGGAGACATGTATGTGAAAACAGAACTTTCTCTGGCCTCGTCATGTTTCCATCTTGTAGGGGCCTGCCTTTGAGCTTTTTCTTGTGGCAGTGAACATTGCAAAATAGCTGTTATCTCCCTCCCCCCAAGCCTCAGATGCATTCTAGCAGGCAGAGACACTTTTCTTTCTGTCTACTCTTCCACATCCTCTTCTTTGGTGTCTGGTAGTCTGTTTCCTCATGCGCAGCTGTGCTCTGCTCACCTAGCTGTGGACACAGAGGACTGCCACAGCTAGTGGGTAAGGCCAGGGAGTGGGACTTCTCTCCTGCCTTCTCTTTCAGGTGATTGAGTTTAGCTTTGCTTAGTGTAAGACTGATAGTCTGCTGCCTAAGGATTTTGGCGTTGTTTGATACCAGTGCTTGAGAACTGCATTATTACTGTGGAATTGATGTATTGCTTATTGATATTGCAAAATTCAATTTTTTGTCCAAAAAAAAGTTTACTAAAGCTTAAACTTCTTCAATTAGCTATATTATTCACAAAGCAAAATGAAATTACTAAAAGCATAATGGTAAGTGATAGCAGAAGAATAACCTCTGCTATGCCTTCTTGATTTAATGCATCTTGCTTAAAAATGACACTTTTCCGTAGTTGAAAGTGGCATACATTATGATCCAGTGCAAGTGCCTCAAGTTCCTTTCCTTTTCTGCATCTTAATATATGCATCTACTGGCCTGGCATTCAAAATCTGTGATTTGTTTAAATGAAAACTGAAGAAATTCAGTGGAAGAGAGTTTGGTGCTTGGTTGCTTTGTGGCAGCATCCCTGCAGTAAAATCGACCCTTACCAAGGTTATACTAATACATTGTATCCTAGTTGAGAGTTCACAATCTTCAAATATGATCTCCTTTCAATTTCTGATTTGTCACAGTCTGTGAGGCCTTTTAATTTAGAAATCCTATACTACAGGGAAAAGGGTTTTCAGATACACTGTACCTTTTTTTAGTAATAAAATGTACATACATGTATTTAGACATATGTTCATTTTATAAATTCTGTATTTACTGACTATACTGACTTTATGAAATCATATTCTATATGTTTTAGAATTCTAAATTCTTTTACAAATGATTAGTTATTTTTATATCTCACGTTTTGTGTGTTATCTGAGACACTATATTAAATTTTTTTTGGAAGAGGCTTCTGCAGCCCAGACCTTTGAAATCACAGTAACTTAGGCAGAATTGTGTCCTGCCTGTCCCAAGTATCAATAGCTGTGCTAAAAGGATTTAAACCCTCCAAGTTTAGATGAAGACCAGTTTGAACTCTTGAGTTCTGCTTATGGGTTTAAACATAGGAAAATGATCCTCATGTGTAGATGAGGTGTTGTACCTTCTCTGATTGCTTCTTTTCCTTTCATAATTTTGAAGATATTAACAAATCTTACTTTTTGTTTTCAGATCCCTCAGGGAAGGACTTACTGAAGGACAGTGTTTAAATGTGTGACTTTACTGCAGGAAGATCACAGCAGGATAATAAACTTGCTTTGCACCTTCTTTTCCTAACGGTAAGTTTGGGCTTTTGGTCTTCATAATCTTGTTTTTAAGGGAGAATGTAGGTGAATAAGTGCAAGATGATACTCCTCATTTTCTTTGTAACTGTTTGGAAATCTGAAAGCCTGTCTAGACAAAGTCCTATGGAGTGACTATAGAAGGTCAGAGACTCTTTCTGCAGTAATGTCATACACTTTTTGTGTTCTGTAGTTCTTCAGAATTTTTCTATTTCAACATTTTTCTATTTAAATGTAATGCTCTATTATTTTCAATTTAAAGACAGATTAGTTGGGGAAATCAAACATCCCCACCTTTGAATCTGTAACAAAGGTGAAGGGAGTGGGGGTGGATGACAAATTGGAGTGTTTTCAATTTGTTATAAGAGAATTAGGCAGATTGAAATAAGATTATTATCACTTGCCATGAATTTCCAGTGTATATATTTTAAAACTATACAGAACTGTAAAGTACCTTTAAATTAGTGGTATACTGAAAAGAAAACTCTTCTATTTGGGGAACAATTTCATAATGACTACATATTTAATGTGAAACCATTGTAATGTTAGGTCTTTACCAAGCTTATTACTTAATTGACATAGGACATAGGTTTCATTCTGTTACTTCGTTTTGTACAATCAGTTCAAAGTAGAAACAGTATAAAAATGAAAACTGCACTGATTTAAAGTATCTAGAGATTCAATTCCCGCTGTGGTGGAAATCTTCATGTTTTGAGAGACTAATGTGTTCTTTCTTTGTCAGTGTCCCATTTCACCTTATTCTTTGTACTTATTTTAAGAATGTATTGAGTTGACAAAACATTTATTGCTGGAGGAGGAACCCTGGCTACATGAGGATGTAGAGTATCTGAAAGTATTAATTGTTTCTTATAAACTAGCTGCAAGTTGACAGCATCTTCCTGGTTAAATGAAATAATCCCATAGATGAAGATTTTTGTGTTCTAGTTTAGTCCACATAAAATCTGTATTGTGCTGTGGTAAACAGAAAACATTTTATACTGGAAGTGCTGACTAAACTTGTCATTCTAATAGTTTGAATGATGCTACTATGACAAGCTTTGCTTTAGAAAAAAAAACACACTGGGTTTATTTGTAGTAATATAAACACTGCTTGTGAATTATTTACTTTTGCTAAGTATTTTTATTCCCAGAGCCATTTGCTATTAGTTCTAAATTCTGTGGTTTAAGAATTAAAAAAAACAAAACACAGTGGAAAAAGTAAAAAGCAACATTTTAAAATACAAGTTCTCTTTCTGAATGTCTCTTCAAGTAAACTGATGTAAATAAAAAAAAATAATTCCTAAAACACGGCATAAAAGTTTCAGCTCTTGCCATGTAAAAACTCTCAAGTTTATTTTTCTCTTAATTTTGTAGATAAATTGATACTTTTATTAAAAAATGCACTTTCCTTGGCTATGAGTTCTATAACTGAAAGTTGGTTTTACATATGTGATTTTTATTTTATATTTAGGTCAATTAATTTCATTACAGATATTGTTACATAAATACTGTATTTCTGATCAGAACATGAGTTTTATATTTCTAGGTGTTAATAAGTTGGAAAGCTCTGTAAGTTAGCCATTGGTTCTATGTAAAATATGAAAGGTTTCAGTATTTTTATCTTCTGTTGCAACTTTTAATGATGCAAATACTTCTTTTACTTCTGCATGTTTTCAAACTCGGGTATGTTTTAGCAGTTGTGAATTAGATTTAGAAGCACTGAGAACTTTTTGGGTGACAGATCCTGTGCTACTTCTATGTTTTTTTAAACTAAAGGAAGGTACTACAGTGCCATTCTTAAATTGTTGCAGAGAATGTCAAAATGCAGAACAAATAAAGCTGAAATATTGAGACTGAAATTTCAGTATTGATGATTATTATACTGTTTCCTTTGTATAAGAGCTGTTCACAGGTTTGCTTGCATACACTTGTATTATTTCATGGAATTGTTTGTGTTGGAAAGGACCTTAAAGCTCATCTAGTTCCAAGCCCCCTGCATGGGCAGGGACACCTCCCAGTAGACCACTTTGCTCAAAGACCCATCAAGCCTGTCCTTAAACACTTCCAGGGAGGGGACATCCACAGCTTCCTTGGGCAACCTGGTCTAGTGTCTCACCACACTCACAGTGAAGAATTTCTTCCTAGTATGGAACCCGAACCTACCCTCTTCCAAGTTAAAACTGTTCCCCCTTGTCCTATCACTACACACTCTAGTAAAAAGCCTCTCCTCAGCTTTCCTCTGGCCCCCCTTCAGGTACTGGAAGGCCACTATGAGGCGGCCTCAGAGTCTTCACTCCAGGCTGAATAACCGCAGCTCTCCCAGCCTGTCTTAGGAGGAGAGGTGTTCCAGTGCTCTAATCATCTTTGTGGCCTTCCTCTGGACTTGCTCCAAATGCATTAAGAGCAGTGGTCTATACGTATAATTTATAGTACCACATGATAGCTGTCTTTTTACCAAGAAAATGACAAAAGTATATCTATCAAAATATTTTCACAAGATTGTTGGTAGGTTGGAAGTGACCTCTGGAGGTCATCTTGTCTGGCCTTCCTGCTCAAGCAGGGTCACCTAGAAAAGGCTTTCCAGGACCATATCCAGGCAACTTCAGAGTATCTCCAATGAGGGAGCCATTGCAACCTCTTCAGGCAACCTGTACTCATTCACCCTCACAATAAAAAAGTGTTGTCTGATGTTCATATGGCACCTCCTGTGTTTTGGTCTGTGCCTACTGCCTCTTGTCTTCTGTCATGGGATGTGACCAGAAAGAGTCTGGCTCTGCCTTCTTTGCACCTTTCCTCCAAATATTTGTGCATGTTGATGAGATTTCCCCCCTAGAGCCTTCTTCAGGCTAAAGAGTCCCATCTCTCCTAGCCTTTACTTACATGAGAGGTGCTTTAGTCATTTAATCAGCTTAGTGTTCCTTTGCTGGACTGTCTCCAGTAGCTTTGTATCTCGTACTGTACAGCTGGACACGGTGCATCAGGGGAGGCCTTACCAGTGCTGTTTTAGAGGGGAAGGTTCACCTACCTTGACCTGCTGGCAATACTTCGTCTCAAGCCACCCACGGTACCATTAGCCTTGTTTGCCACCAGTGTGCGTTGCTTGCTGTCCACTGGTCTTTTTCTGCAAAGCTGCTTTCCAGACAGTTGGATCCCAGCATGTACTCTTACATGGGGTTATTCTTCTCTGGATGCAGGACATAACAGTTTACAAGCTTCCTGTCAGGCCATGGCTGCAGCCTGTTGAGGTGTCCCTGAACAGCAGCACAACCCTCTGGTGTGTCAGCCACTACTCCCAATTTTGTCATCCATCACCCAAGTCGTTAGTGAAGTTGTTGAATAGTACTGGGCTCAGTATTGGCCCCTGAACTACACCATTTATTACTGGCCCCCAATTAGATTTCATGCCGCTGATGACAACTTGCTCAGCCCAGTCATTCAGCCATTCAATTTACTTTATTTTCCTCATAAGGGGATTCTTTCTAAACCTGTAAATGTATTTCTATTTGCAGTATTTATGTAAACAAAGTCTTATGATTAATAAATGAGAGTCAGGGGTAATTGTTACACTTGAGAACAGTTTCAGTAAAACTACTGGAACCTTGTAATAATTCTGTGGAAATCTGAGTGTAGATATAGTAGTTTTTATTTAAAATGATTAAAAGTTATTGTTTTATTTTCCTAGAGACAGAGGGAATGATGTATTACATCGTAGTATTAAAATATCAGACATAAGTCTTACTTTTTCTGTATCTAGTATCTCCATGACAATATTTGTAATTTTCAGGTAGAATTCAGGTTAGAAACTTCTCCTTAAAAGCAGTTGATTGTTAGTACATGCATAAAGTAGTTTACTTCCATGGATAGGTAGTGGCTGAACCACATTGTCAACTTCCTGGTTTTACAGGTTCTTATTTTGAAAGTTTGTTTATTGAAAACTAAAACAAATTCTACAATTGCACACAAAAGTGGTGTTATTCATGCAGATAACAATGCTATCTGATGGAAGTATGTGTGTGAATAGTAATATGTGTGTATGAATTTCGTGTTGGGTTCAGAGTTTTTGTGTTGGAATTATCATAGTGGAAAATGCTATTACCATGTACCCATATGCTATGAAGGAAAACAGTAATTTGGGGTTTGGGTTTGGCTTGCTTAGAAGTATGCAGATCACCTATCAAAATAGGTGATAAGGCATTATTAAACTGTGCCTAAAACTTGTTTATTTTAAAATTTATAATACAAGTAGCATTACCATTAATGAAGATTAATTTAAGATCCCATATGAAGTAGTTGTACAATTTCAGGGTGAGCAAGCAAAAATGCTTTTTAAAATCCCTTTTCTCATGAGTATTAGAAAGAAATACCTGCACACTTAAGCTTTTTTCCCCTCTTTTTTTTGTTTAGGAAGATGATCCTCCTCATCCTGGTTATCTGAGGTTCTCTCAATGACAAGCTGAAGCAAGAAAAACTGAAAGCTATTTCTGGAACCCTGGATATACAACTTAAATTTGTAGGAACCTTTCCAGAATGAAAACCACATACAGTTACCTTGATAATTGCAAAAGGATGAGAGGAAAGTTATGATGGCAAAAAACAAAGAGCCACGTCCCCCATCTTATGCTGTTAGTGTTGTTGGACTGTCTGGAACTGAAAAAGATAAAGGTAATTGTGGAGTTGGAAAGTCGTGTTTGTGCAATAGATTCGTTCGTTCAAAAGCAGATGAATATTATCCCGAGCATACCTCTGTGCTTAGCACAATTGACTTTGGAGGAAGAGTTGTTAACAATGATCACTTTTTGTACTGGGGTGACGTAACACAGAGTGGTGAGGATGGAATTGAATGCAGAATTCATGTAATTGAACAAACTGAGTTCATTGATGATCAGACTTTCTTGCCTCATCGGAGTACGAATTTGCAACCTTATATAAAACGTGCAGCTGCCTCCAAACTGCAGTCAGCCGAAAAACTGATGTACATTTGCACAGATCAGCTAGGCCTGGAGCAAGACTTTGAGCAAAAACAAATGCCTGAGGGGAAATTAAACATAGATGGGTTTTTATTGTGCATTGATGTAAGCCAAGGATGCAATAGGAAGTTCGATGATCAACTTAAATTTGTGAATAATCTCTATATCCAGCTCTCAAAATCTAAAAAACCCATAATAATAGCAGCAACAAAATGTGATGAATGTGTTGATCATTATCTGCGAGAGGTTCAGGCCTTTGCTTCAAATAAGAAGAACCTTGTGGTTGTGGAAACATCAGCAAGATTCAATGTCAATGTTGAAACGTGTTTTACTGCACTGGTACAAATGATGGATAAAACTCGTGGTAAACCTAAAATAATCCCCTATCTGGATGCCTATAAGACTCAAAGACAGCTAGTTGTTACAGCAACAGATAAGTTTGAAAAACTTGTCCAAACTGTGAGAGACTATCATGCAACGTGGAAAACAGTGAGTAATAAACTGAAAAACCACCCTGATTATGAAGAGTACATAAATTTGGAAGGAACAAAAAAGGCGAAAAATACTTTTTCAAAACACATAGAGCAGCTTAAACAGGAACATATTAGAAAAAGAAAAGAAGAATACATTAATGCATTGCCAAGAGCTCTTAATACTCTTCTGTCAAATCTTGATGAGGTTGAACACTTGAGCTGGTCAGAAGCCTTGAAGTTAATGGAGAAAAGGCCTGACTTCCAGTCCTGTTTTGTAGTGCTTGAAAAAACACCATGGGATGAAACTGACCATATAGATAAAGTTAATGACAGAAGGATTCCGTTTGACTTGCTCACTACACTAGAAGCAGAAAAAGTTTATCAAAACCATGTACAGCATCTTATATCTGAAAAAAGGAGGGTTGAAATGAAGGAGAAATTCAAAAAAACTCTTGAGAAAATCCAGTTCATTTCGCCTGGGCAGCCATGGGAAGAAGTTATATGTTTTGTAGTGGAGGATGAAGCATTCAAATACATCACTGATGCGGATAGCAAAGAAGTATATGGTAGGCATCAGAGAGAGATCGTTGAAAAAGCCAAAGAGGAGTTTCAGGAAATGCTTTTTGAGCATTCAGAGCTGTTTTATGACCTGGATCTTAATGCAACACCAAGTTCAGATAAAATGAGTGAAATTCATGCAGTTCTGAGTGAAGAACCTAGATACAAAGCTTTACAAAAACTTGCACCTGATAGAGAATCTCTTCTGCTTAAACACATAGGATTTGTTTATCACCCAACTAAAGAAACTTGTCTCAGTGGCCAAAATTGCACTGACATTAAAGTAGAGCAGTTACTTGCCAACAGTCTTCTTCAACTGGACCATGGCCGCTCAAATTTATACCATGATAGTGCCAACATTGATAAAGTCAATCTTTTCATTTTGGGCAAAGATGGCCTTGCACAAGAATTGGCGAATGAAATTCGGACACAATCAACTGATGATGAATATGCATTAGATGGAAAAATATATGAACTGGATCTTAGGCCAGTTGATGCAAAATCCCCATACTTGTTGACTCAGTTGTGGACTTCAGCCTTCAAACCACATGGTTGTTTCTGTGTGTTTAACTCTATTGAATCACTGAATTTTATTGGGGAGTGCATTGCAAAAATAAGGACTGAAGCATCTCAGATCAGAAGAGATAAATATATGGCAAATCTTCCATTTACATTGATACTGGCTAACCAGAGGGACAGTGTTAGCAAGAATCTGCCTATTCTGAGGCATCAGGGACAGCAATTAGCCAACAAATTACAGTGTCCTTTTGTAGATGTGCCTGCTGGTACATATCCACGCAAATTTAATGAGACCCAAATAAAACAAGCTCTGAGGGGAGTACTAGAAGCAGTTAAACACAATTTTGATGTTGTAAGTCCAGTTCCCACCATTAAAGATCTATCAGAAGCTGACTTAAGAATCGTCATGTGTGCCATGTGTGGTGATCCGTTTAGTGTGGATCTTATTCTTTCACCCTTCCTTGATTCTCACTCCTGTAGTGCTGCTCAGGCTGGACAGAATAATTCTTTGATGCTTGATAAAATAATAGGTGAAAAGAGGCGTCGAATACAGATAACTACTTTATCATATCATTCTTCAATTGGTGTAAGGAAAGATGAACTTGTTCATGGATATATACTGGTCTATTCTGCAAAGCGGAAAGCGTCCATGGGAATGCTTCGGGCGTTCCTTTCTGAAGTTCAGGATACCATTCCTGTCCAGTTAGTGGCTGTTACTGATAGTCAGGCAGACTTCTTTGAGAATGAAGCAATCAAGGAACTCATGACTGAAGGAGAGCACATAGCAACAGAGATTACTGCTAAGTTTACAGCTTTATATTCTTTATCTCAATATCATCGTCAAACTGAAGTTTTCACATTGTTCTTCAGTGATGTATTGGAGAAGAAGAACATGATTGAAAGTTCTTATATGTCAGACAGCACAAGGGAAACAACGCATACAAGTGAAGATGTTTTTCCAAGGTCTCCCAGAGGAAGTTCCCTTGACTATAATTATCCAGATTCAGAGGATGATACTGAAGGACCACCACCTTACAGTCCAATTGGTGATGATGTAAGGTTACTCCCAGCACCTAGTGACCGTTCAAAGTACCGATTGGATTTGGAAGGAAATGAGTACCCTATTCACAGTACGCCACTCAATTGTCATGATCATGAACGCAACCATAAAGTGCCTCCTCCAATAAAACCGAAACCACTTGTTCCAAGAACAAATGTGAAAAAACTGGATCCTAATCTCCTGAAAACAATTGAGGCAGGTATTGGCAAAAACCTTAGGAAACAACCATCTCGAGTGCCTGTAGCACCATCAGAAGATATAGACCAATCTGACAACTATGCTGAACCTATTGACACTATTTTCAAACATAAAGGCTTTGCAGATGATATCTACGCGGTTCCAGATGATAGTCAGAATCGTATTATCAAAGTTCGAAACTCAATTGTTATAAATACCCAAGGCGAGGAAGAAAATGGGTTTTCTGATAGAATATCCAAAAGTCATGGGGAAAGAAGGCCTTCAAAATACAAATATAAGTCTAAGACACTGTTCAGCAAAGCAAAGTCATACTATAGGAGAACTCATTCAGATGCAAGTGATGATGAGGCTTTCACCACCTCTAAAACTAAAAGAAAAGGAAGACATCGTGGAAGTGAAGAAGACCCACTTCTTTCACCTGTTGAAACATGGAAGGGTGGCATAGATAACCCTGCTATTACATCAGATCAAGAACTGGATGATAAAAAAACGAAAAAGAAAACACACAAAGCAAAAGAGGATAAAAAGGTAAGTCAATTGATTTAAATTTTATTTACAACTTCTGGTGTGTTGTGAGAAGGAAAGAGTAAAAATATGCAAAAGTTGCACCCTATTTTGAACCGGCTGCTTTAAGATTTTGATGTAGCATTGTTTGATTTTTGTCCAAGTTTCTACTTAACTTGCTTGGAACTGGCAAACCTGAGGGAATGAAGTGGTTTGTCTAGTTAATCAGTTGTTCCATAAGTTTCAGTTCTTTTTGCCTCTGTGTCTACATGTGCAGTCTGCTTTCCATATGAGTAAGTGAAAGCAGAATTTGGTCCACAGATCCTTCTTTGTTAATAACAACTTTTTTTTTTTTTTCTTTAAGTGGGGGGGAAGCCAAAATCTGCTTTAGGAGTTCTTGAGTGGAACTGGTTCTTTCTGTTCTTGCAGTTCTAGCTGTTGGAATGAAGTTTAGGGCTGATGAATGAAAGGGCTGGTTTTCTTTTAAATCTAAGTTGTCTGCCTGGAATTCTAAAACCAAGGCTCGAAAAGGAAACTTTGTATAATGTTTTACTGACTACTGCATTTTCCTAGAGTGGGCAAGCAAGTAATCAAATTAAAAACTGTGCTACCTGTACAGTTCTATATTCAAACAAAATAAAGGGAACAACATGCCTTCCCAGTGTGGTTTTCTAAATAATAAGGTGACATTCTGCTTGAAAATTGTCTGTTTTATTTTGATCTTTATGTTTGATAGCTATATTTTTTTAGTTACTGTTTTAAAAGTTGTTATATAAACATAATGTTGTAGTGTAGGTACTGGATGTATTCTCTTTATAGTTTAGATTTTCATTTTAGGCTAGCAATCATTGTCTTGCATATAGTTTTTGTTAAAAATTAAATCAGGAGCATTCCTAGTCAGGTATTTTCTTTCTTGTCTCAAAATAAGTTGACCTTTTAAATTTTGTCTTTTGTAGCTTTTTAGAAACATCCCTCTTAGCTTAGATCTGACAGTATTTGAATAGCATTTAGAAATAAGTTTTGTTCAAGTTAAATTTAGCATAGTTAAATTTTACCAGTGGATTAAATTCTGAATTGCACTTCCTAGTATGCAGCTGTGATTTGAATTAAACATGTCTGAATTAAAAGACTCTAAATTTTTTAAAGCTTACTCAAAAGCATAGATAATGATGTATTGTGGGTATAAAATCAGATAGTTAAAAATAATTTGAAGTTATTCTTTTTTGGGAAACTTAAATGTTTTTTAAAAAAATTACATACTTTTGATTGAAGTAATATTGACACATAGAAATTTAAATGTAGTCATAATCCTCCTGCTGTCTCAGCTGTGTGGAGTCAACAGGAAGTTTTTGTGGGTTGCATATTTATGTTTAAACCTTGTAGACCTAGTGGGATATTATCTTTCTGATATTGTCTTAAAAAAATCTCTGATGTCTTGGCTTTGGCCAATTGAGAGGCAGCCTGAGTCAGGCTGTTTCAGGCTGTTCTAAATTTTTGTAGTGGTTAAGACTCTTGAAGAATACAAGTGCTGTTTCAAGGCTTTTTTAATGTACCCCTTGGTTTTGCTGTTGTTTTTTGCTCTTTTTTTAAAATTTGTATTTTATTTTACTTGGAAGTTGTGGTTCAGGGTTGATACTTTTAAATTAGATAAAATATTTAATAGAATCATGGAATGGTTTGAGTTGAAAAGGACCTTAAAGATGACCTGGTTGAACCTCCTTGCACGGGCAGGGACACCTTCCATTAGACCCCATTGCTCAAAGCCACATCCAGCCTGGCCTGGAACACTTCCAGGAGGTGGGTATCCACAGGTTCCCTAGGCAGCCTGGTCTAGTGTCTCACTACCCTCACACTGAAGAATGTCTTCCTAATATGTAACCTGAATCTACTCTCCTTCAGTTTAAAACCATTGCCCCTTGTTTTATCACTATGTGCTGTAGTAAAAAGTCCCTCCCCAACTATGTCTAATAGTAGTACAAATTATTGTAATGTTGGAGATAGCTAAAATGTTTGAAAGCATTTGAAATACCTAAGAATGCTGAGTGCTTAATGCTTTTCATAAGTAGTGACTTCTATGTGTGTTGACTTGCATAGTTCCAGTTTATATGATTAATTGTTCTAGTTTGAAATATACTACTTTGTTTATTTTAACTGTTTTTTTGAAAGAGAGATGTAGATTTTTTAGTTTTGGAACTTATTCACCATGTTTTCCTGTGTTGTTTTAGATGAACAGCTAGCAGTCTGTAATTACAAAATTTTAAAAAAATTATTCAAGTTACACTTTCCTTGTGAAGTGTTATTTAGTCTATGTGAGGGATGTTAGTGCACTACTATTTATGCTTACTTGCTGGCTTTGTTTTGTTGGTTTTTTTTAGAATTTTGACCACTTAAATGTGAAAGGGATAAATAAAACTTGTACTCTTTTCTGAGTATTTCTTAAAGCTCTTCCTGATAGCTTTTCTAAATTGTTTCGTTGTATATAAAGGAAACATAAGACACATGTGTGACTACTGCTGTAATTATAGTGATTTGGAAATACAGAAATGTTACAAACAAAATGAATTTACTTGGAAAATCTCAACCTTTGGAGTATGAGGTCGTAATTGTCTCTGTCAAAGATTACAGCCTGATTTTTTTTTCTTTAACTGATTTTTTTTTTTTAAATAAGTTTTGTAATCTGCTGTTTCCTTTTAAAGCGCAAATAGGATGCAACATTCTTGATATTCCTTTCATCTTTGTTAGTTTGAGGAGTTTGAGATGTGGTATTTTTGGGTGGGTTTCTCACATAGTATTGCAGAAAGCTCCTATCTACAGTAATTTGTGGGTTTTGCACTTTGGTTTTCAGTTACGCAAAGCAGGTTTCATCTAGAGACAGAATTTGCCTATGCAGATTTTTACATTTAGATTTTTTAAAAAATTATTTTGGAAGGTGTTGGCTTGTTTTCAGCTTTTTTTGGGTGTTGGGTTTTTCCCCCCCATTTAAATACAAGTTAAATACAATGAAAGTTTCTCAAAGTGATACTTACTTTTCTCTTGGAAGTTCTGGAAAATGTTTTGAAGGCAGGCCCAGATGAAGAAAGCATGTAAAGATAATGTGTTTTAATAAAGAGACATGGTCTTGCTGCAGGATGCTCATTCTTTCCTGATGCTTTCAGACCACAGTTTCCAACGAAGTCATGTAAAGGTATGGGCACT
>NW_009952694.1:886164-901435 GCF_000747805.2 Chaetura pelagica
AGTTGAAGTGAACAAGGTGAAAAGTAGGATAGGTAGGAAGGAGGAATGGAATTCTGGTAAACAATCGAACAGGAGAAAGAACAGATACTTTTTTACAACCCTGGAATCAGCACTCCTAGTTTGACTGCTCTGCTAACACAAATGTTCCAAACTTAAAAAAAATACATATTGCTACTTGTTGCTGTTAAGAAGCATAAATAAAAATGTTTTACCATGGAAAGTATGGCAATGACGTATCTGTGGTGAGCAAGTAATGTTACTTGCAAGGTCCTCTAAAACATTTTCAATTATTACAGAAAGAATTCCTCTGAAAACTTTCATCCCGTCATTCTTACTATTCTGTAAAACTCCAGAACTTCTGTTACCTCTGTATTGGTGAGGAATCTTCTTTCAGTGTCCAGTTTTTGCTTTCCTTGTGGTAACCTTGCTCCTGAAATGTTTTGGTTTTTGTTGGGTTTTTTTGTGTTTTTTTTTAGTGTCTGTCACCTTCAAACAGGTTAAGAGAGTATGTCTGCCTCTTGACCCGAGTTGTTTTTAGAAGGTTTTGTGATAGTTTTTGAATGAGGATGACTGAAACTGTGGGTAGTATTGCAAAGAATGTAATTGTAATGCATCATATAATCTTAATGTTTGTTGATCTTTACTAGAAATTACACAATTGCGTGATTGTGCCCAACTTTCTCTCAGCTGAAGTTATAGTCACATTACGAAGATTTGGCCTATTATTGTCCTTGGTAATTTCCAGCTAGTGACTTCTGACTGTATAGTAAAGGTGGTGTATACTTCATGCACTTTATAGTACATACACACGTGTATAGTAGGTACACATAGTACATGTACGTTACAGTACATGCTATGTGAATGTTCCAGTGCATGATTATTCCAGTAGTCTGTGACTATCATTTTCACTGTTGAACTTCATCCTGTTTCTGGTACTCCAGTTGTCACAGTAATATCCTATATGCCACCATCAAATGCCTTACAGAAGCCCAGATTAGTAAAAACAATTGATTGTTTTAGTCTTTGCCTCTAGATGAGTATGTTTCCAATGGAGAAGGTTGAATCAGTCTGTCATAGTCTAACTTGTGATACACTCATCTTTATCCTTTCTTTATATTACTACCATGTTTCTAAATGTTCTGGAAAATGTATTGTATGGCCTTGCATGTGCTGTTAAGCAAGAGGACTGTTGAACTTTTTCTGGCATATGAAGGAAAGTGGAGATGAGAAGAAAAAAACAAGCAGAGTGGCTTTACAGTTATAGGACTTTTTAGCCAAGTTGGTGTGTGCATACTGTGCTTAAGAGCTTTCAAGCACATGTTGTGTGCCAATATTTGTCAAGCTATCGTGTGCTTTTTTTTCCACCCCCTGCCCCCCTCCCCGAAGTTTTTGTGTAAAAGTTTTTCTTACAAAAAATTACCAAGTCCTTTCTGCTGGTATTATGCAAAGTACCTCTCAGATTAAATGCATTTTCTATCAAGATGTTTTCTATGTTTGATTATTTGTTTCCTTACCAGTGTTCACAAACTTGCAGGAACTAAGCACAGAATACAATGTCCATATTCAACTTCAGCTGTTTCTGCTTTGCCAAGTTAGACCTCTTCAGCTGAGATGTGTGCTCATTCAACTCCATGTCTTTTAAAAAAATTGCTAGTGGGAACCACGACTAGATGCTTATCTTAATTGGAATCTGTAACATTGTAGTACTAGGGTCTAGTGTAGAATATGATTGTGTGTTGGTACACACCAGTCTCTTTAAAAGTAGCAGCCTTGCAGGCTGTATAATACATAAATTTTGTCTTTAGTTTAACTTGATGAGTTTGGAGATACAGACCAACAGACAGAAAATGCAGAAAATTTCAGGACATGAAAGAGCAGTGAACATTCCTAGAGGATAAGAATCTTGCTGGAGGAAGTTCTTACATCTCAGGATGAATCTTTTCATGTATGTGCAATAACCCTAAAGGTGCAACTGTCATGCAGTTTATGCATTGATATAAGGCCCAAACCACAGTTCTTGGCTTTTCATTGTTCTCACCATGTTCTTCTTATGTGTAAATAAGCTTGATAGATGTGTTTTAAAAAAAATTCTTGAATATTAATGATTTATATATTTATTACTACTTCGTTAAGTATTTGCAAGTTATTTTTAACCCTTGTCTTAATTTAGTAATTCCCTTTACAGCAGGAAGCTTGCCTTATCTGAAAACTCTATATGGTTACAATTAATAACCTTATTATTTATCTTTGCTATGGAATTGACGAGAATTAAAAACTTACCTATCTAATTTAGAGCTCTTAGCTTTGTGAACACTTTGAGATATCTTAGTTGTCTAATACAGGCTCTTATTTTTTCATTCTTACAAAGTATAGTTGTTTTAGTTTTTGGCCTCCCCAGTGTGTATGTATGTGTGTGTGTGTAATCACAGTAAATATCCTGAATTTCTGTAAAGGGAAAACCAGAGCCTTATATTGAAAAAAATTATTTGGGCTTCTTGGCTCGTTGCAGAAGGATTATTTTGGTTCACATATTTGTAAAAGCAGGATTAAGATTAGCATGAATATCTTTAATTTTTTTGTGTGGAAGAAATTATTTGAAGTACTTCTGAAAACAAATCCTAATGAAAAGAGATCTTGTAAAAAATTTCATAAATTAATTGACCAGGGATAATTATTTGATATGCCACTGTTAAAAGTTATGAAATCTGAAAAAGTTCCACTATTTCTAGTTATTATTCAAGATCTGATTTTGTTTTTTTTTGGGAGGGACTGAGGTTTCCAGCTCTGTTTTTAAGTTAAATCTGAAAAACAGCATTTTAAAACATCATGCCTTGTAACCTTACTGCTTCCAAAGAAGGTTGTGAATTACTTTCTTTCCATTTTATGTTATACCAAGAGGATTGTAAGATGCCTTTTACTTTAAATTAATCTGAAAACTTGTCTCAATATTTCGGCAAGAAAGATCCACTTGATGAATTCTCACAAATCTTACTATAACATGTTTTAGGACATGATACAAGTACAAGTAGTTTTCTGTGCTTAAACTTATGTCCTATTATAATTTCAAAATTATATTAAGTTTTATGTTGAAACTGTTGCTGAAATAGCATTTAGAACTGTTTATCTCAGTTTTAATAAGGCTATGGTAAACGTGTGAGAAATGGGAGGTCAACCTACATTTTTACTCAGCTGTTCTTGTGTAAATTCAATGGTTGATTTAGCAAAGTACTGTACGTTTCACACTGGAATGTGCAGTGAATTTTTTTTTTTCCCTCCTGAGGAGTATAGAAAATAGTAAAATCTGTACTTTTAGGTTTCATCTGTTCAATTTAACACTCTTAAAATGCATACTTGGAGCCATATGCCTTCTTGAGTCTTTGTAGTTTAAAACTCAGTGTAGCAAGCTGGAACTCTAAAAATGGCAGAAGGCATGAGGGTAAGAAAGAGAAAGTGTGTTAGGGGCCGTCATCTGCATTATTCATATGTTGTATAGTTTCTGAAGAGGTAGGCATGGATTAGAGGTTACAAGTAATTTATTAAGCCTATAAAATGAATGCTGTTCATGGTGCGTGGTTTAATGAAGTATTTTAGGAGTTCTGAAAATACTGACTTTGCCCTCTGTCACCCTAGGGCTAACTGCAAATGAAGCAGGCAGAAAATTTGCTTTGTATTAAAGGTAGTAGTGAAATGTGTGGGAGGTAGAGAAGTGACTGAATTTCCCCTTTGATAAATAAAGTACTATGGTAGTTCTGGTGGGATGAAGATGAGAGAAAATAAAAATCAGTGGAGCTCCTCTTAAACTGAGATCACTTGCTATAGTAGGCAGCCTATCCATAAAGCGATTTGATACATAGGTTTGGACAATTTTTTTCTTTTCTGAGTTAATTTTGATAGGTTGGGTTCAAGTGCATTAACAGCTGGCTGAAGTCTCAGCCTAGTTTCTTTCTAGGAGATGGGTGCTGCTTAGCTGGTTCTCTGGTAACTACAGTTAGGAGGGTTAATCTTGAGTATACTTTAAATCTACTTTATTACGGCTTTATGCTTTTTATAATAATATTTCTAGTTTTGAAATAAAGAATTGGACACTGCCATGCTAGAATACATTTTTTCATGTTTGTCTTGTCTTCTGCTAAGAGGACTTCAGATGCTCTTTTGTGGCACCATTTCAGTGATTAAACTCATGTAATTAAAGGAATATTTCAGGTAAATGCTTTTGGTATTAGCAAGGCAAGGCAGCTTTGGGATTCTGAGATTTAAAATGCTTTTCTACCAAAGGATCAGCTGAAGGTTTGGTATTAACCTCTGTTAGTATATGAAGACAGTCTGGCAAGAAGCAAGTGGTGAAACCCATGCTCAACATTAGGGCAGCAATCAATTATAAAACCCCCCCGATTTATATGAAAACTAAGGATTTCAGCTTTACAGTGCTGTGTTTGTGTTTTAATTGCTAATGTGAACCAGTGTTTTGTGAAGGAATGAGCTTTTGCTAGGATTAACTAAAAAAACTTATTTGCTGGTTCTTGTCTTCTCCAACCTGGTGCCTCTTAGTCCTTCTTTTATTATGATTTAGAAGCAGCAATCAAAATTGTCTTTGTTAGAAATTATTCACCTTTTCCAGGTGCTGTTTAACTAAATGAATATTTTAATGTTTAACAGTGTTTTTTAAAAAAAATAATTTTAATTAGAGAACATTTTAAAGTTAACTTTACACAGAAAAATTTATCATAGTCATTATCTTGACTAACAGATTCAGAAGTTCCATGACGGGTGGATCAGAAAAGCTTCAGTTTTCTCAGGGTGGGGAGTATGGATTTAAAAAAACCCTTATTTTTGTACAATAACATGCTTTTTTGTTTAGAGCAGATTCTCTGCTTAGGAAGTCTAGGCATGCAACTTAAAGTATAGAAGTCTCAAATCAAGAAATAATATGGTGCTTTTTTAATACATTAAAGTGTTGTTAATTTGCAGAATTATTTTTTGTAAATGTGGCGTTATTTGCAGGAAGATTTGATTAGTGCTGACACTGAAGTGTTTTCCCACTCCTATGACCCAAAAAAAAAGAGAAATCATGAAAGAGGTATTTTAAGAAATATTGGACAGGAGAGGAACAAAATACAAGATACTCAATGAGAAATAGCTGATAGAACTATTATTGTAGGATTGTCTACTTTGTGAAATCCTAATTTTGTATTTGTGGAATAGCCCTGCAACAATCATCTATTCTCTTCCTCTACTTTTAGATCAGTTTTAAAAGGACTTCAGGGTGAGTTTTTTTCCCTTCTTTTTTTTTTTTTCTTTCTATTCTTTGAATTGTTTAGACAAATTCTCCCTTTCCTAGTTGAAGATTAAGCTGATTTTTTCAGGTACACAATTTGTTTAAGAAAACTTTCTACTTTTTTGCATGCATAATCTTACCCGATATCTCAGTCCCTTGCAACCATTTTTCTAAATGCAGGGCAATTATTAGAAAATAATTTTGTTTATTCCAGTTTTGCAGACAGACTTGATATTTTATACTATGTCCAGCTATTTTACACAGATAATATTATTTTTATAATTTTCATAAAATTGTGTGAAATCCTAGTTTATTGTTTCATTAACAAGATTCTTTTCTACTTCCACCAACAAAATGTGTTTTATTACATGATGCTAATATTGTCTCAGTCAAAGACACAGTATTTTTCTACCTGTTGTGTCTGAAATGCACAGTCTGAGTGTTGCTTCATTTATGCTAAGAGGGTGCATATGTGCACTGAGCACCTTAGAGAAAAATAATTTCAATTTGTTTTTGTTTTTTTCATTGCGTTAATGGATGTATCTCTAAAATGATCTTCCAGCATTTGTCAAAGGCATTTTTGCTGAGTTGTACACATTTTTTAGCTTCAGCTCGGTCCTTTCAGCTGTTGTTCATCTTAACTGGATGTTGCCTAAATAAGTACAATTTTGCCACTAAAGAGTAAATGGTCAATGACCTAGGTTGGGTACTGGGGGACTTCAAAGCAGGGGACTGTCACACTGAGAAGGAAGGAAGAAAAAGCTGTTTCTAATCTGAAGGCACATGCTGGTGAAACCATGGGTAACTTACCCAAGATGAACAAAAGTCATGCAAAGAGTTGACAGATGAAAAGAAGGCCTTCAGAGATTTATCCTAAAGTTTTTTTCCTAAACATAGTTTCATTCAAAGGTTGAACTGATGACAGTCCTCAGGAAAAAAAAATAATAAAAATTGAACAAGCATGAAAGCTATATATGAAGATCATAATTGTTTTAGGATTAGGTGCAAACCTCCGTTTGGCTAAAATCTCTGTGTGTAGCAAAACAATCATGCTTAGTAAGAGTGCCTGCAATTCTAACTCTGAGATTGATGGCTATACATTCTGCGTCATCGTGTTTTTTTAGCATAGTTGTAATATAAAGATTATGTAGTGTCTTTAATGAGATGCATACAGAACAGATTTTTTTTTTTTTTTTTTGGTGATAGGGCACTTCACAATCTTACCCTAAAACAGACTTGTTTTAAATGTGATTCATGTAGATTCCTTTGAGTGGTGCTGAAAGTTAGTATGTAAAAACTTAGCACTAGAAGCAAGTAGTGTGTTTATTTTTTTTTAATGTATTTCAATTACTGTTGCATTGGATCATCCTGTTCTTCATGTGATAAAAAAATGACCAGATCTGTCAGAAGTTCTTTGAGTGCTTTGTATTTGATATGTGCTGTATTAGAAGTACAATTATTTTTGTTTGGTTTGCAACGGAGGAATTTTAATGTCTGATAGAGGTGTGATCTCTTTATTTTTACTGAATAGTTGCAATGTGATTTGATTAAAATACTATTTGAATATTACTTAAATAACTCTGTTTTGTTGTAGCCGAAAAAGAAAACAAAGACATTCAATCCTCCAATCCGTAGAAACTGGGAAAGTAATTACTTTGGGATGCCCCTACAGGATCTGGTTACATCCGAGAAACCGATACCTCTGTTTGTTGAAAAATGTGTGCAATTCATTGAAGATACAGGTAAGATAGGAGAACTGTTGGAGGGGAAATACTTTTCCACTTTGCATAATGAGTAAAGCCTCTCATTTCCTGTTGAATGTACTTTTAAGATTTTATCCTAGAAATAAACTACTATGGGAAAAGCAAATTTAAAAAGTACAACATGTTACCTAACTCATATGGTTGATATGTGATGGTCTTTTGTCTTTATTTACACAATTATTTGTTTTACAAACATTTCAAGTTTCACATTTGTTTCTTGTAATTGCATCGCTTTCTAATGCCAAATGACTTTTAACCTTGTGGTGTTCCAGTCTTATATGTCTCAGTGTCGCCGCTGTATTTTACCTGGTATGTTGAGAAGCTCTGAAATCCACTTTTTCCAATTGTAGAGAATGGGTACTTGGTATGGCTTAATTAGTCAGCTTGCTTGCTTTATTTTGCTGGTAAACCTAATTTTGCATTTTAACTTGTTACGGAAACTGACACATTTATTTTCTAAATAGTACATAATTCTACATTAAAAACGTTAAGCAGTTTGTTTAATTTGCAGATTTCCAGTTTAACGTAAAACATTAACCTGTATACATTTGCACCTGGGTGAAATTTCACAGTACTTTTTCTCTCTCTCCTTTCTCCTTGGCTCTCTGGTGGTGTGTTTGTATCTGCTTTCAGCCTGTTTCATGTTTGAGGCGAGTAACATGATCTTGCTGGTCCAGCATAAGACTACATTTAGGAGTGGGGAGTTTTTTTGAGGTTTCGGAGTGACCTGTATTTCTGGTTTCTTTTGCTTTTCTTTTGGTTTTTTTTGTCTTTAAAGATGGCAAGCACTAGTTTTCATTTAGTTGCATAGATCTTGCTTGCTCTGAACTTGCATAAATGCTGTATTTGAAACAAATGAAATGTACTGACTGATTGGAATAGGGACTGCCTTTTGATGGGTGTCTGCAATTTGGTGATGTTTAGCATCAAGTCAAACAGTGCCTTTTTCAGCATTTTCTTAAGTTCTGTAATACAATTTTGGGTGTAAGATGACAATAACAGTTCTAGCAAGAGTAAAGCTGAAGAGTTTTATTTTTAAAACTAACATTCCATTTTCCTGCCATCTGTTAAGAGTATTGTTTCCAGAAGAACTGCTACAGGTGGTAAGCTTAATAGCTGTTTCAGAAGTCTGATTTGCTGCATTCTTGCAATCAAAACATAAGGTGAAACCTCAGTCACTGATCTTTTGGGACACAGGGGTGTTAGTGTAAATCTTTTTTTAACCTTTACCTCCTACTGATTCCTTGCCTAAAGGAAGAAAGCAGTGTTTTCTACCCTCTTGCTTTTGCTTCCCCAGTTCATGCAGGAGAAAATGGGGAAGGAGGAAGAAGGGCAAGGAGTAATAGAGGCTCTCCTCAAAAGTGGTGATTCAGGAGGTACTGCCTTTCCCGTAACTGGTTTGGTGTATGTTAGTTCATCCTAGGATGCTTCTATGCAGCTACTGAAAGCTGGATAATTTTAATTCTGGCCATATGTGTAAGCTGGACAAACATTGTGCCATCTGCATGCTTTATGGCTGTGAAGACTGTAGTTGTCCCACTGATACTGTTAAGCTTTTAATAAGGATGGAACAAACCCCCTACTTTTCATCTATATTACAATTTTCTTTCTCTTACTCTGGATTCTGTGCCAGTAGCTTTTGTTGTTCTTTCAACTTCCGTACTTGGCAGTGGGACTTATATTTTTGGTGTGTATTATTTCTGTATTGGGGTAATATTTTTAGACATTTGTGATTCAAGCAGTGGTCTGATATAATGTATTTGTTGCCTTTTGAGAGAGGAGGATGTTAATTCACTTGCATTGCCTGTATTGAGATAGACTCACACCACTCAATGTCTGAGAAAATTCCACAAATACAGTTTTGGAGATGATCAGTCTGCAGAAGGCAAGTCAGGAGTCCACAATGGTACCATTCCTCTTTGATAAGGCTGTTGTATCAGCTGCTTGGCTCTCGGGAGTCATCCAGTACTTCAGATGTCTCTTAAAAAGTCAGCCTACTATCAGTAGTAACTGAATTGAATGCTAGGGTTTATTATAATTGACTTTTAATCAAAATGTGCAGTCTTTTCCAACTCTTCTTGAGTGAGGCTAATCTGTATTTCTCTAACAGAGGGCATATTTAGCTTTTTCTTCTGAGGTACTTTCACGGAGTTCAGCTCTTTCTGTTTGTATTACCACATGAAATTTGCAGTGTGGCTGAATCACAGGTTTTTTGTGAAGATATTATTAATCTCAAACCAAAGGGCTAATCTTAATTTTTAATGTTCCCCATCTCTGCCTCATGAAATTATAGAAGGTGGTGCTTTGTACCCACTCATCTAAATTGTGACTGAGAATAGAAGGTATGCAGTGTGAAAAACAGTTTTCTCTGTTTTGGATGCTCAGATGATAAGGAAATGTCAGAAAGTGTCTTTGAATGTTATTGCTCCACCACAATCCTTTAAGAATTGAGTGCATGCAGAAAATAACTTCACATTTTTGTTTTGCCATACTGTTCCGGCATATCTTCATGGGAAGAAAAAAAAAAAAGTTTGCATCAGTAGAAGAGGGACAAATGGGAAAAATTAAAGTAAATCCAGAAGCTGAAAAGTTTTAGCCTTTTATATATCAGCGTATTTTTCTTTTGAAGGAGCCATATGGATCCTGTCAGGGTAAGGGGAGGTCTGGTAGAGATAAGAGGTCCGAAGTCAGAGCCTACTAATGTAGGTATTTTCTGTGTTCCTGTTTAGTTTTATGTTTTCCAACACAAAGTTTTATTCTGAAGTGGTTTAGCATTATGGAATCAACTGATTTCTGATTTTGAAACATAATCTAGGGTTTGAATCCCTTTGGAATGCTTTTTGATGGTAAAAAAAATGATAGTAAAAACTGAGGGAGCAAAGTGGATAATACTGGAGCAGATCTAAACTTAATAAGCAATAAGTATGTGTCAGAACGTCCATTTCAACAGCAGTGTGTACTGTTGCTGTTACTGGTAGTACAAAACAGCAATAACACATAATACTTAGTTTTGTTGGAACCTATTGATTAAAAAAACTTTGTATAACACATTTAAAAACACTGTCATTGCTGGATAAGGGATGTGAAGAAAGCCTGGCTAAACATTGTAAACAAACTTTGCTTGTATGTTTATACATACTCCATGATTATATGAAAACCTTTTATCTAACCAAGCCTTTGATTTTTTTGATTCATTGTAATAGTAGCAGGATGAGTTTTCTTTTGATTGGTTGTCAAAGCTATTGCTTGTTGAGTATTCAACAAGATGATCAAAATAATTTTGTCTTTCAGGTAAGTAACTTGATAATGGTGAATTGCGAAGTTTTCCACGAAATTGTCTTGGTATAAATGTGTAAAGTTTTTAGGAAAACTGTTTTTCTGGTACAGATACTGTGTTCTTTTCTGTTAACATCTACAAACTATGTAAGCACTCCTCTATCATTAGTGACACAGCATAATGTATAAGCTGCTGGTGTTTGTATGCTTTTACCTCTGTCATACTCATTGCAAATCAGCATGTAACTTGCTCTTGAGGGCAGCTACTTAAATTGACTTTTTGACATTGGTAGTTGTTTTCAGTTATGGACTCCCAAAAGATTATTTTGATGATAGTTGTTCTGGTCTGTTTTGTTGCTTTTTCTGGCTAGACTGATTAAAAGGTCATTTTGTTACATCACTTGAAATGAATTTTTAAGTGTATTGGTTTTCTGCAAGCTAGATTTATTGAAATGTATTTAGCTGGGGAACTAGAGCTTGGTTGTGACTTTTAAGAAAATTGTACTGGCTGCTTTTGTACAAAAATAATGGTGGTAAGATGTACTAGAAAAACACAAACCAAAAACCCCTGCTTTTTTAAACAAAAGTTCTATCCAATGTAGGTCATTACATTTTTTAGTGTAACTAATGTTTTCTAAATAAAAGCATCAGAAGTGAGATAATTTTTTAAGCTAAATTGTTAACTGCGTTAATAGCATGAATTCTCTGTTTTGCTAAGAATTACGTAGAGGGTAAAAAGGGTATTTTGATGGGCAGTTTTGTTTGGGAGAGGGGAATACAGATTTCTGAAGGCTAATTGAATATTTAAACTTCCAAATGTTGGAATGATTTGAATTTTGTATTTCAGTGCCATGTAAAAATATCTACCGAATGTCTAATTTTTTTAAGTATAAAAAGTTTACATGTTTATGGCAAATTTGTAGCTCAGGTGTTTTGTTAGTTTTATGCTGCCACCAATTTAATTTCAAGTGCTATTTGTGTGCTATTCAACACATACTCTTGTTGATTATTTTTAACTTTCCTAAACTTCTAATAGTTTGGGCAAAAATTATGCATGCTAGCTAGTAGTAATAGCCATAGGAGGGTTTTGTTTTTTATATTTCAGTATTTTAAAAATTGATGGTTTTGTTTTAATTTTTGTATGCATCATTGTACACTGGTGAAAAGTTTGGTATAAACTACATCTCATTAAATTTACTAAGAAAGGTGGTATTAATTAATATTATGTATACTAGCACAGTTTTGCCATTTAGTAAATTCAACTTTAATAATAATAGCAGTATTTAAAAATGTTTTTTTTTCTTTTCAGTTTTTTTTTAAAATCTTTGTATTGATATCTGTGTGCTTAATTGATGAAATTAGAAACTATAGATGCTGTACTTCATTGATAGCATTTATATTGTTAATTCTAAATTAAATAATTGAAGGAAGAGAAGCTTGTTAGAATAATATATTCTAATAATTTAGTTACTCAAAAAATGGAATAAAGAAGGAAGAAATAATCTGAGAGAGCCATATCTCATTTAATGTCTCACATGGTCTCTGGAAAGCTATAGGTGAAATTAAAAATTGTGTATTTCCTATATGTACAATAATTAGTGCTTTTGATACTTAAACCTTTTTTGTGATGCTGTTAAATTTACCATTTTGGAGTCATTTGAATTAAAGACTATTGCCTTTTGTGCATTTACCTCTCACCTAAGTTATACTCGGATCTTTTACACTGAATCTGCCATGAAACCAGATTTTGACCTTGAAAGTATAGATAGTGCATAGTTTGTCTCTAGAGAATAAGGATTGCGTAGAAATTGGTGAAGGAAATGAGTCAGTAGCTCCTGTTCAGATAAAAAGGCAGGTAAATCATTGAAATATATTAATAGTGGCTGCAAAATCCAGAAACTCAAGATGGATTATGTCTCCTTATATTCACAGGGCTAAAGAAAGCTAGAGGCTTTTAGAATCCTGTTCTGTTGTACAGAGAGAACAGAATGGGACAGGAGTGGCCATCCACCTCTGCCTGGTGAATGAGACCCAGCATTCTATGGGTAGTTTCATAATGGTGTACCAGCCAGTAAGGTCTTCTCCTGCTGTACACTTCTGCCACTTTTCATTCTGGGAGCTTGTCAGATGTCTCTGAATCAGTGGGATTCACTGTCTGGGGAAGCCACATAAGCAAAAATGGACAAAGTCCTGCTGTTTAGTGTAACGGCTGCTATATTAAAGGTCAGATAGGTGCTATATTAAAGGTCAGATAGGTGTCAAAACAAGTGCAAGGCAGGGAGCAGGACTGTACAGCTGTGAACAAGGGAAGGAGAAACAGTGATTGATGAGAAAGGGAGTTACACCATCTTTTTCAGTTGTAACCATCAGTTGTAATGTAAGTTGAGCCAACTGCCCGTGAAGCTGTAGGTTTAGCACAAAAAATGCACAGGCCATGATTCTGTACTCCTGGATTTGGATAGATAGAGTAACAATAGAGTTAATAGCCCTTCAGTACATTCTGTACCCTCAAGTTTGTGAGTGATCTAGAGTGAGTGGTATGGTTAATAAATTCAAGGCCAGGGCTTCTGTTCAGAGGAATGTAGACAAGCTGGTGGAATAGAACAACAGGAACCTGATGAAATTCACCAAGGTCAAATGTCAAGTCTTGTAACTAGAATTGCAAGGAGTAAAGCCCTGCAGTGGTACACTGAGGACTTGACTGGATGGATAGTAATGGTGCTGAAAAAGATCTAGGGATTGTGGTGGAGGTTAGTCAGTAGTGCATACTGCCAGCGTTGCCTTCTGCATTGGACTGTCCCAACCAGAAGTGTAGGTACTACAGCAACAGAAGTGATTATTCATTTTTACTCTGCACTTGTTAGACCTTATCTGAAATACTACAAGAAAGGTGTTGACAAACTTGATTGAGACTAGCAGAAGAGGGTCAGGGGCTGGAGCTCCTGACCTGTGAGTTTATTCAGCTTGGAGAGAGGAAGGCTAAGGAGGTACCTGAAAGTGGTTTCCCACATCTATGAGATTACTGAAGAGGTGCAGCCAGGCCAAAATACTGAAGTATATGGCAGGAAGATAAATGACAATGGTCATTAAAATATGATGTTCCAATGAGAAAGAAAGGAAAACTATTACTCTGAGGATTGTTTAAGAACTGGTTCAGGTTGCCCAAAGAGATTGTGGGCACTCTGTCCTTGGAGATACTCAAGATCAGATTTAAATAAGCAACCCAGTCTGAATTCAGCACTGATCCTTGCTTGAGAAGGAGGTTGGACTAGATGACCTCCTGAGGATCCTTTCTGTGATTTCTTCAAGATTGGCACAGAATAAGTTTCAGTAATTAGGAAACTGTAAACCAGTTTGTGTTTTGCGGTTTTGGATTTAATCAACAGGGAGGAAACAGTGTCCAAACGTGAGAGAAGGGAAAAGCAGGCATAATTTTTTTCTCTTAATGTAAGACTGGCTACTAGATGGGTGGAGGAAGAACACGTGTGTTGTATTAATGTTTGAGAATCACTGAAAGGTGTAAACAAGTATGTTTTGGAATATTCGTAAACACATGTGCACTTGAGCTGTACTTTTACTTAAGGTATCTCTTCAGAGGAAACATCATGGGAATTAGTTAAAGAATTCCTGAACAGTGAAGATAGGACCAAGATGTCAATGTCTTTTAAAAGAGTACTTACGGTACTTATACTGTCCCTCCTATTCCCCTAGCTTTTCTCCAGGCCCAAAGTGATCAAACAGCTGACATGCCTGGAAAATCAGAGTATCTTCAGATGTCACCCATTTGTAATGAAATAAAGAATGCACTACCTTTTCTTAGGCATGTTTGTCATGTTGTATTAATCAAAGGTTGTTTTTTTTTTTGTTTTTTTTTTAAATGAACAGGCCATGAAATATATGATTGACACTTCATAAATTGATTGAGAGCTTGTTTAATAATTGGTTAATGTAAATTATAGAAATGTTAATTCAGCATTGGATGAGAGCTCCGTTTTTTCGTGTCTTTCTAAAAATACTGCTTATTTTCTTACATTGCTTGCTTTCTATTGAACCTTTCAATGTTGTATAAATTATTTCATTACAAGAAGTAGTAAGACACTTATTTTTTTATTCTCCTTTTCAGTGTGTTAATTGAATGTCATGGATCTTTAAATGCCAGTGTTGATATACACAGATAAGAACATATTAAATGTAGAATTTAAAATGTATTTTATGCAAGTAAATTTAGTGCTAGACTCTTAGTTGAAAAGAGTTTGAATTCTTTGCTATGTAATCATATATATTTTAGGTGTATGTAGAAATTACCATTCTGGATCAGCAAGGTGACAATTCCCTTAGTTTTGTGTAGTCTGAGTAGCATAGGGGCTGAGAAGAGACACACCAGATCAATCTGTGGAATAAAATTATAGAGATCACAGAATGTACAAAGGTAAGTGCGGGAATGATAATCTCATCTATTGTAGTGAAGAATGATTCCTGAAAAGTTTAATAGGTCACTCTAGAGTATGGAATTGAACTGAGAGACAGAATTGCTGTGGTAAGGTGGTATGTATTCAGAAATGTAGACAGACCAGTGATAGGGAAACCTGGCTATGGCTATCAAGTTGGCAAATACTGTTTGACTTTTCAGCAGACTAAATATTAGTGTAGCTGTTGTCACTCAGGAAAAGGCTTTAAAATCTTCATAGACAGCTGTCTGAAAACTTCAACTTTCAGTACTTGCTATCAAGCAAGCAAAAAGAATTATAAGAGTGAGCAATATGGGGAAAATCGTGCTATTAATCAATTCCATGATATGCACAGTTTGAATACTGATTATAGTTTGGGTTAGTCTGTTTTAGAGTGGAAAAGATACTGCATATGACAGTAAATGTAACTCTTAGATAAAGCAGGACTAAATTTGTTAGCTTAGAAAATTTGTGAGGAAAGGAAATTACAGAAAACTTAAAAGCCTGAT
>NW_009952694.1:901469-941326 GCF_000747805.2 Chaetura pelagica
AAAAAAAAGATTTCATTAAAACTTCAGGTACTAAGCATAAGCCCAGTGTGCATTCCTGAATTAGAATATTGTGTTTGCTGTGGATTGTTATAAAGACAACAGGTAAATGACTTAAGGGAGTTTGTACAAAGAGGATAAATTCTCAAGTGGCTATAACAACACCTTGTGCAAAAGTCTATGTAAGTCCTCATCTGCAGGAAGCTGGGATTATATACCACAAAAAAGTTGCTGGTGTTTTGATTTGTAGTTTTTGGGTTTTTTTTGTGGTTTGTTTGTTTGTTTTTCCTTCCACACTTCTCTCCTTAAGAATATGCCACTTAATGGTGTGGAAACTGGATATTGTACCAGGTAGTCTTGGGTCTGCCTTTGTACTGAAGTTAGTTTGTTCTGTGGAGGAACCAATAGTTAAGAAATGTGTTGGTGACTAAGAATGGAAGTGTTCTACAAACTAAGTATTCATATAGGTGCAGATCCACCTTCCTCATTTTATTTGAAATGCTTTGAACCACATGTGAAGTTCCAGTTAGATGCGGTGGAACCCTGATCACAACTGGAAGCACAAAAGAAAATGCAAGAAGATAATCTATTAGGCACTAGGAAGTACTTTGAAAGAGAAATAGTCTAGACAAAGGAAATGAACTCTGTCTTGAATAAATTTTGGACTATTGTGACATGAAATAAGGAGGATCTAATTCTTTAAACCTGAAGGTAGAGTAAAGCTAGCAGGACAGCAACAAATAAACCAGATTATTTTGATATATATTACAACAGCCGTTGTCTCCAGTAAGAATATCTTGAAACTTGCAGCTGGAAAAAGAAGGAAGCAGGATAAGAACATAAGTAAGATTTTCTGAAAAAGTCACTGGGCTTGCAGGTGAAAGAAAAAACATAAATACTGCATGCTCTATCTCAGTATGGATATGAATTCTAGATATGCAAGTGTAAAAGCTGAAAATAATGAACTAGAGTGTCTTCTACTTGATGAAGATCTAGATGTAACAAGCATTGCAGAAACCTGGTTGGATAGTAAAAAACGAGAGTGATTTAAAGCATTACTTAAAAACTACTCTTTCAGACTTCTAGCTGGGCGTATGCACACAAACAAATTAAACTTGTCTCCTTGTGTGCCTCAGAGAAACACTATAGTAACAGTTGACCAATCATTTAATGAAATGTTACTTTCTAGAATATACAAGCAAGAAAAATAGGTTTTCCTTGAGGGATTTAGTTAGCTTAATCCAGAATAGCAGCACTTAGCTATTTTTGGAAGATGCCTAAATTCAGGATGCCTAAATTGACATCTTGTTTAACGTGAAGATTTTCTAAAGTTCTGGAAGTTGTTGTTTTTTTTGTTGTTTTTTTTTCTTAGAGCTGTATTTGAGCAAAAGAGACTGTCTACTATGTGATGAAATAGGAAAACAAAACAAAACAAAAAAGCCCAGATGCTGCAATATAGCATCTCTGTCTCGAGAGCAGCTCAGTTCAAGTATGCAAGTATTCAAGTTTTAAACAGTGACTGGATCTGACTTGTCAGAAAATGCTATTACAGCACATTCAATATCGTTTTTGCAGAAAGAAGTTTAATAGTAGTTGATAATACACAGAGTGTCCTGGGGCTGTAGGGTCTCCAACTGAGAATTCTCCCATACTAAACAAAGAGAATCTCCATCCTAGTTTGTTCTTATCTACCATGTGGTTTTCTGCATTTCTTTATTTACAGCTTCTGGAAGCGAAATGCAAAGTGATAGCGTGATAGTGCAAAGTGATAGTTTGTGATAGCGTGTAGCACATTTGGTGCATTCTTTTGAAGACAGGTTTGAAACCCCTTCCAGCTGTGGAAACTATTGAATCACTGAAACCACTCAGAGCTTTCTGTACTTTGAGCATTGTAACAGGATTCCTAGTGTTTCTTGGTAACTTAAAAGGCATACTCTTTGACTGTGGTGCAACAGAGGAGATACATATTTATCTGATAATCCAAAACTCATTTAATTACTGGGTTATGATGGTAAAGATCAGAGATTTCCTAAAGCTCTCAAACTTCTGAATTTTTAAATAGAACTGTGTACTGTTACGTAGCATACAGTCTAGCATACAGATAATTTACACCCATAAAGGTAACTGGGAGAGTTATGGAACTATAAACTTGTATTCCTTAATGGGTTCTAAATTAACAAAAAAAAAGTTATTGGGTAATAGTGTGATTAGCAGGATGGACGCTTTCATTGAGTGAGTAGCTGTGGGTGAAAAGACAGCAATTTGTTAGGAAACAATCATTGGAATGAAGAAGTAAGCATGTGTGTGTCTGTGAGTAATAAAGGTGTATTTTTTAATGTTATTCACCTTGACTGGCTGCAGTAATTATGAGGTCTCCATACGCATAGTAAAATAAATAACGAAAAGCCTGGAGAACCTCGGCTTTCTGACACCTTTCTCCTGTTCCCACCTTCCCTAGCTGCTTAAAGGCTTGTAAATGACATGATAATTTACCTTGGAAAATAAGTGAGAAGAAATGGATGCAAAGTTTATAAAATAGAAATGTTAAAAAGGAAAATATGTTAGAAGATTAAGTAATTCTCTCATACAGGAGTGTGTTATACCATGAAATTTAAAAAAACAGGAATTAATTACAAATGCTTGATTTTTCTGCAGAGTATTTTATTGGTGTGTTACTGCTTGCTATAGTAAGTTGTTAAGCACAAAATGTGAAGGCAGTTTTTAAAGACGTAAATTCTATGGGTACCAAACACCCAAAATTGAGATTTTTGATTATTAAAAAAAAGATGCAAATAACCACAGTCTTTCAGAGATCAGGAAGGTAATAATTTTGCGCAAATTATTCCATAAATGCCTCCAGTCAGATTCTTGTTATCCTACAGTGTGGTTTCCTTTGGTTCATATTGAATCAGATAGTGGACTCTGGTGTTTTGTGTTTTGGTAGTCCTTTTTCACTATAATGGTTATTAAGTTACTTTATAGGCACTTTAAGATTTGTATTCCTAATTTCAAATTCTGAATTAGTAATTATGACTGGTTCTGTTTGGCTCTATAGTATATAAACTTGGTTTTGAATTTATTTTTTCTTCCCTTCTAAGGATTGTGTACTGAAGGCCTCTACCGCGTTAGTGGGAATAAAACAGATCAAGACAATATTCAGAAACAGTTTGATCAAGGTAATGACAGATTTTATTATTTAAAGCCAAAACAGAACTTGAATTCTCTATGGATTTATTGTAGTGTAATATAAAGTGGGTTGCACTTTTGACTGACTTCCATAGCACTGAGTACTTAATGCTTGGGTAGATTGTATTGGTATGGTCCAGGTTATTACTAATGAACCTGTAAATAAACCTAAGATGGAACAGAATCTTTTCACAGCTGCCTTTAAGTGCTGTTAAAATATTTTCTAGGTGGTATTCTAGTGTTCAAAATAATTTAAATGCAGTGTTAGCTGCTCCTGTGTTAGTAGTTCATCAGACCTGGACATTAAGGCACTCACTTCCTCCTCATATCTCCTCAAGAGTAGTACTTACGGATACTTAATCTGTTGAAAGCTTTCTTGAGTAATATGGATTAACAATTGAATCTTGATAATAAATTTCCAAGACACCCTTTCTCATGCTAGAGTATACTATAATGTGATTGGTAGATTTTGTTGTTCACTTTTATGTGTTAAAAGAGGGGTTAAAATTATTTTTTTCCTTCTGTTTTCTCACTTTTATCTCAGTTGATATTTCAAAACAAAAGCTTCTTTAAAGTTCTTGGATATATTAATAATGAAGTTGAACTTGTGAAAAATTGTAAAATTCCTCCTAGATAAAAGGAAAATAAACATACTAGTTTTTTGTGCCTCGCTATGCTATTTCAGATCATCTGAATATAATGCTAGATTTTCTTCAGTCAACTTATTAAAGGATGTTCCAGAGTTCAGGTGGAGTGGACTTTTGAAATGGAAACAGCATTTTCAAAATTTCGGCTTTTAAATACTTAAAAGTTCTGTGGCTTACAGTGATTCCACTTCTAGCTTTGGTTTAAAAATTACGCAGCACAACTTTGTTATTACATTATTAATGTTATTTTAAAAAAATCTCTAGTTATAAAACAAAGCATCTGTTATTTGGGAATTGATATGACCTGTACCAGTTTTAAAAAACATTTTGAGAAACTGAATTTAAAACATATTACTAGGCAAAATTGATTAATTGGAAGCTAGTCAATGGCAAATAGAAAAACATTTAAATGAGCATTGGAAATTGGGACAACTTTCTTTGCCAGATTGCCAGATTTTCTTATGCTTGATTTCATGTGGGTCAAAGTGATGGCAACTTACCCATACGTTCACCTTTTCATGCATTTTTTAACAAATGTTAGACATAGTTTTCATTCCTAGTGTTTTCAATAAATTTTTGCTGTCATAAGTTACTATGAGGGAATGATAGCTGTAGTTTTTACTTACACTGCTGTTTAATTTTGGTTTACAGATCATCATATCAGTCTAGAGTCTATGGGAGTAACAGTAAATGCAGTGGCTGGGGCTCTTAAAGCTTTTTTTGCAGATCTGCCAGATCCATTAATTCCTTACTCTTTGCATCAAGACTTGTTAGAAACATCAAGTAAGTAATACACAATCTTGTCTTGATCTAATGTTGTTACATTAATTGCCCTTATTGCAATTTTTACTTCATTGTAAATTGAAATTGCACTTAAATATTTTTAAAATTGCTTAGGCACATGTATTTTTTAATATTCTTTGAAATTAACAGAATTATATGAGGAAATAAAGGTAATACGTTATTTTTTCTAAATAAGTTCTGGATTATCTTTTCCTCTTTTCCTGGAATATTTAGTTGGAGAAATCTGCTGTTTTTCCATTCTGTATTAGTGCTGCGTATGATGAAAACTCTTGGAACTCTATTGCAGTTGTTAACAAGGGAAAAAAGCCCTTAAATTCATGAGATCTTACATTCAAAGTAGGCTTTAGAAGTCAGATGCATCTGTGGAATATTCTGTTAATTCTGTGTTAGCTATTTTTTAGATTCTTTTTGATCTCCTTGAAAGATGAAATGCTTAATTTTGTTTGCCTTACAAACATTTTTCAGACACTTCTGAATGATGTAACTAAATTGTTCCCTTTTCTTAAAGAATATCTTTCTTGGGTTGGCAGCAAACTTAAAAAAGACTGCTATGCCTTTTTGCAGGATATAACTGTGGAATACAGTATTTTTAATGCTTTTTTGTTCAAAACATGAAAATACTACTGTAAAACTAAGGCTTGGGCCTGGACCTGATTAATGTAAAACCCATTAGAAATTTCTCACTTTTGATCTATATCTGTATATGATTATTTGTGCTATTTCTGCTGTATTTTTCAGACAAAGTGTGTGTTTAATATATTCAGTTAGGTTTGCATTATTTTCTTAATAGCATATCACTTACATTTCAGTCAAAACATGCAATAGTTAAGAATATAAGTGCAATTATTGTTTTAAAATGTCATTAATACTGCTTTATCAAATCTCTTTTTAGAATACAGACAGGTAATAGAAGTGAACCTGTATTCCTTTTTATGATATGAATCATGGCATAGAAGTATATTCTGCAGAATTTATGGTTCCACAATACTTCAGTGGTATTTTCCACAAGTTTAGCAGCATATTAGTTATGGGTGGTTGGGGTTTTTTTTTAAAGCTATTTTATTCCATAGTCCTTTCTTACATGTTGCTTATTTCCTCTTTAAAGCATAAATAATTTCCCTTGGGCTTGTGAAAAATTGCTGTTCTCCTTTAAACAGTAAATTCAAAACAGCTGTACAAGGCTCGTTCATAATTTCTTTATTGTTTTTATAACTGAGAAATTTAAGATATTCTAAATTCATGTGAATGTCTTCCTCCCCCAAATCTTTAGGAAACTTCAGTTTGAATAAATTTTATATCTATGTCATAATGTTTGCAAGCACAGGAAAATCCAACACAAATTCACCCTGTCACAATATTAGTTGTCATTTTACAAACCAACAATGAGGTGATGAAGTGATTCTTTTCTGTTAAACACAGATAAATAATTCTGCTTAAATTACAATAAAATATTTTTGGTTTTTAGATAGTTACCTCTGTATTAAAAAAGTTATTCTATGTAATACATTGTGTGTAGATAGGAATTTCATCAAATGTTTTCTCACTTGGTGTTTCTCAGTGGTTATCTTATCTGTACCATTATGTCAGGAAAAAAACTTAGCAACACTTTGTTCAGTATGTCTTTTGAGATGTGTCAGAAAATGTCACTTATTTCTATAGAAATCACGGATAAGACAGAACGGCTACATGAGTTAAAGGAAATTGTGAAGAAATTCCATCCAGTGAATTATGATGTCTTCAAATATATCATAACTCATCTAAACAGGTTTAGTATTTTTTTTACTAAATTTTTCTGTTGTTGTTGTAACAGTTTCACAAAAGATTGTGTTAGAAACAGTGAATTGACCACCAGAATTGAAAATTTAATGTTGCATTGTTCATCTGTTAGCATAAATGGGAAAAATAAGTCTTAGAAGTTAGACGTTGATTGGAAAAGTTTTGTACATTCTATTCTCAGACTTTCTTGACATATAAGTAGCTGGCATCACTACTATAAATTTGTAAGAGTGTGTACACAATGAAGAAGCTTGAAAGTAACTATGCACTGCAGTTACAGGTTTGTTTTTTTTTGTTTTTGGTTTTGGTTTTTTTTTGTCGTCTTTCTTTTTTTTCTGCTATTTTTCCTTTCCCCAGGAAGTAGTTATTAAAATTATGAACTATTACAGGTTATAAAGAACTTGACAGTCATTTGGCATAAAATCACCCCCTGACCCTCTCTCTCTACCCCTTAAGGCAGGGCTAGCTTCAATCAGAATCTAAAATGTAGCACCCCAAAACCTTGGTGAATAAGTAAAATATAGAACAAAACTGTAAGTAGTGGTAAATTGGTTATACTTGCTTCCTAAATCTTGCCTCTTGCATGGAAATTTAATGTTGTTCTCTTTAAAAATTATTTACCTATTTACAAAAATTATCTGATATGAGTAGATGTATACTGCCTCATACTCTACCCCTTTATGTGCACAACCGTACAATATTCAGTCATAAAAAACAGGGTCAGCTTACTCATGTTCTGTTTTCAGCTAAAATGGGATTACTCTGAAATCCCCTAAATGGCATTGTTACCTGCATTATTGAAAGATAGAATAAACATTGTGTCAAAGCTAAAATAACTTTTTTTTAAATCCAGTAATCTGTCACTTAAAGATAACCTTGTTATATTTTTTCCTGCATTTTTAGACATAGTAACAGAATTGTTGAGGTTGTAAGGAACCTTTGAAGATTGTTTAGACCAACCCCATTGCTTTGGTGGAGTCAACTAGAACAGGTTGCCCAGGATGATGTCCAGTTGGGTGTTCAGTGTCTCCAAGGCAGGAGAGTCCACAATCTCTCTGTACAAGCTGTGCTAGTGCTTGGCCACCCTTAAGTAAAAAAAAGTGTTTTCTTATACTCAGATGGAATTTCCTGTGGGTTTTTGTGTCTATTGCTTTTTGTCCTGTCACTGGACACCACTCAGAAGAGTCATAGAATTGTAGAATGGTTTGGGTTGGCTGGGACCTTAAAGACATTTAGTTCCAACACCCCTGCATGGGTAGTGATGCATCTCAACCCATCTTCTTTACATCCTCCTATTGGATATTAAAAAACAATGATAAGACTTCCTCTGAAGTATCCAAGGAAGGACAATAAAGCTAGTGAGGGATCTAGAGCACAAGGGACGCTATGTGTCCCTTCATTGGGCACACTTCAGTACATCCATGTGTCTGCTGTGCTGTAGAGCCCAGAGCCTGCGAGGAGAGGTGCCTGAGGACTGGAGGAAAGCCAGTGTCACTCTGGTCTTCAAAGAGAGCAAGAAAGATGATCCAGGAAACTACAGTCAACCTCACCTCCATCCCTGGAAGAATTATGGAGCAGCTCATTCTGGAGGTCATCTCTAAGCACATGGAAGAGAAGAAGGTTATCAGGAGTAGATAGCATGGATTTACCAAGGGGAAATCATGCTTGACTAACATGGTAGCTTTCTACGATGTTGTGACTGAATGGGTAGGTGCAGGGAGACCAGTGGATGTTGTCTACCTTGACCTTTAGCAAGGCTTTTGACACTGTCTCCCATAACATCCTTGTGAGCAAGCTCAGAAAGTGTGGGGTAGAAGAGTGGACAGTGAGATGGATTAAGAACTGGGTAAACAACAGAGCCCAAGGGGTGGTAATCAATGGTGCAGAGTCCAGTTTGAGACCAGTAACTAGTGGAGTCCCCAGCGATCAGTGCTGGGTCGAGACCTAGGTGAGGGGACAGAGTGTATCCTCAGCAAGTTTGCTGATGATATGAAACTGGGAGGATTGGCTGATTCACAGGAAAGTCGTGCAGCCATTCAATGAGACCTGGACAGACTGGAGAGTTGGGCAAGGCAGAACCTAATGAGGTTCAACAAGAATAAGTGTGGAGTCCTGCACCTGGGAAGGAATAACAACATGCACCAGTACAGGTTAGGAGGTGATCTGCTAGAAAACAGCTTTGTGGAGAAGGACCTTGGAGTCCTGGTGGACAACAAGTTATCCATGGGGCAGCAATGTGCCCCTGTGGCCAAGAAGACCAATGGTATCCTGGTGTGAGTTGAGAAGAGTGTATTCAGCAGATTGAGGGAGGTTCTCCTCCCCCTCTACTCTGCCCTGGTGAGACCCCACCTGGAGTGTTGTCTAGTTCTGGGCTTCCCAGTTCAAGAGGGAGAAGGATTTACTTGGGAGAGTCCAATTGCAGGCTATGAGGATGGTTGAGGGACTGGAACACCTGTCTTATGAGGAAAGGCTGAGAGACCTGGGGCTGCTTAGTCTAGAGAAGAAAAGACTGAGAGGGGATCTTTTTAATGTCTATAAATATCTGAAGGGCGAGCGTCTAGAAGTAGGGGCTAGTCTCTTTTCAGTCATGCTCTGTGACAGGACGTGGGGCAATGGGTGCAAGCTAGAGCACAGGAAGTTCCACCTTAACATGCAGAAGAACTTTGTTACTGTGAGGGTGACAGAGCACTGGAACAGGCTGCCCAGAGAAGTTGTGGAGTCTCCTTCTCTGGAGACTTTCAGGACCTGTCTGGATGCCTTTCTGAGTGACCTGCCCTAGATTCTGTGGTGGTTCTTCTCTCTCAGTGGGGTTGGACTAGATGATCTCCAGAGATGCCTTCCAGCCCCTAACATTCTGTGATTCTGTGATTCTGATTCTGTAAATATGGATGGCAGCTAGTCACCCTTAGAGACTGGTAGCACCAGGTAGGCTAGAAGACATGGCAAAAGAGCCAACTTCCTCAGTGCCAGATGAATCTTGGTCAATGTCAGCCACCAACTACTGTGTGTGTTGTTGCTGATATTAGTAAGGATCTAACTGGTTGTGTAATATGGGGGCAGAAATTAGACCTTTAACTTCCCTATTTAGTCAGCAGAGGTGCAGGTGGTTGCTATTGCAGTTTGGAAGGAGTCTGCTCTCTCCACTGAATCTGAGAGAAACTTCTGAATTTAAGCATCTACTTCTATGTTTCTCTCCATCACATTAAGACTTGCTAGAGATTTATAAAGTTATCCATTTTCCTTTGCAGGGAAATGGATTAGTTTTTCTATTGTAGTCTTGCCAAATACAAATTCACCCCCAAAATAGCTAAAATCATATAAATAGATATAATTATTCCATGCATTTGTGTATTTCAGAATTGCAAGATGTGCTTTTGTGTCTGAAGTAAAACAAAAATCTCACACTTGACACAGTTATTAGTAATTTGAATTGTTTTAGTAGTTCTTAATGGACCTGATAGAAGTTTTCATAGAAGAGTGGCAATTTCCAAATGGTCAGAAGTCTTCAGCTGGTCACCTGTTTCTCCAGCACAGCTGAATGGACAGTGTCAAGTACCTGGATTGCAAGTAGAAGAGTTAAATAGAATTATAAAAAATCCTGCATGTGTTCTAATGCATGTTTATCTACAGACAATGAAATCCTTTAATTGTGGAACTTACTGGATAATGTAAGAGATGTACACTGGCCTCTGCTCTCCAGTTCACTCTTTAATGATGACTGATTTACATTGTGGGTTGCTAGTAACAAAATAATCTTTTCTTAGGTAAGAAAGGTTGTAATTATTTGAAGTTTTGCAGTGTCAGGCAGTTGTGTTCCATTCTACAAGAAAACTGACTGAGCATAAGCAATTGCATATATATATTTATACATATATGTAGATATAGGTGGATACAGCATCCTAAAGGGAACTGGTAACTAAATTAATAACATTCTATGTTTATTTTTACAGGATTCATTTGAGGCAAATTATTGCTAGCATATAATTAAAATGAAAATATTGTTTGTGAAATGAATTTAATAGTTAAATGAAGTAAACCACTCTTATGCGTGATGGGAGAGTTCTCATCACAAACTGATGTTTTAAAAGCTGTGTTTTTACATCATATGTCATTACAGTAAGAAATGTGGTATTGTTGTATGGTTAACAGAGTTTGGTGATTGATTCTATTTTGGTATGTCCATAAGCACAGACTTGGTTATTTAAAAAAATTATAATTATCCAAATTAGTGTGCTGCTGAAATATGAGAGGCCAGTGACCATGAGAATACAATAAAAACAGTGAGGTGAATTTTTCTTTAGTGTGGCAAGCACTTTTCAGAGCATACTAGTTATCTATTTGTGGTTGATTAACTGTAAGCAGAAGTGAGTTTTAAAGATGGAGTTGAGACAGGAGAGTGTTGGGTTGACGTTGGCTTTTTTCATATTTGTTGGGTTTTATGTTTGTTCTTTATACTTAAGGTTTCATATGGCATAATAGGCATCTGAATTTTGGCAAAACATAGGTGGTACAGCTTATAAAGTCTGATCATGAAGCAGGTTTTACAGCCTGAAGTTCCTGCAGAGTTTGCAGTGGAAGAAGGTGGCAGGATTAAGAGAAACAGACTTTTTGCTTTTCATTTTGAGTGAACATGAAAGGAGTTGAGTAGACATTTGCTAAACACTTCTGAAAAGATTCTGAAGTAGTTTGGGAAAGATTGATAGGACAGGGCATGCAGATTGGTTGTCTTTTGTCTAACCTTAGAAAGGAGAGAGGTCAAGTTTAAACACAGGAGAGAATAAAGGTGGGAGGTTGTTGTGTTTAGTCTAGTTGCGAGGTGCAACTGGGAAAGAGGTACATTGTTCTTCTCCTTTCCTCACTTCTAGCCATAGGTTCCCAGTTCTTTATTTCTTCAATCTAATTATTACAGAGCTGCAGCATGTTCTAAAGGAAATCAGAAATAGCGGAAATCTGATTTTCTGTATAATACACTAGCTGATCTCAGACCCCTGCAAGGCCACCCTGTGGTCTTATGCCAGAAACTAAGTGGAGAGGGAGAAGGAAGAGGGGAAGAATGAAACTTAACCTGTTGCCCACTGCAGCAGCAGTTTACAACTAGATCACATTAGATTTAAGAAACAATATGAGAGAGACAGCAAGCAGTGAACTCATGACAAGGAAAGAAAAAACATGTGTCAGAAGACATAGAGGTTCTTAAGGATGTTGGAGAGTATATGTTTGGCCTATGCAACTGAAGAAGCCCCTTGAAAGATTTTTAAATTCAGAGCAAAAATGACAGGAAAAAAGCAGTCTGCAAAATAGATTATCTGTTTTATTACATACCAAGTTGTTTGGCTTTTTTTCCTTGATTTTATAATATATCTTGTAGTTTTTTTCTCTAATGAAATACACTGTAGAGTTTGAAATCTCTTTTGTTGTTTTTTATTGTACGAATTCTAAGGAACAAGTACAGGCAGTTCTGATTCAAAACTGATTCATTGTCCCATCACAATGTCTTAAATTTTATTTAATTCTCACTAAGTCCCACTCATTGTTCTATTTCTAGATTAGAGTTTAGAAGGAATTTATACACAGAAGAATTCTGTATAGGAGGAAAAATCTGTAATAAAAATGCTAAGAAAAATGTTGTTTATATTTTCAAGTTCTTTATTCCTTAAGTTTAAATTTAATTATTTTAGGAAAGAGATTATGAATAGTATTGTCACTCAGAAGTAGTATCCAAATATCCTTTGGACCAAACTTATTCAAAACAGATTGAGAGGCAATATTTGTGTACCCTCACACTATTAGGAATAAGTAATGCACATGTCAAAATGGAAGTCTACCCTTTTTAGTTACCCCTATACATGCATTGTAAATAAGTGAAAATATTTTCTTATAGCATTGATTCTAGTGTTTACTATGGTTTTCACAGCTTTTGAATCTATGGACTACAGCCAGCTGTCAGGAATTCTTGCAGTCTGCTCTTGTTAATTGTAAAAATTGCAGCTGACAAGTTGCTGAAGTTTTATTTTCCCTCTGTTTCTGCAGGACAACTGTAGTTGTTACCTTTGTGCTGTCTATTGTAAAAGAGTAATTGGATGTTCCCAACTGAATTAATATCTTAGGTGTTTGTCAGATTTATTAACACACAATTTTTCATGTATCTCTCACTAATTATTTCTAGATAAAATTACAGTGTTACTTTAGAATGCAGAGTATTTTTAAGAAACAAAATAACTTGGCTCTTTCTAGCCTACTACCATGAAAAGCAGGTGTGCTTTTTCTGAGGAGGCATTTGATTGTAAATGCTGAATTTGGTAAGAGGATGGTTTGCTAGTTTCGGGTTTGCGGGTTTTTTTTCTTGTAATAGTATTTTAGTAATGAGTTTAGCTCATAAGTGAAGAACTTGTTTCAGCCCTTGCGTAAAAGCAGGGAACTTCTAGGAAGAGTAACCCAGTTGGAAACCTTTATATTATACATGGAAAAATAGAAAAAAAAAAGGTATACTGATATTAATGAAATTTCCACTGATGATGTTTCTCACACTTTTGCCAAATTTTGTTGCTAGTCAGTATGAAAAAACCTGCAGAGCTGTGCTTTAATCAACACTTGATTTTTGGGGGGTTGTGGGGTTTTTTTAACATGTGATCTAGTGTGATGCCTTTTTCTTTGAGTGCCGTAGATGTTAGTTAATATCTGACTGTCCTACAGTAAAAAGCTATTTCTGTCATTTTTCTTCTAGAAGTTATAATGGACAAAAGTTCAGTTTTTTGAAATCCTGTAGCTGAAGTTTGTTTATTATTGTCCCTTCAATGTGTTGGTGGAATGTTGAATTTATCTCGATTAATAGCTAATCAGATTTATATTTGTTAGCTGTTCCAGTGTGGAGAAGTCATCATTTCTAAAAGTTTTTCTGCATAGTTGCTTAACAAACCGAAGAAGGATTGGTTAAACGTATAGCTGGAGGAAAGGACAAAGACCTTGAAATTGTTTAATAGTAATGCTTACGGTTAGAGTGGTTGATTACATACTGGTTTTAATTAATTCTGTGCATGTCGTTCTCATTTCAGGGTTAGTCAGCAATATAAAACCAACTTTATGACTGCTGATAACTTGTCCATTTGTTTCTGGCCTACATTGATGAGACCTGATTTTGAAAACAGAGAGTTCCTTTCTACCACCAAAATCCACCAGTCAGTTATAGAGACCTTCATTCAACAGTGTCAATATTTCTTCTACAACGGAGAGATTGTAGAAGCACCCAATGCAGCAGCGTGTCACCCACCACCTTCCAATGCCGTGCAAATGGTGGAACCAATGGTACCTCTGCAGTTACCTCCACCTCTGCAGCCTCAGCTGATACAGTCACAATTACCAGCAGACCCTCTTGGTATTATATAGATGGAAGATGACTGCAGGCAGCCTGGCACTGGACAGTAAAGACAAGCTGTAGACATGCATGTTTCAGGATACAGTAATGTACTTCATATTTATGAAAATTCCCATCCAGTTGATTGGACATATTTTTGTTTTATCCTGTACTGTGCTCCTCATTTGTACACATTGCAGATAAAAACTATGTGATAAGCATGACTGGAGAGGTTTAATTTTTAAAAGCAAAAATAGCTATAAAGTACAAAGCTGCTGCTGCATGATACCTTATTGCAATCACTATATCATTCCCGTGACAGTTTGTCACAATATATTGTGAATAAAATTTTTCTATAGAAATTTAATGATTTAAAAAATTACATTTATGAAACATTCAATGCTTACAGCCTGCTTTATGGCTGTTTTTGTTATTTAACATGCTATTTTTGGCAGTTTTATCCACATTCAAGCATTCTGTGTAAACAACTAAATCTCAGCTATAGTTTATTTTGTAATCTCCTGGCTACTTACATAATGGTATGCTTAGGATGGTTTATGGAAGAATGCAAAATGCACTGTTGAGAATTTTACAATTCCTCACCATCCATCTTTATTTGTAACTAAACCTGTGGACAGTTTGCTAAGGGTGGATGAATTTGCATATTATTTCTTACAGCACAATACCAAGGACATGCTTGTTGTAAAAGTGAGTTTCAAATATTGTACAAAAATTTTGATGTTGCCTACTTATTTCTTTATGTTCCATTACTGAACTAAACATTTTGTAAAACTGTTAATTCTGTAAACAGCTGCATGTTTAAAAGATCATTGATGGTCTTGTAAACTTAATCTAATATATTTTAGATATTTTAATTTTTCCCACTTGGGAATACGTGTAGTGTTTAGAAAATAGTTCATGACATTTTCATATAAGGTTATATAACTTTTCAGACATAAACATGAATTTTGTTGTAGTAAAATTCTCTAAACCAAACAATGTTTAATCTAGGACTTCAATTAGTCTATTCTTTAAATCTATTTTTATGTGACCCTTTAAAGATATACAAAAATGCATTGCTAATACATAGCAATAAATACTTTGGGTACTGACAATTAACCTCTTTGGAGTGTATATATAAAATCACATAAACTTGTATTCATATTTTTTTCCTGTGGTATATTGTACTAAAATTTCAAATGACTGATATTTTTTTCCCCACTGTATTTTTAAATTATCTCTTTTTTTTTTCATTTATTTTCCTTTTACATTGGTACCAATTTTGCTGTAAAAAAATGCTGCTTAATTTAAACAAATCTTTTGGTTAAATATTTTGTTAGTGGTAAAAAATTTAGAAGGTTACAAATTGTAGCAAAGGGGAAACCACAGATAAACACTACCTGTGAGACTTTTCATAGTAGCTTTTTTTTCTTTCATGCTCAAAATATACCTTTTTTGGTCTGCAGAGAAGAAAATAGTTTTGGCTCATTCAGCTGCTAGAATGTTTTGTGTAGTTTAAAAAAAAAAAAGCTTTATGATGGTCACTGTTGTAATCTTCACTTATAACAAGATTTAAGATCGTCTTGTATGTATTATAGTAAATAGATGATTTTGAGAATTAAGGCTTTTAAGAGTTTGATTTGCTCCATTCTCCCCAAATAAAAATTGCCTTTCCTAATTATGTCCTAGGTATTGTACTTCTAATTATGACTTGGATTCTCATTATGGATTACTAAGATACCATAAACCTGGCTGCTGTTTGAAGTACATGTATATTAGAAATTATCTTGATATTGTGTTATATTCTTGCAAGTAATTATCTTTTCTAAGAAAACATAAACAAAAAAGAAAAGTCAACTCTATTCCTTTTCAAAGCACACAGGAATTAATAGTACAATAAAGTCTGTCCTGTAAATTGTAGTATTCTTAACTTGTTCTACTTTACCTGTTGTCTATATAGCTTTTATTTATAGTTGTCAGTTTAATCTCAGCATGTTTAGCAGAGAAAATGAAACGTCAAGAGTTTTATAAACTATTTCTAGGTTGCTAAAGAATTTATTTTTCTACTGTATATGGTATAAGCAAAGCATCACCTGTACAGGAAACAAGTCTATTTCTAATAGAAGTAAGCTTAAAAATAAATGCCAGTCACGTCCATATTTAAAAGTTCTATCTATAAAGTATCTCCAGTCTTTGTAATGTGAATTGCATTTTAAACTTTCTACAAATACCAAGTTGTTTGCCATAATATTTAATGAACCTTTGAATACTGATTTTTAGAATAATTTACATTCCATTTCATGGTGAACTTTCTTGTTGAACTTGTGATCAGAAGCATTTGCAGTATCATTTATTTCTTGTGTATGATGTTATGGCTAAATCACTTTATAACTTTCTTAACACTTATATTTGGCCAAATGTGAAAGTGTTGCTATGTTTACTGGATAAAACATAAAGAGAGAAAGAACAAGAAAGTACAGCATGTGGTGCTTGATTGTCACATGGAAGACTCCCTGCATATTGTTTGCATTATAGAAGAGCTATATGCAGGAATATGGATATGTGTCAATGATATATCCACTTTGATATTTTAATGTGTTTGTTTACACAAGCACATGTGCACAGACTTGCATGCACATATACCCACACAGTAAAGTTTTTAAGATACTAGGAAATTGTACCATCATTATTAAAGGTTTATAATAGAGCTTTCTCTATTATTTTATTATTATTTTATTATCTATTTTATTAGTGCTATAAAATGAGGAAGTATGACATTATAGATTAATTCCTCATACTTTGGATCATTACTCCCTTCTAGTTTTAATGAAAATCCAAACAATAATAAGTATATTTTTTAATGTGAGCATTTTTACAGTAATATCTATCTTGATAAAGATACAAATGTATATTATTTTTGGTTGAGCATCTCAATGACACTTTATGGAGTAGTTTGTCTTTTTTATGTAATATTGGTATAGACGTACTGCAGTGTATTTTCTTTCATGTTTTAGCAATTTTAAAATCCCAGACCTGATTTACAAAAGTGCCATTTTAAGTAATGTTGAATAGATTATTTTGGAATTCCTTACCCTCCATAATCTTGTGGAATTTTAACATATTTAGTGTAAATAGATCCCAGATGTCAACTGAAGTGAAACGAAACTTTTGTTGTATGTTTTCTGCATTATTTTAATCCTGGTTGCTAGGAAATTACAGATACGTTTAGTTTTAGTTGCTGGAGTTTAGCTTCCGATATTTATGATCAATCTAGAAACACTATCAATTGGAGATTAAAAAAATGGGCCTTAGCTTACATGCTTATTTAAGGGTTTTTTTCAGTAATTGTGATGCTGTTTGTCAACTGAAAAAACTGCACATATATAAAAAAATTTAAAGAAAAATTTGTTCTTTGTTTATAATGTAATCTTTTGTTGCTACATCAGCAGAATACTGCAGTGAATTAAACATCAGTGAAGCTTATTCTGTATAAAAGATGCAATGAATAAAATACTAAGATGCTTACTGTGTATAATGTTCAGTTTAGTTGCCTAAATTTTTAAAGGCAAAAGCACCCTCTCTTGCACATCCACAGAGATGAAATTTAGCAGTAAGTCTTGCTAAACTGAGTGCAACAAGGTTTAAGGCATTCTTGTGTTGGAGGGTGTTTCTCTTCTTGTGTTTGATATGTCTTTTAATCTGCTGAGTTTTGAAAGTGACTGTCACTAAGGTGAAGACTCTTCTCTAGGTAATGCACCGCCAAGACATGCAGACACTAGAGAACAGACCTCCAAAGTGGCAGAATGTAAGATGTTCTGTTTAGCTGTGCAGGACATGAAATTCTGTTGCTTGTTTGACCTCTGCAATTTTTCACCTGATTGAGCTGCTCAGCAAGAAGGGCTTTGATTGTAGGAAACAGTTTTCCAGATTTCTACCATGCTAAAGGAATGGGCCTCTTAATATTATTTTTTTCTATGGAATTTTTAAACCTGAAGTAAAAATGGTAGGTTTTGAGGTCAGCTTTACATTTTCAGAGTTGTACATAATTCATAATTCTGCTAATCATAGGGGATAAAATCCAAGTTTGATGATAATACTGCTTTTAGTTCTTGTGCATGCAACATCTGTACTTATTTTGTTTCTTCAGAGCATCTTGAGTTGTATGGCTGATGCAGAAATAACTGCAAAAGCTTCTGACAGCCTTCAAATCCAAATGCTGTTCGGGTTTTATAACACTTTTCATCACACTTTCAGATACTGGAGCACTTTAATCTCAAAAAGGATGCATCTTGTGTATAATTTACTCAGTGCAAATTCTGTCTTTTAGATTGCTGTATCAAAAAACATCTCTACTGAATCAGGCATAAAGCAGCATTCAGGCTGTGTAGCAGACCACAAGTTTCTGATTAATAGCTGTCCTAAAGAACCAAAGCGTAACATTAGTGTTCAACCTGTGTTGATCCTTCAACTAATTCATAGTTTCCATGGAATCAGAAGGGATGAATTCCATCTGTCATTATGGCTAGTTAAAACCTACACTTCCTTTTCTTATTGACAATTTTTTTTCCCCCCAAGTGTGTAGATGTGCATGTTATGGCTGTTGCCCATATGTTTCTCATCTTCCTTATAAAATACAGTGCATGTGTGTTTAGACCTGGTATTTTTGTTGCTGAATTGAGTGTCATTGATGCCTAGCCAACATTCTGGTGCTTTCATATTACAGAATAGGGTTTAATATACCTGATTAATAATACTATGTCCATTACTGGCTTTTATTTGTTGCTATTTAGATATAGATAATTAAATAATTTAACTGAATTCCTATGGTGCTGTAGCTGCGGTTTTTTAGTCCTAGAGTGTAATAAACACGAAAGGCCATTGTTGCTTCTACTTACAAGCTGTTTGAGTTACGAAAAGATGGGAACGGAGTCTTGTGGTTGTACTTTCAGCCATGACTGCATACCAGTGCTTCAGGGGTAAACTGACTTGAAGAGAAGCTCTGGCAGCTTATGAGACTGACTGTTTTATATAGTGTAGCTGTAGCTTTTATTTTCCTCAGAATTATGGTATCGCAATCTTACTGCTCTGACAGATTTTTCTGGTTCACAACTGAAGAAGTGAAGGGAAGGCAGAGTAGCCATTCTCATCTCTTCCTGCAGTTCTCTCAGCTTTGCCACTGATTGTTCTTGCAGGGTTTACGGAATTAAAAGTATGCAAGTTATGAGTTTAAGTTCTTTAGTTAACTGACAATGAGTGTGATGAATTGCTGAAGCATCCAGGAAAAAACAAGTTTGCGCTGTGAAATTACAGGCACTGTGGTCTTCCCTTGAAGGTTCCATGCTCAGTACTTGGCAGGGCAACCTGAGTTTCCGCACTGACTGCCCTTAGTTGGTCATATTGACCCCATGCAAGTTGGGAAAGAAGAAGAGATGAAGAAACCTACCTCAAAAAATATTAATCATGTACTTTGAACAGCTGCCTCTTAAAACACTTAGATGAAATTGTTAAAAGTAGAATGTAGCAAAAGAATAAAGTCTGGAGAATTAAATGTCTGTGGTTCATTATTGAAATATGTACATACACATACACACTTTTTTAACTTAGTAAGGAAGTAGATGTTGATACACGTTCTGCTGTAGTAACAGGTGGCCAAACTGCTACAAAGAAATATTGCTTGAAATTTAGATGTCAAGTTTTGAAAACTGAATGTAAATAGATGTATCTGATTTTGCTACCCTATTTATGAGTTGTCTAGTTCTAACATTAATTTTGTTATCCTATGTGGTCACTCAAGCCTGATTGTCCTTTATTTAACTGTGTTAGAGTTGAAAAGCTTCTTTATTCTCCACAGATTACTGCTTTCTTTATTCTTCTCTTAGTATTTCTTTTTCAATTAATTAGTCTTGAAAGTCAAAACTTATGGTTAATAACATCATTATAGTGCCTGTAAAACATACTGGGACCCACATAAAGTTTATATAGATCTGTTAATACTCTTTTGTCCCCTTTTGTCTGCACTTGTCTGTGTGCACTGAGCTTTCTGGGTATGCAGAATCTGGGGCACTGTGGCACTTGTCCATGTCAGGAGATTCTCATAGCTAGGAAATTAATATTGGAATGATCCTTTTCCTTATCCTTTCCTGCTTTTAATGACTTGTCTGTGTGCACTGAGCTTTCTGGGTATGCAGAATCTGGGGCACTGTGGCACTTGTCCATGTCAGGAGATTCTCATAGCTAGGAAATTAATATTGGAATGATCCTTTTCCTTATCCTAACCTGCTTTTAATGAAGAGTGTTGGAAAGAGGATCAGGGTACCATTTAAAAAATGGTGAAGGATAAATTGTACAAATCTTCAGTAAATCAGGGAAGTGAAGATGCTCTCCTCAGCTGGGTTTCATTTCTGTCTTTGGAGTTTGTGTGTAGGAAAGCACTTCTCTATACCCTTCTCTTTAACCTCAAGGGCCTGTGTTGTTCTAGCACGATTTGGGACACCAAGTCCTCTATGTCCAATGTGGATTTTTGGCCCCACAGAAAAACAGTCATGGATTTGCATGCAGCCTTCAACCAAAATTGGTACAGTTAAACACTGGGGGCATGCATACCCACCTTAAAGTGTTCCTCGGAATCCCTGTTCCTAAAGAGTGCTACCCCGAGACTTTGTTGTTATTTTTAATGTAAAATAATTTTGAGTGGTATTGCTGTCACAATCTGCAGTTCTAAGTCATTTTACAACTCCTCATAGCTAGGCAGGATTATTTACCAGGACACAAATCTCTGACCTGGAATGCTTCTGGGAAAGGAGAAATCAACTGGCTCCTGGGTCTTGTACACGGTGCTATCAAGTATTATTTTTCTTTCACTGCTCTTTTCAAAGGTTGCAGTTTCAAAGACAAATGAGAGGGCTGAACTGTTACCTGTCAGAGGTGTGTTTTCGTAGCATCATAGTGACACCATGAAGTAAATGTCCAGCTTGTTCAATAAAGATGTGGAAGTGGTGTATGAAGACATGGAAGTGGTGTATGAATACATGGAAGTAGTGTATGAAGACATGAATCCTGCTTGAATAATTTGGAAGACTGGCAGAGTAAGTGAATTGTGGAACAAATTAACCTCTCAATTGCGGCTGTAGTTCTTTGAAGGAAGCTTAAGACTTTGTTTTTTTCTCCAGAAGGGAGTTGAACTGGTGTGCATGTGATGTTGCCAAAGCTGAGCTCTGACCCAGTGAGAAAATGATTGAACAATTTGACACGAAAACTACCCTAAAACACTGCAGATGTCTATGTCCAATCCTAGTATTCAAAGTAATGGGAGGAACTGGTTTCTTCTGTTTTTCTCCGTTAAAAAATTGTGCGCTTCCCATAAGGTGAGGGGCAGGGCCTCATAGCTCCCTTTGGATTTTGACTGCTACCCCACATCTAGTATTCTGCTAAAAACACTGCCCATAATAAATGCATTTTTGAGCTTCTGGTCTGTAAATAACAAGTTGAGTCTGATTTCCTTCCCCCCACTCCCCCCTTTTTTTTTTTCCTCTCTCCGTTTGCTCCACCCCCCACCCCCCAGAAACAGCAGAGCTGCTCAGCTAGACTTCACTCAATATGAAGGAGGAATTCTGCTGCAGGGCATTCTCATTTGGGAGTGGTTGGCTTTAGATCTCACCTCTCCTCCTTTGCACTACAAGAATGTAGGTTTGTTAACTTCTAGGCTTGCTGCAGAACCTATTTTTTTGGCCCTCCATAAAGCTTCTGAGGATGAGTGGGCTGAAGTGAATGTCTACAGGCAGTTACTTATCTTGGTCCATTAATTTATGGTGAAGTTGCCCAGAGCCCCAGGATGCAAAATTTCTTCAGAAATGGAAAGAAAAAAGTTTACAACTTCTATGAGTCTCCTTCCTTCTGATGTACTAGTTAAGGAAGCCTATAGCTATTCTTGCACTGAACAGTAGTAGAAAGTATGTTTTGAACTTAATTAGATGATAAATGTCTCTATTTCTGATTTGTCCTAAAAAAACCAAAACATAAGCAATTGCCTTCACACAAATAACTCTTGCACGTTCAGCTGAAGCGAAGGACTACTAGAAAGCATGCTAAATATGAACAAATAGGATATGCGACTAGTTTAGCCTACCAGTAGGAAGCTAAGAGTGGGAATTTTAAGAACTTAGAAATTTTAAACTGAATTGAAGGAAATATTTATGGTGGGTATTTTTTCCTTTCCAGTGTTTTCAGTGGCTTCCACTTGCATATCTATAATTGGAGGACGTATTCCAACACACACCATTTCCAGTGCTGCAGTGGTCGCAACAGCCATCCAGTTGTGAGCTTTATGATGAGACACTTGAGGACATGCTGAAGACAGTTTGCACCAGCCTTCTCCTTTTCACTGTAAGAACTGAGAGCTTTAAAAGAAATGCCTACTTACAGGAAGTGTTCTCTAGTTTCATGTAGGATAAGAGAGTTTCCCACCCTGACAAACTTCTCAAGAATGTACATGGCTGGCCAAAACCACAATCTCAACAGTTTCTGTGGGTTTTTTTTCGTTGGTTGGGATTTTTTTATTTGTTTTGTTTTGGATTTTCTTGTTGTTGCGTGGCTGGTGTTTGGTTGCTTGCTTTTTTTTTCATCCTCACCCCCATTTTTATAAAAAGGTCACCATGTACAAAACCTAATATGCATTTTTAGTGTTTAATTGAAAATGTATTTTGGGGGATGGAATTTACTATTCAAAGAAAGTATTACGATTACCTAAGTAAGCCTCTGGAAATACCAGTGAAGTATTCATATTGAAGAGAATAATGTTTTTTTGTTAGTTTTCCTAGTGGCATCACAATCTTTCTCACTAGGGAAATGCATTCTTTCTTACAGCTTTGTCTAAGTATATTTTATTTGTGCATATATTAATGTAATTTTAAAACTACTACAGTTGCAGTCAGTACTTTCTAAAAAAAAAATCTTCTGTGGATGTATCTGTTTATAGGAGGCTAGATTATTCTTTATTCTGATGGTCAGTAAAAGGGATCCAGTTTTGCTACTGAGAATGTAAAAAGGAGACAGCTGACATTCTTCCTTATTAAAGAACAGCTAGGATGACCTTTTTTGTTTTTCAACTGCAACTGGCACTACTGCATCTGTAACATCTGGAGCATCTGTGTCCCTGTGCCTGTAACTTTCCAAACAAAAAAGCAATTGGTAAAGCAGCTAAAAGCATGCCTTCATTTTGCCTTACTAGAAATTTGACTACAGGCTGTCACAGCTTGTTTTATTGCCTCATCCCATTATCCGACCAAATATAAATGCCAGATATATATTGTCTACCCTGTCTCTCAAAAATACTTGACAGACCTGTATTCTTACATTCATTGCATTCTCGTTTCTAACCTACACCCAGTTCTTTTTAAAAGAGAAATTGTCTACAAATGTACAAAATCTTATTAAGTTTATGGCAGCATTAGCCCAGTTTAGAAGGTTTAGTGGATGTTGTTAGAAAACAGTCTTTGGTTAGACTTCATCTGATAAAGTTAGACCGAGTCCCATCTTATTGCTGAAATGCTCCTCTCCTTCACCTTAGGAGGAATTACAGTTTTCATTTACTTGCAAAGTCCCCAGGAGGCAGCTTCTGCTTGGTCAGTGGAAGTCACATTAAGTGCATGAAGGCACAGAGAGTTATGAAAATTGCTCTCTGGTGCTGTTTTTCCCCTCTACTTGTTAATCTATTATTTCTTTGTCCCCAAATGTCTAAGATTCAGCTATGTATAGCACCCCATGTTGAGTTTTCCACCTTGTGTTGGAAACTAAAACTCAATTTTTTTGTAAGTGCGTAAATTTTTAGTCTATGTCAACTTCCTGAAAAGCATCTGTGCTTTATCCATATATTTGATATTCAAGAAGCAGAGGAGAAAATAAAGGTGAGTGATACTACCCCTGTGAATTTCAGAAAAATCTGAGATTTTTGTTACTGGGAATTGGTCCCTGTTCTGTGTCTGTGGAATAGATACAGCTGCACTGTTCCTGCAGGTGTGCTGTGGGTAGCTGGTCCCTGGTGTCTTGTTTCCAGGCAAAGCAGAGACTTGAAAGGTTGGCCTTTCATGTGCAGTTATATTCTTATAAACCTGTGGTACATGGCTGTGTACTGCCCTCTTTAAATACTGCGAACGGAAATATCTCTCCCTGTGATTTTGAAAATAAATTGTAAAAATTATTCTCTTGTTTCACATCAGCAATGTGAATATTTTCCCTTTTCCTCGAGTTGCTTAAAGGAACACACTAAGTACAAACTTTCCCTGATCCTTCAGATTTTAATTGATGTAGGTGATAAAGAATTGTATAAACAAGCTTTCTAAATAATGAAATGGCAAAATGGAAGAAAGAAGTTAAAATATATGCATGAGATCTTCATGTGCACATAGTGACTGAGCTGAAAATAAAAGTCTTTGCTTTCCATTTTGACTCTGAAAGCAGTTGTTTTAAACATGCGTATAACAATGCATGGGCACGAGTCTAGTGATCTTCTCATATCTAGGGATCTAATATCATTCTTTGGCTTCTTACAAGAACTGCAAATTATATTCTAAACAAGCTTAATGCTAGGAATTCTTCAGCCGTCTCTACTTACCCAGATGAAACAAGTAAAAAGGAGCAAAGAATGACTTTGTCTGATTCACATAACTCGCTGTTACACTGTATATCACCTTATCCATTTGTCACAGCCAACTGTTGTCTCTTGCCTTACTTAAATCACAAGTTTTTTAAACATTCTAGGTGGTATATGGCACCTTGGTGGGGCATCTAGGACCAAATACAATAAAAAAATAAACTGGCCAGTACACACTGAGTAGCTGGGATTGTGCTGATATTTGTAAATCATATTGTTGAAATGTAACTTGATACAATACCAATAGCATTGTATTAACTTTTTGTACCACTATAATATACATATATATATATTGTCTGCTTTTTCCAGAAAGAATCAACATGCAATAGGAGTCAAGTTTAGAACTGAGAAGTCTTATAATGACTCACTCATTACACCATATTTTTTTTTTTTGCTGATCCTTTGAAAGTGCTTTCATTTTTCTCCTTAGGTGAATACCTACTTTATTTTTGTGTTTTCCCTTGCTAGGTGGTATACCTCTATAGCTATGTAGTATTTTCTGCTAACAAGTTGTTGGAAGTTGGGGAGACTGCACAGACTGGTTAAAAAGTGTATGGTCTGTGGGTTGAAAAGATGACAAGAAAAAGTTACATAACATAGAGAATAATTTGAAAAGGCAATAAAATAGGGAACCAAATATGCAAATGTGAGAACTAGAGTTAAGGCAAAGATCTTAAAAGGAGAGAGAGCCAATTTTTAAAATAAGGTCAAGTTCCACTTCAAGATGCAAAAATAAGTTACTTCCAACAGAGGGGAACAGCCACATGTGTTAATGTAAGGGTTCTAGCTCAAGGTGTGCAAGTGCAATTGTCTGACTAATTCTCTACATTTAGATTGTTGTGGTGGTTTAATCAGAAAAAATTCTTATTAGGTTTTAAAATTTGCACAGGTATTGAAATGCAACAACTCTTGATCCACAAGGTATATTATAAAAATAAATACCTTGAATAAACAATTGTAGGTCTTCAACATTCTTGTATTTCTGATGGAAATTTCTCTATACTTTTCTTCAAAACCTGTGAAATAGATTCAACAGACTTATCTGTGTCTTATTTCAGTGATTCAGTATCCCTATGGGAAGAAAGATTCTCTTGGCAGCCAAGCTAAATCTTCTTTACTGCAATAAAAAACAACTTCTTGTTCTACTGCAAGTGGACGTGGTGAATATTTATCACTGTCACCTTTATGATGATCTTTAGATGCTGGAAGACTATCCCATTTCCCTCTCACTGCTTTCCAGGGCTGTCTCTTCTTTGTCCAAATAACACCCTCCTTTAAGGTTTTTTACAGATTGTGTTTATAAACCTTGTAATATCTTTGTTGCCCTTCTGTTAAATATAGTGGTGGTCCAAGCTGGGCATAGTCCTGACAACACTAATACAAAGTACAGCAGTGTTATATCTCTTGTACCTTGTACATCATCTGTAAGGTTGATTAGCCCCTAAGCCAATATATTGCAAGCCCCAGATTTTCTGACAAGTGTTTGATTCTAAAATGGTACTATTCAAACAGGGGGAGTGGTTTTAGCTGGAGCTCATGAGACTGAAGTACTTCTATTACACTCTTCAGTGCCTGTTTCCACTCAAGTACTCAAATGGTGTGAACTGCTGGTTACAGGTGCCTTTTCACTAAGCACAAAAGTGATGTGGAGAAGATGCAGGATGAGGCATTCTGCAATTCTACCTTTCAAAGAAGTTGTGAAGCAAGTGGTTTATTACTAGTTCCTCCTGAGACACTAGGTATTAAATCATGCTACAACTCTGAAATCCAACACTGTCATTGAGAAGGATGATTTAGAAAACATAAAAGACACAGTGAACCTTGGATGAAAAAAAGAGGTGGCCTTTCAAAATGGTTACTGAATTAAGTGGTGAGGAATAGAAATGTCCCTTACAGCATATAAGCTTATTGCAGATGTGCCATTTTCCTCAATTATCATGCCTGGCTTGCTTTAAAAAATGTTAAAATTGCTTAATCCAGTGAGGATTCTAGAATTAATGTTTGTTCTTTAGTGGGTGCTTTTAATGCTTAAAAGAAATATGGTTTGGTGACATAAGTTAGATGTCTTCACTTCTGAATTACTCCAATGTATCTAAAATGTTAAAATAATTCCCGTTTGTTGGAGTACCTAATTAAGATTTTATAACTCATTCTAAAATTGAAGGAAATGAGGATTTTCTTGCAGCATATTTAGCTTTTCTGCAAAGATATATGTGATGTTGTATAAACAATGCAAATACCATTGGCATTGAATCCTGTAATAAAGATTTCATTTAGTACATGCTAATTTAAGATTTATTGTCATGTTTCCATAAGGTTTGTTGACTATTAAATTTATGAGTCACTTAATCAGTTCCAGGCCTGGATAAAAGCAAGAAAAAACCCAAATAAAAATCCACTTTAATTTGTGAAATCAATACCACTGTCTGAAAGTCTGTCATTTGGCTTCTTAAACATGTAGCTGTCCTCTCATTCTTCTCATTTCCTTTACATTCATAGGAATGTGAATTCACAGCACTGCAGCATGACTCTGGTCATCAGCCCAAGTTATGTTGGTTTTGGCGTGCAATATCAATATCACTCTCTTCAGTCTCTAGTGTTGACAGTGCATTCTAAAATGTTAAAGCAGCTGTTTCTGAAATAGCTATACAATCAACTTACAGTACACCTGCAAAAGGTAATAATGTGCAAGAATTGTTTTAAGAAAAATATCCTATTAGGAAGCATATTTCTCTGATGTTCTGGATATGTTTATAGATACCACTATGCACATGTGGTGTGATATAGAATGAACTGTGTATTGTCCCAGAAATGCAGTCCACTGTGGGGTAAATGTGACAATTTTATTGACAAAAGTGTAGGTAACCATAGGAACAGTTGGTTGCAAAGCCACCACTGAAAGCATAAGTACATATATAATAGAGGGTATAAATAGATATAATTTTCCCAATATTGCATGTTTTGAACTGTTGGGGTGGTTACACAACATGAATTTGTTTTCTTTCTACCCCAATTGTGTCATCAGTATTCAAGTGAAACTTTATTAAGGTATGTCTGGGAACCAGGAGATTTACTGGGGTACTGATGTTATCAAAGATCATTTGGTTTTGAGTTTGGAGTGGAAGAGAATCAATGCACTCTGGCTATTTCCTTACATCACACTGCTTTGAATAGGCACCAAACCAGATATTACAGGCACATGTGAATTCTTTTGGCTTGCAAGGGCCTTGCTGTGAATGTGGTTTGGATAAGCTTCCTTTCTTAGCATTTGTGGATCTGATTACTAGGTAGGTGGTTGTAGAATTATTCATTTGACCTGCAAGTGGTTACTCTCAGCAGCAAGCTTTTGGGTTGGCATGTGTGGATGTGCTCTCTGCAAAGACAGGATAAGGTGCCACGTAGGCAGGGGTTTCCAGCTGTAGAGCGAGTACTGTCTGTGGACTGCAAATAAGCTGTCGTCAGCTGAGATTCACAGCTGGGCTTCAGAGCTCAGTGAATGAGTTTCCTTTTAATAATGAGCAGGCAAAAAGAAACCACAAAACTAGGCAAGTAAAAAATAAACCCTAAAAAGTTCCTGTGGAAAGATAGGATGTGATTTTTCTTTTCTTCTAGCTTCCCCTTCTCAACGAAATGCCATAATGCTTTCATGGAAGGAATACAATTTGTGAAATATTTTGCTATGCATAATTTCAGTAATAACATTTTAAAGCTAAAATGATAATGTATGTAAAAATGCATGCTTAATTTCTTGATGACATTTTAACCCTTTAAAAAATAATTTATTACTTTAAAAATTCGTACCTGCTTGAACCATAAAAAAAAAATAATTCTACTTTCCTGATCGTTTAAAATCTTTTGGACAGTTTTCATGTTCCTTCTCTCAACCAGGTTTGCATATCTCGATGTTCATCATTGAAAGTGTTTGCTGCCAACAGCTTCAGGTCTCCTCAGGCTGACTTAGACATAGGAACAATCCGCATGTTACCTTTTCAGTCTGAATGCCTTCCTCCTTTCTCTCTTTGCTTTCATTTGGAAGGGATCACATGCTGAGTGGTTCTTCTGCTCAGCATTGCTGATGAGCAGCAACTCAGGCAGCAAATCAAGCAGACTTCTTGCAGATCATTTTCACGAAGAAGCTGTTGAGCAACATCATCTGAGTTCCTTCTCTCTGCAGCACTTAACTGCAACTCTTTTAAGGTGATGGTTTGTATTGGCTGCAGGCCTTCAACCACACGATATTTGCTAGGGGACAGGATACACCTGAGTCAATGTTCCAGCAGAGAGACGAGCAGTAAGACAGCAGGCAAGTTCATTTATAGACAGCTGAAGGCCAGGAGGTCACAAAGCCCCAAGTGTGTATGTTGTGTAGGAAGGAGGACAGGATTCTGTCCCTGGGAGGTTTGATATCATCACTCAGATCTCCAGGTGAGCACCTGGGAGCTGGCATGCTGCCAGGGCCTGAGAGCAAATGGGCAGAGTTCTGCAAGTGCTCACCTTGAGAACCGACCCCTGCAGAGTTTGTACACCTCTGTTCCTTTCTTTTCTTTCTCCCAGATCTCCTGTGGCCACAACGCTCCACTGAATGTTTGCTTGTATTTTATTGCTGACTTTCAGTTTCTTTTCTCACAGATGGGTTAGCTTGTATTTTTCCCAGCTAAAAATATCTGTGTTGGAAATAATTAAACCTTCCTGAATCTCTTATTTTGATTATGGCAATCTTCATGAGATGTATGATTGACTAAGAATGTGACGAATGTGCTGCTCTCATCTTGGCATACACCTTTCAATTAATCAATGCTGCCATTAAATGGAATGGGGCTAATATAAGTCTCTGAGATTGTGTGATAAGAACTTCAGCTTGACATTATGACATTTACTGTTAGCCTTTGTGTATGACTGTACAGCCAGTATTCATTTGTGTGACTTTCACAGCTGGATTAGTCCTCAATTACAGACTCCAGGTTAGCTGTATTGAATGTATTATTAATACTTCATTTGATGCATTCTCATAATCTGTGATGTTCTCTCTGGATTAACTTTGTCTCCCAGTGTGGCAGCTTTCTGTGCAGCCTAGTGTGCAGACATGTCATTTCCCCTTCTACTAGAAATAAACCCCATAAAACATTAGATAAATGTCAGTATTACATGGATATGTATTAATAATTTTGGTGGGCTTTTAACTTGTGTGATTCTAATATTTAATTGTTTTTCAGTTCAATTGCATTTTTTTCTTATGGCATTTTATGTTGTTGAGAGGTCCCATTTAGCTATTCTAGACAATCCAGAATTTAGAGTTGACCCATTTGATTTTATGGAATGTAGAGTAATAGTCTTGCTCACTCTAAAATAACTTATTCTTTCCATTAATGTAATAAGATAAAGTGTAATCCCTCATCAAAGTGAAGAATGCTGTTCATTCAGTTCTCATTGTGGTGTCCTTTCTACCTTGAAACTGTGCATGGGATTTCATCCAGATTTTTCCTCTCCCAGGTATTACCTTAAAAGCACACATATGACTCAACCTGAGATTTTTTTTCTAAGTATTATTTTTAATGTTAGAAAAACCAGAGGATTAAGTATTTTCATATTTCTAAATTATTTCCTCCTCTTTGTAATCTAAAAAAGTCTTTGCTTCAACCTGATCATGGTCATAAAATGAGCATATGTAGTAGTTAGGATGCAAAACAGAGCTCATGGCATTCATACATATTTTTGTCTTGTCTGTTATTTCCAGGTCTCCTTACTGTGTCTCTAGTTTTTCAAGTCTGCAGTGTAAAGACAGCAGCCTTCCTTTCCTTTCCTTCCCTTTCCTTTCCTTTCCTTTCCTTTCCTTTCCTTTCCTTTCCTTTCCTTTCCTTTCCTTTCCTTTCCTTTCCTTTCCTTTCCTTTCCTTTCCTTTCCTTTCCTTTCCTTTCCTTTCCTTTCCTTTCCTTTCCTTTCCTTTCCTTTCCTTTCCTTTCCTTTCCTTTCCTTTCCTTTCCTTTCCTTTCCTTTCCTTTCCTTTCCTTTCCTTTCCTTTCCTTTCCTTTCCTTTCCTTTCCTTTCCTTTCCTTTCCTTTCCTTTCCTTTCCTTTCCTTTCCTTTCCTTTCCTTTCCTTTCCTTTCCTTTCCTTTCCTTTCCTTTCCTTTCCTTTCCTTTCCTTTCCTTTCCTTTCCTTTCCTTTCCTTTCCTTTCCTTTCCCTTCCTTTCCCTTCCTTTCCCTTCCTTTCCCTTCCTTTCCCTTCCTTTCCCTTCCTTTCCCTTCCTTTCCCTTCCTTTCCCTTCCTTTCCCTTCCTTTCCCTTCCTTTCCCTTCCTTTCCCTTCCTTTCCCTTCCTTTCCCTTCCTTTCCCTTCCTTTCCCTTCCTTTCCCTTCCTTTCCCTTCCTTTCCCTTCCTTTCCCTTCCTTTCCCTTCCTTTCCCTTCCTTTCCCTTCCTTTCCCTTCCTTTCCCTTCCTTTCCCTTCCTTTCCCTTCCTTTCCCTTCCTTTCCCTTCCTTTCCCTTCCTTTCCCTTCCTTTCCCTTCCTTTCCCTTCCTTTCCCTTCCTTTCCCTTCCTTTCCCTTCCTTTCCCTTCCTTTCCCTTCCTTTCCCTTCCTTTCCCTTCCTTTCCCTTCCTTTCCCTTCCTTTCCCTTCCTTTCCCTTCCTTTCCCTTCCTTTCCCTTCCTTTCCCTTCCTTTCCCTTCCTTTCCCTTCCTTTCCCTTCCTTTCCCTCCTTTCCTTTCCTTTCCTTTCCTTTCCTTTCCTTTCCTTTCCTTTCCTTTCCTTTCCTTTCCTTTCCTTTCCTTTCCTTTCCTTTCCTTTTTCTGCCACTTTAAGTAATAATCTTTATGAAAACAAATGTCAACTTGCCATTGCTAGTTTTACTTTGTTTTGTCAGGAATGCAATTGAGGCAAATGCTTCACTAAAATATCTCTGTGTTGAGTAATGACCCTACTGTAAGCACTATCCCTGTTTAATAGAGTACATAAGAAATAATAATCTTCACAATGGGTTCATTTTAGAATATTTTTTTTTCCGTGTTCCATGCAGTAGTTTTGACCCCTAAGCCAAATAAAAGATCTGAGAGACTTCTATTCACATTCAGCATTGAACCAAAGAACACAGCAAATATATAGAGACAGACAGGAAAAATAAAGACTTAATGTGTCAGACCCACAGGATAGACAGATTCTCTCTTCACATTACATCTCTTTTAACCAGATGTGAACTGTATTATAGCTAGAATAATGGTCGTCTGTGCTAGAGGCTAATATCTTGAATCAGAAAGCCATTTGTTTTATTATGCTTAAAGCTCTTACACTGCAGGAACGTGCTGCAATTGAAAAGTGTGAGTAGACAGGCTGATGCTGATGAAAGTAAATATTGCAAAACACTGATAACAGAGAGAAACATAAACTGCCGAGCACGTTATTTCCATTTAGATGATTTCCAGTGTTATATCAGTGCAGTTCACCAAAGATAACTGAAATTAATATTATTGGGTTTTGTTTGTTGGTGCAGACATTGTTACTGTGGCTTTGTGTCTACACATGCACACTTACCATATGTTGAAAGGACTTGAATATTTTGACTTGCAGCAGTTTAAAATAATCAATATTTTATTAAAAATAGGAAGTCTCTGCTGTTTTTTCTTCCTACCTGTGCCCTACTGAATGTTATGTATGTAAATGTTAATTGAAGCAAAGATTCAAAGCCCAGTTTTTCTTTAAAAAAGTGATTAGAGCGGCCCACATCATCACTGGAGGTAGGACAACAAATTTGAAAATATCTCAAGAGCAGAGTGGATCCAGAGACAACTCTTCTGTGTTTTAAATAAATGTTGCAGCCATTTAACTATAGGATGAAGCTAAAGAACCATTACTCCATATCCTGGTTTTGTTTTATGAGCAATGGCTGTTGGAGACCAAATTCCAGGAATAGGCTCAAGACCATGATTTCTATGCAGACATGAACATGGTCCATATTTCTTCTGCCAAGACTGTTGTTTTCTAGATCCACAAATCTTTCCACACAGAAGTCTAAGTCCCAAGAAGTGGCTGTGCGTTGTGCTAGACCGTGAAGTGGCAAGAAGTAGTTGCACTGAAAGCCAGCTGTGGATCTAGCCTGATTAATTCTCAGGCCTCCGAAAATAAGCAGGAAAGGCTTATGTTTTAGGTTAAAATGCAACATTTTACAGAGAACTATCACACATTTCCATGTACTTTAAAACTGTACTGTAACACAGCCCTCTGGGAGGTGTTTTACAAACAATTTGAAAATCCATCCATTGGAGATAGAGAGATGTAAGCTTGTCATGTGTCCCAAGGTAATATGTTCTGGATGGTTAGTCAAATCCTTCAGTTAAAGCAGGGATTGGAGTGGCTGACTTCTTTTGTGTCCTTGGAGCATATTTGGAAAATTGGCGCTTAAAAGACTGAAGAGGTTGTTAAAAGATGCTCCTCTGAGGGATGACTGCTTGCTTTGATGCAAACTGGTTGTCTAACAAGCAGCCAAGTCAGGCCTATTTACAGCATCAGAAGAGGTGGACTACAGGGAAGCTTCTTTTGACTGTGTATTCAGTTGTCATCCAGAAAAGCAGTTTGTATAACTGAACATTTCAGTACGATGTCATGGTACGTAGCTGATCTTTTTTTTCAGAAGTTACTTTTCTTGCTTTTGTCTTGGTTTTGTGTCATGAAATAGGCAAGAAGCACAAGATAAAGGTAGTGGCTGAGGGAAAGCAGTGCCTTTCTACTACATGTTGTTACAGTCATTTTTAGTTCTCATTTACGTTTGGTGCACTGGTTTTACTCTTATTCATGCTTTCTTGCTTTGTTCACCTTTATTTGCTTCTCTTTTTCAGGCAGTTACTCTACTTTATTGTTCTTGTGTGCACCATTCCACTGCAGTTCTATTTATGAAAGAGAGTTTAGCCAAACAAACCAGCTTAGACTATGCTCTACAGGGACCCATTAAATTTCTTATTATTCTTACTATTCATGTTAATGCTTTGAATTTTAATTACTTTCATATGCAGATAAATAGTACATGTTCTTTATACGTGTAAAGCAGGTTCTGTGAATTCTATAGTATCCCTTCTGTTACATGTAGAATTTGTTTTACAAGGTTTTCAAAAGGAGCAAATTATATAGAGTTTGCTGGGTTAAAATTCACACTAAAATCCTTGGTGTTTTTTATCTGTGCTAGATGTATCTTTTTACAGTGTTTTGTACATAATTACAAGATCTTAACATGTATGTATGTCCATGTTTAATTGTGTTGCTGCACTTCTAGAAATGAATGTCACTTGTGATCTTTTCTTGAATTTTACACACACAAAGAACTTGAGCCACGATAGCACAGTGTGAACGTGTACCGAGGCACTACGCATAACTCAAAAAATAATGCAGCAATTGAGACCTAGGTAAGATCCTACTGAGCTGCAGAATCAGCAAAGAGAATTTCTGGAGGAATTCACAGAGCTGTGTGAATGTATCAGAGTGGGAAGAATCCTGCTCTCCCCAAATAGCCTTAGGAAACATCACCATTAGCAGTGGCTGCTTCACAGGCAGATGTCTTCTTTGGAACTTTCTGAAAGCCAACTCCCTTCCACAGGTAATGTGGCTGAGGACAGCCATGTAAATTTGTATTGCACAGCTAATTCAAGTTAAGGAATGACACTTAAATCTGGGTAACTTTATAAGACCCACAGAATAGAGTGTATTATGGGTTGCAATATTTTTCCGTGGGAAAATAATGTTTCTTGACACCTAAGGCAGGGCTAAGAAACCATACAATAATTTCTTACTATCACAATTAATTTGGCTGTTAAGTAAGTGATTCCATATGTAGAGCAAACCACAAAACATTTGGTCCTTGAGTACTGTTGTTTGAAATGCTTCTATAGCTGTGGATTAAGAAAGAGCTTTAAAAGACTTAAAAGATAAAATCCCATAGAAGGTTTTAAACAGGAATATTTTTTCATTCTTTTTTTGTTTTGGTTTTACCCTCAGAGAAAACATTTCTACCTCTTACAAAGGTTTTTAAAAATGTAATTATGTTTTTGCTTTGTGCTTTGACTTTGATAGACATAACTGTATATATTCTTCTCTCCCCAAACACAGGTTATTTCAGATTGTAGCTGATATGAAAAAAAATAAATAATACAGGCTTTCCTTGGGCTGCTCTTACAAACCATATTTTCCTTAAAATAATGACATTTATTTCAGCTTCCAAATTATTTTGTGTATTTAGTTCTATAGAATATTTTGCAAGAAAAAGAATCTCTTAACTCCCTAATAACATAAAAACCAACCAAATAAAAAGCCCTTTTGAGGTAGTCTTCTAAATCAGCTGGTAGACCAAGATCTTTTAACTTTTTTGTGGTGTTGAAATTAAAATTTCAACTCTGAGTGTTTTTTTGCATGGAACAAACAAACAAACAAACAAACAAAAACAAAACAGAAAAAATGATTCTTAGTTTTCACTGGAGGATAATATCCATTTTACTTAGGTTTACAGTGGACTGGTTGTGCTCAGATGAGCAGTCACTACATCGTAACTCTTATAACAAGGCTAACAGGAGTTCAAGCATTCGTCATATGAAAAACTCTAGAGACGGGAAGGGAGCTTATATACTTTAATATTCTCTGGCTTGGAGCCCTGATTTAAAATACTCCCATAACATCTTTTACACATTTGGATTGGCTATGTTCAAAGTAATGGCATGCAATTGTTGTAGTTAACAATGACTTAGAATATATGTCGTGTTTTCTGTCAAGAACCCAGAGCAGCTCAGAACATAATTTCCTTATAACCTTTCTGAAAACACGGCTTAGATTTTTAATCTATATCAAGACACTTTATGACTGTTACTAGAGAAGGTTGCTGGTTTTTTTGGTGTGTTGTTTGTTTTTTTGGTGGTGGTATTTTTCCCCTCTTTCTTTATTCTCTATTATGTCTTTGGTTTATCTGCTTTGGAGAAGGAATGCCAAGCAGACTTACAGCCAGGGTGAATTTGGCTGGGTACTGGCAACCACTGTGTGTATTATTTAAATTATTTATATGCTCCTTTGGGAGACCTTCTTTGCTTCAATCTTCTGCTGTCAATCATAAAATCACAAACAAAACTAACAAAAAGCAATAGGCAATGAATACCTTGTGATTCTGTCTTTGGCAAGGTAGGGTAAAATGTACACAGAAATCTGTGGTATTTCTTTCTTTCCCTTGGTATCTGATTTCCTAGTAAAGCTAGTGATCAGTAAATAAGCAATTTTGTATACAGATTAATTTTTCAGCTGCTAGGTGGTGAGATTCAGTGTCCTTAGTTTTATTTAGATGGGTTTCCATATAAATATTGTGTACAGAAGAAAGCAAAAAGGTGGTTAGTTATTAGAACTGAAACAAGTAAGGAACAGGACAAAGCTGGTTTTATTGCTACAAAAATTGCGGAGGTAGGCCAGATTTTTCAGCTTGACAACTGGGAGCTGTGGATCATTTGAGTTGTTTGTGTTCCTATCTTTCGAGTTTGTAGGGGAATGAAGTTTACTAAAATCATCCCTGGTTTCCCCGTTGCACCTAAACTGAGGGTACTGCTGCTTTGCCGACCTGCTGTGCAACTTGCCTCTTCTTGGGCTGCAGCCACCATCTCACAGTTGCCCTGTGTGGCTGTCCCCTGTCCTGGCAGCTGCAGGCGTGCCATGGCTCGCCTCTCTCTCTCAACTCTTTTGCAGGGCAGTTCCCAGACAGCAGGCTCCTGCAGGTGGCTTGAGACTTCATCTTGGCTCTGCCTCACGTGAGGGAGTGAGTGTCCTGTGCTGCAGTAGCCTGCAAGGGCTGACCTCACCTTCATGGTCCTTGTCACCTGGGCTGCCTTAGGTTGCTGCATGTGTGCATGTTTGTGGAGGTGGTTTTGTTTTTGTTTTTGTTTTGTTTTGTTTTTACAGTGGCATTATTTGTAACTAGAACTCTCTTTGCTTCTGACTCCTGACCCGAAGCAGTGCTGGCTGTGATTTAATGCTTTCTCCCTCACTGGCAGTCCCTGCAGTTGGCTCCTGGTAGGGGCTGCGGCAGGACTTGGCTCCAGCAGCCTTAGTAAGAATTCCAGCTCTTTATCATTTGGACGGAGAGGTATCCTAATTCCAGCTTGCTTTTCCTGTAATGTATGTCATTATTGCTTCCACAATATGAAGAAGAAATAATATTCAGACTATTTTTTCTGCACAGACAGATGGTGAATAACTGAGTCTAATGAGTGGAATAAGTTGGATCACTGTGGAAGTGTCAAAGAGGGGATTACTGGAAGTCTGTCTTGCACAAGCTGAGAATGCAACAAACATACATTGTAGCCAAAGTATATTGCTTTGTGGTTTTCTTATTTAATGTGTTACCTCTTTGCCAACATTTTTGCAACTGTCCTTGTTACTGAAAGGTAACTCAGTGCCGTTCATGTACAGGCATGTGTTCTTGTCAAAATTAGCTTTGAAATCTTTATTCCTGGCTCTGTTCATGTGTGCATTTTAATATTTCTCTTCCCAGCTTCCCAGATCTCAGATTTATTATTTTTTTTTCCCCCCTCTCTCTCTCCAAAGTGGTAGGAATTGAATAAAATATTTTATTTTTTGTTATTTGTGTTGCATGTGGAAAATGTTTGGCAAGTGTTGCTATGCCTGAGGTTTGCTCTGACTGATCGGTGAACTGAGAACACTTAATTGCACTTTGCTGTCTGTATCTGTTCTTGGGAGATTATGGTTGTGCATGCCTCCCAAATCCTGGCAGTTGGCCTAATTTAGGTTTAGGACCCATTGTATCTAGAGGTATTCAGGGCTGGCATTTGGCCAGGCCTATTTTAATTGCGGCTTCTCTCAGGCTCCTTCCTGAAGTTTTGCTTCTCTCTCTCCCCTACTCTTCAGCTGTGTGGCTGGAGAGGGTGTAGAAGAGCAAACTGTTCACAAAGACTTGAATATTGGAAGGCACGCACAGGCAAACTCCTTTGCTGCAGACTAGCCACCCATGAACCCTCCTCATCCAACTGGGTGTAAAGCCTTTGGCATTCAGTTGATCAGGTGTTTTTTTTGGACTACAGAGGCTAACAGGATGGAGTTAAAAAACTGAGAAGGAAGATGTAGCTTTCACTTCATCTGTCTTAGGAAGAAATCATCCTTGCCTGTGAAAAAGATTTCTGTTTGCAAAATTATGGCCTGTGGTTCCTGAGTGGGTTGTTTGAATCAGGCTGTGTCTTTTACCTACACTTTTCTTCTTATAGCAAGAAGGAGAGGAAACCTTCATGTAACTGAGCTGTAGCCTTGCAAGTGCTTCACTGCTTGTGTGCAGGGTGACATGGGAGAATTTAGTTCAGTAGGAAACTTGACCACGTTTGTCTCCCAATGTTTACTTCATCTATAAAACTTATTTTCATTCCATCCAATTCTGATGGTACCACTCCTGCTTTCTTGCTAACACATCTTTTCATCCATTTACAGTTGAAATGCAAAGTCATGATGCTTAAAATGTCACATAAAAACTTATTCAATACACAGACATTAATTAAGTAAGTTTCAGAGGAAGGTGGTGAATCCTTCTTCACTTAAAAAAAACCCAACAAAACAGGCAGAAAACTTGACACCATATCTTAGGAAAAAAATGCAGTAGGCCAAATGTCTCAACATTTGTCTCTTTCCTGGAAAAGATCAGTCCAACATCTTATCGCCGCTTTATTTGCAAGATTAGTTGCATATCTGGAACAAGACTGGGATGGGGTTTATTTACAAAGCAAACAACTATTAGAGGAACAGTCTGTTTTTCACCATTGTTTTATTCCTTCCTATTTGATCTGTTCTGCAGCATAAAACAGGTGCTTACTTTAAGCATTGACTAGTATTTCCAGCCACAGAAGGTGCTCTCAGAAAAAAAGATCTTTGGTTGATGGGTAATGACAAGGGAGAGAAGCTGGGGGAAAATTGTGCTTATAATAAATACTGCAGTGTTCACGGTGATGATACTGGAAACTTGGTAGAATGACTAGCTAATATGGATCACTGACCTTTTTGATCACAAATCTGGTTTGTGGTGATTGAATTCAACTGCATCTGATGCTAACAATGAAATACCAAAAAAAGTTAAACACTGAAAAATACAAGAACAAAGCATGTGAACCTTAATGAATACATCTGATTCAGCCAGAAGAAACCTCTGTGATCAATCCATAGAAGAAGCTTTCTTCTTAAAAGCTTGCCTACCTTACGTAGTCTGCCAGCCTTTTGTAACCAGCCCCTGTTCTCCAGAAAACACAAGCTTTAAGGCACACTCACCTATCTCTGTATTGTATTCTAAACACCATCAATACTATGTTCTTTGCATCAGAATACAGATAAGATTTTTACATTTCTGAACAGAATGTTGCAGCTGAGATTCCCAAGTCAGCTAGTAATGCTAATGAATGAAGCCTTCAAGGCTTCCCTTCTTTGACAGTTAACATTATGTTCAGGTTTCCACAAACAAATCCCTGTGGTGTTTGAAAGGAAAACACACACACAATACTTCAAGGAAATAGGAAAAAAAAAAAAAGTCAAATATCCTGCCCTTCTCTCTTGAATATGCAGGTGCTCACTTATTTATTCTTTCTCTTCTATAATAATAACAACAACATCAACAACAATAATGAACTTTGCACCTTTTTGATTCCATGGGTTGTTTGGTACTTTTTTTTTCCCAGCATGGGAACTGGATTTCACCTTTCCCTTGCTAAAAATCAGCAACATTTTGTAAATTGTTTTTCTTTCAGGGCTGTCCTCAGCACTCTTCTTCAGTTTTTATTTGCTGTTAGAAATGTATCTCACACATGAAGTTTCTGTCAAATTAATCCTGCTTCAACAACAACTTTTCTCTGCCTTTTCAACCTTTTTATTTTGAGAATGTTTGAAATATTTGGATTAATTTGCACTGAACCAGACAGGGCTTTTTTAGGGTTTTATCAAAATCAACTGTTAATCATAAAAAAAAATAATAAAAAAATAATAACAATAAAGTTTTCCTTTTCACTTTATCTGAAGAAGAAAACTACACTGAATTTCTAGGAAGTCTGATTCTTCTAATTTTCAAAAGGCAAAACTTAAGTTGCCATACTACAAATTAATATTTTTTCACTCCTTTGTCTATTTTCTGGCTTAACAAGGGCTTTTTAAGGTGAAAATCTTTGTACTAATCAGGGGAGCAATCATGTACTATGCAGGAAATACTGTCTTGACCTTCTCAAGCTCTGGAAGTGGTTATCTTGAAACATGAGGATTAATATTTCCTGCATTCTTGTAGTGTGTTTTACAACTTGTTATATCACAAGATCTTAACAGAAATCTGAAATATCAGTAATACTTTTCGAGCAACTGCAAGCACAGATAATACTTCAAAGCTGCAATAACTGAAAAAAGAGCAGAAGTTAAAGGAATGCTACTACTTATCTCTGCTAAAAAAAAAAAAAAAAAAAAAAAA
>NW_009952694.1:941542-989765 GCF_000747805.2 Chaetura pelagica
AAAAAAAAAAAGAGTATTAGAGTATTATCTTAACTTCTTCTCTATATGTGTATGATTGTATTTTCTCCTTTGCATGGTTTTCAGAAGTACAACACACTTCCTCTAAATTTCTCATCACATCAAAGCACTACCCTCTCTTTATTTTTTGTTGTTGTTGTCAATTGTACTAAATTAATTCTTTATATTTTCATTATGTGATATAGCATCAACTTGTAATAGGAGTATTATCTTAACTTCTTCTCTATATGTGTATGATTGTATTTTCTCCTTTGCATGGTTTTCAGAAGTACAACACACTTCCTCTAAATTTCTCATCACATCAAAGCACTACCCTCTCTTTATTTTTTGTTGTTGTTGTCAATTGTACTAAATTAATTCTTTATATTTTCATTATGTGATATAGCATCAACTTGTAATAGTTTTACATGACTTTGTTAAAGTGCTCATTAATTCCAGCTGGTCAAGTTTAGCATTTATTTAGAGCTCTGCTAGGATAGTGAAAAGTCAGAGAAGAAACGGTGTCATATGGGAAAAGATAACAGTTTTTTTGATGTTGTTGTTTAAATCAGGTAAAGTTTAGTAAAATACAGATTATTCAGTCTCTTTACCTGCTTGTCAGCAGCCTTGGAGTGTGTCTGTGAAATCCTCAGAAATCCATAAAGAGAGGCATTTTCCTTTGCATGAGAAGATATTGTCCTTCTCCCACATAGGTGCTGTTGGGAAAGACGGGGAAGTCATCATTGGCCGTGTACCAGAAGTCATCTGAGAATCAGCTCAAATAATTGAGAATTCATATTGGGTACTAAGTGGACATCCTTCATTCTTACTGTCAAATAGCCAGAGAGATAGTTTCAGTAAATAGGATTTAACAGGTCCTTTTTTATTTGAATGCTTTCCTAGACCCAGTGTGTAATGAGATATTCATACCAGAGTTCTCCAAAATTCAAACATAGGATTATTCAGTTCAGACAATGAAAGGAGGTGCTCTTTGTTCAGAACTTGACCTCCCAAGGTCCTTTAAAGCAGACTGTCCATAGCATACATGAGCTAAATAGCCAGCTGTCTGAAAGGGAAAATTAGGAAGAGCTGAACAAACATCTCCTTTTTCTCTTAAATTAAAAAAAAAATAATAAAAAAATCCAGAGAGAAAAACAATTGTCTCAACAAAAGGAAAGCATACCTTGTTTAGCTGGCAATCATCTTTTCTGAATGGGAAGTCTTGTTTAATTAACTGATAGGTGTTCACAAAAAAAAACCACCAACCCTTGTATGATAGGAAGGTAAGACTTATTATGAACCCATAAATAGAAGGAAGGGGAATGTGGCAGAGGGACTAAATAACCAGCTGGATTCAGGACATAAAGCAGAACAAGAGCAGGCCGGAGAAGAAAAATCTATCCCATAAAAAACATCACTGAGAGGTGCTTTCCAGGCAGAAACTCAGTTTGAAGCTTCCTGAAAATTAATGTTTGTCTCTAGATTACTTGCTAGCAAGGATCCTGTCAATTTTGCTCTCTGAGCTATGCAGACAAGATATTTGAGACTGATAGTTTGGCCTTCATTTTTCCCAGGCCTCTCTTTCCTTTTCAGCCTAGCAATAGTTAATGTTTATGTAGCTGGGTCTGTTATGTTAATCCCATAAGACATTTTTCTTTCCATGACTCCTATAATGTTTATGGGAAACATGCCCATCAGATGTAAAGAAATTCCAAGTGTCACCTTTATTTAAGTCCATGAAATCCCTAGTCCAATTGGTTCAGCTAAGTGTGTCCCATGTGTGCACTTCAGAAACAGAAAATTTCAAACACTAGTATTTTTTGAATTATATTCTTGTGTGTCTAATACTGAATTTTATTGTATTGAATAAACTCATGGTTGTTCCTTTCAAGATCAGTTCCTCTTTTCATCCATAAATAAATAGGTCTTTAATAGTGTTATTACAGATTTTTAATAATCTTTGTCAAAGATTAGACAACCCCTGGTAATTATTTCAGTGCTGTCTGTTCACCTCTGGACCTATACTGCAGCCTGCCTTTCTTCTTACTGTTACATCTAGCAAGCCATTAATCAAGAAGGCTATCAAACATCTTTATCTTTCCCTGCTATCCTGGACAGGATTTAGACAGCTGTGCTCCGTTCAGGGTTACTACACCATTATGTTTCTGCTTTATGGAGGGTATCCCATTTTGTGATCTTCAGGAGCAGATCCATTCCTTCTAACATGCTTCTCAGGATCTCTCTATTAACATAAGGATGCTTTGTTTTTCACTGACCACACTTAGTTCTTTAGTCTAGTTAAACATGGTCCTTTCACTGAACATACCCTCTATCTGAATACATTAGTCTTCATCATTAGGCATCCTCCTCCAAAGTGAAGTTCTTCCCATCAGCTGTGCCAATCTCAGGGCCAAAGGTTAGTTCTCCTGATTTTCATGCAGCATCTTCTCTTCAAAGTAAGAGGTTTAATACATTTTCCCCCTAGAATTTATGTATATATAAAATAAATTCACTCTGGCATAATCCTTGAGTTTTCTGTTGATCTGCATAATTTATCATTACATTTTCCTTGTCAGAAATTCTAAAATTTTAACATAACTTCTTCAAGGAGGAAATTCTGGATTTTGAAAAAAGGCCACTCATCACTACTTCCCTTATTGTCACAACTTCCACTCTAAAATCTATCTACATGCACTAGAGCCTGCCTATTAAAGTCCAGTTATTGTCAATCAGGGTAGAATTTGTTTTCAAGCAGGAGTTGCATGATTCATCTTTTTAGACCAGTTTATAGCACTTTCTTTATAACCTGTGATTAGTGTTTGCTTGTTAATTTTGATTAGATGTTTAAACATCCTGTACTATCAAGAATTAGCATGCTTCATTAATATTGTTGTTTGAACTGAATACCAAGGAAGTGTTTGGTCACAATGAATTGTAATATCTGTATTTTTAGAAACATTTGAATTTGCTGCCTTGCTTACTAAAAGAATCAAGACTGTATCTCATGAAGACACGGCTAAAGTTCAAGTTATTAACAAGTTTCAGATGCTTTTCATGTGAAGGATGAGAATGTAAGATTTGAGTTAGTACATTTTTTAAATAATATATTTAATTTCTTATGGTTTCTGTAGATGCCACTAAATTAGCACATATATGGCATCAGATGTCAGTAAGCAATATACATTACAGAATCATAGAATGCCTTGAGTTGGAAGGAACATCTAAAGGCCTTCTAGTCCAACCCCCCTACAATAATCAGGGACATCTCACACTAGAACAGATTGCTCAGAGTCCCATTAAGCCTGACCTTGAATGTCTCCAGGGATGAGGCTTCCACCACCCTTCTAGGCAACCTGTTCCAGTGATCCAGCACCCTCGTATTAGAGAACTTTTTCATAGTGTCCAATCTAAATCTACCATTTTCTAGCTTAAAACCATTATCTCTTGTCCTATTGTTACATGTCCTTCCTTGTGAACAGGTCTTCTCCAGCCTTCTTATAGGCCTGTTTCAGGTATTGTAAGGCCATTATAAGGTCCCCCCAGAGTCCTCTCTTCTTCAGGTTGAACAATCCCAACTACCTCAGCCTGTCTTCATACGAGAGCTGCTTCATGAGAGTCCTCTGATCATTTTTTGTTGCCCTCCTCTGGACATGCTCCTACAGCTCCACATCCTTTTTGTGCTGGAGGCTCCAGAGCTGAACACAGTACTCCAGGTGAGGTCTCACAGGGCAGAGAAGAAGGGTAGAATCACCTCCCTTGCTCTGCTACCCATACTTCATTTGATGCAGCCCAGGATGTGGTTGTCCTTCTGGGCTGCAATTGCACACTGATGGCTCATGTCCAGCTTTTCATCCACTGGTATCTCAGGTCTTTTTCCACAGGGTTTCTCTCTAGCATGTCTTCCTCCAGCCTGTATTGATATCTCTGGTTGTCCTGGCTCAGGTGCAGGACCCTGCACTTGGCCTTGTTGAACCTGATGACGGTCACCTGGGCCCACTTCTCCAGCTTGTCTGGGTGGCATCCTGTCCCTCTGGACTATTGACCTCACCAGCCAGCTTAGTGTCATCATGAATCTTGCTGAGGGTGCTCTCAATGCCACTGTCAATATTGTTAATGAAGATATGAAACAAAACTGGTCCCGATACTGACCCCTGAGCAACAGCACTTGTCATGGTTTTCCATCTGGACATCGACCCATTGACCACCATACTCCGGATGCGAACATCCAGCCAATTCCTTATCCACTGAACAGTCCAGCCATCAGACCCATATCTCTTCAACTTAGAGAGATGGATGTTGTGGGGGACTGTGTCAAAGGCCTTGAAGAAGTCCAGATAGATGACATCCATCTTCCCTTATCCTCTGATGCAGTCATTCTATTGTAGAAAGCCACTAGGTTGGTCAGGCAGGATCTAAGTGCAGTATAGCCATGTTGGCTGTCCTGAATCACCTCTCTGTCCTCCCTGTGCCTCAGCACATGCCTTATCTATGGCATGTGCTAGGAAATTAGAACACATTTGGCAATTATGTGTCAGCATTTCAAACTCCTAAATACTGTAATAACTAGTGATTATTAATAAGGCTAGGACATTGTTGTTTAGTGACAGAGAGGATGGTTATACTTCATATAAGGATGCACTTGTTTCCTTAAATAACCATGATCAAATGTATTTATGAAAATGGCAGCACTTTTCTGAAAGGCAAGTCTTTGAATGGCTATGCATTATTTTCATTTTCTCTGCATTTGAAGCAAGTATCAAACAAAGTTGGAGCCGTCTTAAAAAAACTACCAGGCTTTCAGTTGTGAATAGTTTGGTTTGTTTATCTGGAACAACAATACCTATGGAAATTGGGGCAGAGGCTGAATTTTTATGTGACAGACTTGCTGTGGCAAGTCCTGGAGTGCCATCATTTGTGTGTGGCATTCATGATCAATCTATCCTAATCTGCGCCTGCAACTGATTCACTGAAAACATCTGATTTCCAAGAGCTGCCGAATGATGTTGCCTGGCACAGTGGGGGATTTTTGACAGAGGAAGAGTGTCAAATACTTTACTCTTCCTTGCACACTAGAGTTATTCTGATTGCCACCTCTGTTATCTTGTACTTTTATTTTTAAAAGGTTACCTCAAACAGAAGTCAGTAATGTAAAGAACAACTATGGTGTGATGTTAGTAGCACATATTGTTTTTCTGTTCACCAGTTGTGGCCTAATGAAAAGGTTCACCTGTGGCAGTTCAGCATCTTCCTTTTCCAGTCTCTGGCATAGCTTCTCAAACAGCCAGTCAGGAGGCCTGTTTTAGCGGTATGGTTGGGGAATGAAACTGATGTGAACTGGACTGAAAGGTTAAATATATGGACAGTCACTGTGGACCTGAAAATTCATAGTATGTGGTCCTAACTAGAAAAACTGTAGTTGTTTTTTTTTTTTTGGTAATTAGATTTAGCACATTTTCATTGAAATTCTTTAGTACAAACTGCTATATAGATTAATTAGCCCTGCTTATTAGTCAGACTAATACTGCACAGGTGTATCTGTCTTGTTTCTGGTACTTGAATTAATGCTTTGGAGGCAGCTTGGGTAGCTCACCTCAGGTTTGATTTGTGTGATGTAGACATACCCTTGTTACACCATTTAACAGAGCTATGGCTTGCCACTCCAGCATGTGGAACAAGAGCAGGCAGTTGCAGCTCCTCCACTTTTAAAAGTCAAAGTTGATCCAAATCAGCCCTAGCAAACAGCTAGGTATACTACAAAAAGTAGTATGTTACTTGGGAGTATCTAGCATGCAGCTAAAATAGGTTGTAAGACTTCTTTTTCTTTGCTAAACAAAATAATTCATTTTTGCAGCTGACATGTATGCACGGTTGTCTCTTCAGTTTACTAAAAGCAGCCTTCAGCAAAATGGCTTAAAATCTTGAAAACACATTAAAGACATTAAGGTAGTGGGAAGTGTGTTTTCTTCTTTTATAGGTATATCTTTTGGTCAGTGCTTTAATGCAATGATTGATGAAATTGTTGTCTATGCCTGACATCTGGGATTATTAATGGATGTGGAATCAAATTTCTTTGGCATTAGAGAGAAAGGGTGATCTGTGTCTCACTAGATAAAATGTTGAAATGGGAATGGACCTTCAGTGTAGTTGTAGGTATTACGTTTTAAAACTGTCAGGCTAATAAATGATGCTTAGGTCTGTGTTACTTATGAAAGTGTGTAACTTGGTAATGGGTAAGAACAAGAGCTTTGAATTCTCTGGCTAAAATCTGAAGCTTTGATATGCATAAAATTCTCATCAAAGCCAAAAGGACATCAAGTAAAGAGAAAATAGGCAAGCTCAGAATGTGGCATTTTGCTCTGTAAATGCTATGTTTTACAGCATTCCATGGGTTAAAAGTAGAGCACTGCACAAGGCTGCTATTGTGAGAAGCCAACTCAAGGATTTTTAATGCTGTAAGACAAAGGGTTCCCTTAGCTAAAAATAATCTTTTCTTTCCTCCTGCTCCTAAGCTTTTTCCTCTGGGGAGCAGATTCATTATGCTGCACGTACGTGTTCAGTGCATTGCAGGAGTTGCTGAGATTTATGACGTCATGGCTCTAAGCCTTCCTCTTTTGCCACAAGGTCTGCACACGTAGCTGTTGCCCTTTGTGTCTTGCTAAAATTCCGCTTTGATGTACTAATGTGCTCTTTACCTATGTAGAAGATAGCATTTGCTGTTCTAGGTCAGTAAATTTGCAAAGGGAAAGCATGGATAAAGAAAGTGGGCTTTTTTCTTGTTGTTAGACAAAGCTTTCCCTTGATTTTAGGGCTTGCTAATCAAACAAAACAAAATGCACACCTCATCAAGATTTTACACGGTTCACTTGTCAAGCAGAAGTGTGCCTGGAATCCATTTCCAGTGTAGGTCAAAGATCAGAAGTGCTAAGGCAGCCAAGGGAATGATTCCCTTGTGACACTTTTCTGTGTTTTGATGAAAGTGAAAGCCATGTGGTACATGGATGAAAAAGCAAACAGATTTTTTTTTCCTGTGGCAGTGCTGAATTTTGAAGCTGAGCACAGCAGGTAGGAAGAGTCTAATATTTGAAAAACATTATTACATTGAGACACGAAGCACTTATCCCGGCCTTTTTAACCCCTTGCTATATTTCTTACACAAGTCTGTGTTTTTAAGATTCACAGTTTAGTGTTTGTTTGTTTGTTGGTTTTTGTTTGTTTTTTTTTCCCCCTCTCCTATGAGCCTGGGTGTTTCTCTTAATCCCACACTGGGAGTGGAAGAACTGTGTATGTAATAGATGGGAGGTCATAATGTGGCAAACGATATGTATAATATCTTGCTAGAAATATCCTTCCCCAGTAGGCATATTAACTTAAGTATGCGAGTGATATATGTTGGTGTATTACCTAAGGATGGGACTAAAAGCCAAGGTTAAAATTCATTTACTATAGCTTTTGGCTATGCCAGAAATAATGTCTTGTTCTGCTCTCCTGACAGAGTATTTCCTTCCAACGAGTAGCAAGCCTCTTACTTTCCACCTCTTTAACTGTTTTATATTCTATTGTATTGATACATTTGAGGGTCATTTAATGCAAATGCTTCTGTCTCTTATACATGCAGTTTTTTATTACTCATTTTTTAAGCTTGATGAACGTGCAATTTTTATAAGATAATAAACAGCAACACTGCAAAAGCCACCTAGAAAAAAATATCAAGGGATTTTATGACTCAGGGGATCAGTAATGGAATACAGTGTTTTTCACCTCTAGGGCACTGATTCAAATATAACCTAGGTCATTAGTGAGCAAAAATCATTACCAGCAGCTGTTCAGTGACCTACTGAATGTGAAATGAGTTTGTGGTCTCAATACAGTTTCTACTACATGTGTATACAGATAACAGAAAAACCACAGGCAATGCTGGCCTCCTTGTTGGTATTTTCACTGGAGAAGCTGAAATCCAGACAGATGCATGGAGTGACTAAATGGCTCTCACATTTGTGAATATGAAGAACATTTGACTGATATGAGGAAGAAGAGAAATCCCATTGACAATGTGTTTAAGAAAATGTACAGCTGACAGTTATTGATTGAAATCCTCTCTCCTCTAATAAGGATAGATTCCCTTTCAAGTGGCTGGTGCTGTGGACATCTGAAGGTCTTGAATTAGGCTTGTAGTTATTTCATTGTTGTTAACATAATATGCCACCAACGAAGCAAAGAATCGTGGGTTGAAATAACAAAGCATTAGGCTTGCCAAGAGATGAATTTCAGTTTCTTAAAGTTTAGGTGGGGATTGTGCAGCAGCGCAAACAATGTGGGTGGAAAAATGTTGTGGGTGGTGGGAGGGATTTCATGGCAGCTCTTTCCACATGACTGAATTAGTTACTGCCTTATCTTCTAAACCAGTTATGTGTTCTCTCCTCAGCTGATGGATGTAGGAAGAAGATATATTTTTTTCTTGGCCTTTTTGCCAAGAACAAATGTATCCTCAGCTTACTATCTGATGCATCTTTTGTGACAGCCCTTGCAGTGACACAAATTTGATGAGCTCTATAAGTGATTTCCATCTTAAACTACAGTACAATTAGAGCTTAACTGATTAAGGATTTGACACTGAGCAAATTTTCTTCCTGTCTGTGTGATTTTTATAGAATTTGCTAAATTCTTAGTTGTGCTAATTTCTTCCTTTTTCTTCTGATATTCCCAGCACATGACTATACAGTGTTATGAATACTTTCATATTTTTAGATAATTGATCAGATTTGTCACATTTTATGACAGAATTGGGACTTTTCTAAAGAACTGCAAGCTTGATTGCACTTGCAATAATGTTTATAAGGATAAGAAAGATGTAGCCATGCTGTCTCTGCCACACTCTGAGTAAAACAGCTTGATTTAGGATAAATAATCTGTGAAGATGCCAAAGAAGAAAAGATGTGTAAGGGAGCTTCATGACCGCATTGCTTTTAGAACTCTGCATTATTTATCCAAGTATGATGCTAAATGATAGCTGGAAGGTAGGAGGCACAGAGTGCACAAAGCTACCCTCAGTTTTGCAGTGTGGGTAGGGTAGTTACAGCTGTGTGTACATGATCAGTAATGGCTAGGTAAGATCTGTCCTGCTTGGCAGCAAGGTGCCTTCCTTCGGTGTAGTGCTCCAGTAACTTACCTTTGTTTTACCTAAGCCCATTTGGACACATTTTTTTTCTGTTTCTCTGATACCCATTAACTATAATAAGTAGCTTTGCAAAGTAGATTATCCCTTATGAAGTAAACACCCCCCGCCCCCTTGTCAGAAGCTGGGAACCATTTGCAGGGTTTCCTCCAGCTCATTCTTCTGGAGGAGGGAGCAGGCTGTTCTTGGTGACTAACTCAAGTATTTAGCACTAAAACCAGGCAGCTTTAGAAGACTGCAAGATCCCAGCAAAAGGACTTAAAAGCCACTGTACTGGTTCATTTCCTTTACTCCTGCATGCCCCGTCTTCTGGTAGTATGAAAACCTAGAAGTTGTCAGCCAGGACAACCATCCACCTGGTAGAGCATGGGGGTGCTTATCAAGGGGAGAATTTGCCATATGGACAGGGGAGGGGGGAATCACTATTGACCTGGTTTGGCTAGACTTGAAAATACCCAGCACACACTGGAGATGTCATCTTTATGGACAGAGAATTTTTTGCCTACTCTAATATACTTCCTTCATAGTTCTGATATAAGATTTCTGGGGGATTACAGGAAAAGTAGAAGAGCAGAAGCTCCTGCACTCAAGAGCCTGTGCAGTGTCTGCTGTGCTCTTATTTCCTCTCTCCTCCATGTTGCCATGAATAGTTTAGTGAAAGCATAGAAGGGTATTTTATTGATGTTTAACTTACCAGTCATCTTCTGCTAAGAAAAAGCAAGACCTCAGCATTTGTTCCTGTCCTAAAGAAAAGATGGTTTAAGTAGATAAGAAAGGCACAGATGTAGCAGATGTGGCACGTTGCCTCCATCACTTCTCAGGTGAGAGCAGAGATGCAACTTACTTGAGGCCATCTGGAGAACTTGTGAACCATCAGGGTGACAAATCCCTATCTCCTGAATTTCAGCTGCAAAACCCCCTTTTTTTTTTTCAAGCTTAGGTCATGAATAAGGCTGATATTTTTTGTCCATAACATAGAAGCACTTGAAATGTGTTTTCTTTTTTTTGTAAGGGCAATCTTGTTAGAAGTCCTGGCTTCTCTCATATGTAGGGCAATATCTCTGCAGGTGCAGAGTCCCACTGGTATAAACAGAAGCTATTCTTAAACTCCACTAAATTACCTTGGAGGCTCTGGCTGCTTTAAACTGAAACTCCAAAATCCAATGAAGGATGGGACGAGGTTTACTTGTGGCACCCCAAATGGATCAGTGAATTATTTTTTTAACTTAGATCTGTCTCACCTGATTGTAGAAAAAGGGAGAAGTGAGTGAAGTCCCACTTCTTAGGTCAGATAGTTGACACCATGTGGAGGAGACTCAGATGAAACTGGGGTGCCTCTGCAAGTCTGATGGACTTGCATAAACAACTCTCCTAAAACCATTAGCCTGATCTCTAGGACTGGAGCAGGAGGGAGGATGATACTTCTGAGTCAGTCACTGTGGCACTATGGTGGATGTTGAAGCTGTTGTGTAGCACAGCCAGGCTTCTGGTAGCTGTTCCATTTGCATGTGGGCAACACATTCAGTCTGAAGACATACTTTTAAAAATCCTTTTTTTTTTTTTTTTTTTTTTTTTTTATATTTCACAGGAATTTTAATCAGTTTAAGCTGATTTTTAAATGCTTTCTTAATTTGATTTTCTGGCTCCAACACACTATGGATCATTTTTCAACAAAAACATGGACATTTTCACAAGTTGAGGAGGATGTTTGTCATTGAGACAAGGTCATGTCAGGCCTCCTCAGCACATGACTGTGTTTACTGCCATCACTGCTGTGTACTTGGCTTTAACGCTTCTGTCCATTTTAGCTAGCTTTTCCCCTGACTTCTGGTTATCTTTTGCTTCTTACTTAATTCTGAATTAACCACAACAGTAGACTCCACTAAAAGTTGTTATTTTTTAAGCCTCTTAAAAGGCCAGTGGTTCACATGGTATGCCAGGGCTGGAGGCCTTTCTGGAGTGTGTCAGGACTCTTCCTGTTGCTGATCCTCAAGGGGGGAATTGCAATTTATTGACTGAAGGTGTAGACAAACCTGGCAGGACCTGGTATAGAAGTAGAGAAGGATTCTTAGGTACATGCAGCACTTTTTTTTTTTTTTTTTTTTTTTTAACTGCTGCAAAAAACAGGGTCAAACAGACAGAGGGAGAGATACTCTGTAGGGAGAGATAAAAAAATACTGTGTTGGGTAAGAACTGATTTCCTGTGATCAGCTATAGCCAGTTTAGGCAAATCTATTAGAGGAACAGAAATGTAATCTCTAGTTTGGAGCAATGCCTTACAACCTTTTTGTAAGGAGGGAGCCTGTGGTGCAGCCTTGGGCTCAGCCCCTCTGTGGTGCAGGAGAGCACCTGGCCCACCAGGCGTGGAGGCTGCTCCAGGCTGCAGGGCCTCTTACCACCATCCTGAATTCATCTTCTGATCCTGCCCTTGCCCTGACTCCTGGAGCTCGAATCTTGCCAGAAGGCTCCTGCCAAAAGGCTGGCTGGGCACCCTCTCAGGCTGGCCCTGCTCCTGTCCCACAGGCACATGCGTGTTACCACTTGATGGCCAGAGGCACAGCCCTGTGGCAGCTGGGGCTGAGGGTCCTGCCCCACACATGCCCTGTGCCCTCATTATCCATCTTGAGACTTATGTTTAAAAGCCACTTTATCTCAAGCTGCTTTTTCTGAAGCTTTATTATCTGAAAACTCATCCAACGTAAGGTTATTGCCCTCCAGGCTGGCTTAATTTATATTAAAACTTAATCCTCTTTCTTATCCAAATTGCCTTCATATCCATTTTTCCATTCAGATAACCAAGGTATCACTGGATGGCGTTTGAGCAAAGCCTCCATTTGCATAATAATGTTTGAGTAGGTCATGATGACTAAGCAGTTTAATCTCTTCAGTCTGTGATCTTCTTCTTTCAGTCTTTGTTATATCATAAGGATATATTTCACTGTTGCAATTAACATAGAATTAATTTTTAAGAATTTGTTTTGCTTGGGTGCTAGGACTTTTAAAGTGGTAACTCCGTGACAAGGTAGAGGTTGCTCATAATCATTGTTGGTCAACTGTGTGGTCTTTCTGCCACCTTGTGGAGAAGAATCACTAAACTGCTGAGATGAAACTGAAAAGCAGATACGGTTATTAAAATCCATACGTTTCATAAATGCTTGTAAGAGCTGCTGAAGCAAAGCAAAAATTATTACTCTCTCCAAAAGTGTTTTAAATTTATTTTAAAAAAAAGGTGCTGAGATCACTCTAGATCACTGACATATCAACCTCTTGCGACTGTGCTAAACTATTACCACATGTATTCACTAATTTTGTGGGGTTTTTTTTTGTTGTTGGTTTTTGTTTTTTTTAAACATGTTCTATCCATACCTTCCATACCTTCATAGCACCAGTCCTTCTGGCCTCCCTGGATTGCCCATTTTGAACAGCATTGGTTGCTATGATTTTTCACACTTGGACCTGAAACTTCAGACCCTGTTTTACAAGGGTTATCTAGCCTATCTAGCCCATCCTCTAATTCAGTCATTGCACATGTAATTAACCTAAGAGATGCATGAGCGTCTATTCATTGGCCATGGTGAGTGTCTGTAAGCACCAGATGTTATTAATTTCTGTCTTCTAATTCCTGGCTGAGGCCCTAGCATCCAGCCTTATGTAGACACTGAAATAAAGATGCTGCCAAATGGGGAAATTTCTGCCAACGGTAACCAGGCTATCCAAAGATTAATTTAACCTGGAAACATGTGTGGTTTTTTTCACCCAGGCATATTATAAGTGACTGTGTTTAGGTCTCTATTGCTCATGTGCAAAACCTTTAAGTTATTTTGTTATACACTGTACATGAAAAGTTCGGATTGTTTGACTTCTGTGCATTACAGAGTTGTATTACAAATCTTCAGTGAGCCAGAAGGTAAATTCTTTATAGATTCCTGACATTTGACATTCAGCCTAAAAGTGTCCTGCATTTTCCTTCTTTCCTTTCTTCTCCGCTGTGAAAGGATCAGAGAATCCAGCTTCCCTTTTTCTGTGTGTCGGGACACAAGGAAATATAAAAGATTTAGTTTGTTCAGTCCCCAAATTAACTCAGAATTATTTTATTTCAGTAAAATCCTATAAAGATTTATACACTTCAGTATAAATGTTTCTGTGGATTAAAACATGAAATTTAAGAATTAATTTCAGAAAATTGATATGTTTGCATATCTGAAATATCCATTATTACAGTTGCTAAATTATTCCAGTTTAGACAAAATATATTTTTCAAAAGACAGCAATGTGCTTTTCATTGGTAACAATAGAAATTATACATTTGTTAGCTTGGCTTCCTTTGTTTCTACAGCTCTCCAGGTAAAGAGCTTTTGCAGCAGTTTATCTTTTATTTATTTCCTTTTTTTCCTGTTAAGAACAAACGATACAACATAGATGTTAATGGTAGGAGTATCTGTGTCCTGTTTTTTATTAGCTGTATAATTCCGTTCCCTGTAAAGATATCTTTCTCAGTTTCACCGAGAAATTTGGCTTTCTTTTAACATTTCACTGCCAGTTGTAGCAGAGAACACAGTCCCTAGCTTTTGTGTTTTAGCGTGTAGTTATATACAGCCTGTGAACACAAGCGTATCACAGAATAGAAATGAAGTTGGTTAGCATGCTGTATCTTAGAGTAATTTTGACTCACTGCAGGCCAAAGCAGTACAGCAGAGAAAAGCACAGTGTAGACTGGAGTAAGAACTCTGAATGTCACTTCATTCTCCTTCATTCTCTCCTTCAGGAGAGAGGAGGCAGATGTTCTGTGTTGCAAGTTGCTCTGTTAAATCTTTCAGTGTCATGTTAGCAATCTTGGCACTCAGTCAGGAGGAATTAACTGCATTTTCCTTTCTGCTGAGAATGAATATCAAAACATGAAATTGCTTTAATTGCTGTGACTGTTAATCATCATACTTACCTATTCCACTGTGCTGTTGAGATTAATTCTGAGGTAAGTACCTGGATGCTATTTCATTGTTGGCTGATCCCTGGCAGGTTTAATTGCAAAGAGATTTGGAGGGGGCTGTATGAAGGAAGCAGACACAAGAGCTGGAGAAGTAGGGAATTCCCACTCCCCTAGAGGGGCTGGCTTTCTGTTGCAGTTCTCTAACCTGTAACAACTTTTATGATCTCTGAAATCTGTCCTTCCCTTGAGGCATAAATAGAAATGCTGAGACTCAGGTTGGTTCTGTGTATACAATGATATTGGGGCAGATACTTGTGCATAAGAAAGGAAAAAAATATCTGTTTTTCACTCCTCAAATCTATATTCAAAATTCAGTAGAGTCCCTGTGTAGGTGCTTTAGGCTGAGATAATTTTATTAAGAAGGAAGGCTGCCTCAACAGAAGTAGCAGCCTCACCCTCTGTACCTGTGTCACCAAGAGAGAAACTGTCTGTGTAAATAGATGCAGAATATCACTGAGGACAACAGGCTCTAGACATCTTTTGAGTCAACAAAGTTGAGCTTTAATTCAGTGTTGTGCAAAAGTGGGCCTAAGACTTAAGAAATAATTAGCAAATTCACAACTGGCAAGTTATTCTTTATTTTGTCTTTACTCCTCCTTCCTGTTATGTAGTACAAAAAACCCAAAACAAAACAGAAAGAAGTTTGTGATCTGGAATGTGTCCAGATCACTGAGAGAGACAAGCTCATCTAAAACCCCAAGCAGAATATTTTTATTAGAGGAGTTAAATTTGTAGAAAGTGCTGCAATGCGGTACCACAGAGGTTACATTTGCTGGCTCTCTTTTGTGCTGGTGTAGGCAGCTAGGTGGGCTACAGCCTGTGTTTTATATACACTGAAAATATTTGCCTGTTGAGTGAGCAATTCAAGTGGTAGGGCAATGATTTTTCCTCGTGTTTTTACATATAGGATTTGAAATACTTTCTTTAAGTGCTCAGGCTAGAAATGCTGGATGTGAGAAAGTATTTGCACTCTATTTTTATTTAAGGAATGTGCGTTAGAACATGTGACATTTTAGTGTGCAAAATAGATTTTATATTACATTTAAACTTGGAAAGAAGTAAAAAAATTAATTCAATTCATTCAAAATTCACACTTGAGCCAATTTAAGTAATTTATTGCTCTCATATGACATACAATACGTAAACTCAGAGAATTGTAATGTATACCATATGTAGAACAATCTAGGCAAGGTGCAGAAAAAAGTTTTAGTCTCTTCACTTTTTTTTTTTTTTACTTTTTTTTTTCTTTTCCAGAGAGTTAGATGTCTTTCCTTCAGGGAATGTACTGGGGGTTTGGATTTTATTGTTTTCCCTTAGTAGCTTTTAAATTGAAGTCAAGTACCAGAGGGTGATTGGGCCTGGAGGGCAGTGGCTGAACCAAATGATGTGGCAGCTGCTGAATAAAACCTTTTGATAAGTGTGTAAATATAATACCTGTTTCATAGTACAACTCAAAAGTGCTTTTTTGAAGAGTGAAATAAAATGGTAATTGAAGCTCCATGTGACAATTTTATCAGAATCTCTGTTAGGTCCTAATTTCTGTTTTCCAAAATAAAAGCTCAAGGATAAATAATTTTTTTATGATGTTTAGGATTCTAAATGGTCAAGTTAATGTGCAATGTAGGACTTAGGAGCTTAATTTTTTTGTTGCAAATCAATTTAATCCCAATGACTATCAGTTTGTGTTGTATAGTGGTAAGCTGTACATGAGTCATCCTATCTGTGTAGGATAAATCTAGACTCAGTCTCATAGACTCATTCAGTTTTACAGTAAGAGGAAAAATTAGTTTTCAATTAAAGAGAAGTGGTTTTATTGCAACTATTTCAGTCTAAAGCCTTTAGTAAGCTTTAGCAGGTTTCATATCTTATAGTAACTGTCTCTTTCACACTTTTTTTGCAGAAGCTTAAAGCAAAGCCAAGCCATTTTGAGATGGGCAATCTGTGGCTGACCAGTTCCATCTTGTCCACTGTTAACAGCATCAAGCCTCTTGCAAATAAAGCTAAGAAAAGTCTTTTATATACAGCAAGATTTTCCCTGCTTCCCCTCCAAAATCTGTGTAGAGGAGATTGCCCATATGTTCTCCTGTCTTTGAGCCAAATGGCATCATGTAATGATGTTCATAGCCTCATTATCCCAGAGGTTCCACACAATGCTATGATTCATGAAATAATGGAATGTCTTTTGAAAGCTCTGGAAACAGGCTGATACCTCCCATTGAAACTGTCAGAACGTAGCTGCTTGCTCTCCCTCAGCCAGGAAATGCTCAGAGGGCTGGAAGCAGAATGACTCAGGCTGACGTGCCCAGGTCCCAGGCTCAGGGAGCAGTATCTGGGGAGACCCGATATTCAGACTGGTCCCAAATCTATCAAAGGAAAGAGCAGTGAATAAATATTTGAAATATTAGTGAATGTAGAGACATGCATTTTCCAGTGGCATTCCTATTCTGCCAAAGATTCAAGCCATTGAGACATGACTCCTTTGTCCTCAGTCTACGAAAACTTTGAATTCCACCTTAGAGCACCAATGCTCAACCACTGTATCCTAAACCTTACTTCAGTTGCTTAAGACACTTTAGTCAAAGCCCTGAGTGCCCCAGTGAAGCACAGGAGGTCCAGGACTAGGATGTTTCCTATGTCATCTGCTATTTGTAACTACTTAGTTGAGAGAAACTATTTTCAGGAATAATGGGATGTGCAACAAAGGGGAAAGTTCTATTTTGCTTTCACGGGGGCAGCTTTGCAAGGAGGGCAGATCGGAATTTTCACTCCTTCCTCCCTCTATTATCTACCAAGTTGCTTCTCATTGTTCCATCATGGCATTGGTATTTCATATACTCTTTGCTGTTGTAAGTTGCCACTGCTGTTTCCTAGTTTGCCTGAAGTCAAAGAGACTATGACTCTACCATTAGGATGTGCAGTATATATATATAATGTGGGTTTTTTTATGTTGTCATTTACCCACTTTGCAGTCCCACCTAGAGAAAAAAACTCAGAGCAAACTAGCTTCTTCACTAGGAGGGTAAAGTAACGCTGGAACAGGTTACACAGAGAGGCTGTGGAAGCTCCATCCTTGGAGGTTTTCAAGACTTGGCCAGGCAAAGCTGTGGCTGATCTGATCTAGTGTTGGCAATAGTCCAATATTATTCAAGTCATGGGTTGGACCAAACACCTCCAGAGGTTCCTTCCAACCAACTGTGATTCATCCCCCTGCAGCTGTGAGCTATAAAACCTTGGAGGGGCATGACCCAGTGTAAAGGATGGATTCTGTTCTCATCTTTCACGCGGTCGGACTTCGTGATCTTAAAGGTCTTTTGCAACCAGAACAACTGTGATTTTTACCATGCATGTCTGTTCTGCCTTGCAGTGAGATTACTTTTTTTTTTCTTCTTTTTTTTTTTTTTTTTTTTTTTACATTCTGGTCACTTTATGGAAAAGGGCAAAAGAGGGGAAAAAGAGAACAACATTAGTGTTATTACTTTCAGAGACAGCAGCTATGGAAGAGGTAGATGGAATGGAAACTCACACTATATCAGCAAGAACATTTTGCAGGTTCAAAGCATACTTGCTCCTATACATTTCTGTTGCTTTTCTGCAAATGTGATGGTGACTAAGTGTAGTTTACCTTGCATAATGCCAAGAATAGATGATGTATTGACATAGGCACAGATGTTGTGTCTTTTTTTTTTTTTTTTTTCTGGCAAGACCTGGTTAGACCTCATCCCACTGGGAGAGAACATATATCCTTATTCAGCCTGGAAATAAGATAAGTGATGCACCCAAAGGCATTTTTGGGATATCACTCTCAAAATTCTAACATCAAATTTGTGGGAGGATTCCTGGGATAATTCTCTCTTCTCTTTCAGAGTTTCCAAAATGCCATATTGACAATGTTTAGTTTTCTATATCTTACAAAAATGCACCTGAAAAATCAATTTTTGAAAGGTAGAAAGCTTAATATTTTTACTAGTAACCCTATGATATGGAAGCGATGGATTTCTACCTTTTTTCATTTAATCAAAATTTTACTGTTGTGCACCATGCAGTAAATACATTACCCTCTATGTTCCAGATCCACTGTGATGTTCAACAGAGGAGTCTAGCTTATTAGAGAATTGCTTATTACATTATGCAGCTTTATTGATGCTAAAGTTAGCTTTTTGCATTATTATTGAACGTATTTAAAGCTTACTGCACCAAACAAACAAATGACTGCCTCCAGGTAGAGAAACACATAGTCTTTGCTCCTGTTGCCATCTTCTCTGTGGCTGTATATATCTTTAGGCTACAGAAACTACAAGAGTTGGAGGCAAACATTTTATAGTTACATGTTACACTACTGATTCTATTAGAGATTTGAAATAATGCCTTGTAAAATGCAGACTTTTGAACAAATATTTTATCCACCTTTCTCTTTCCTATTGGAGAGATCACTATATCACTTTTTCTCTCTCCAGCACCTTTTCACACTCTTAAGTACCAGCTCCATTTTCTGTCACATATTGACTTAAGCTTTTTTTGAAAGCATTTATTTTCAGCTCATGCATATCTTTGAAATTCTCTTCTTTTGTTTACAGAGAAGGACTAATATTTAATTTTCCACCTTTGTGAATCTGTCTAATGAGAATATATGTATTCCAACTTCATTTCTACTACTGCTCAGTTTGGTAGGCTGCTGGTACCTTGCTACCTCTGCCTTATGACCTGCACAATGCCTAGAATAACCAAGGGAGTTTTAAGAAGAGATTTCTTAAGAGATCGAGAAAAATGTTCTTCAGATACTTATGTGGAGCTTTGCCAAAAGAAAACTGTAAGCAAAGTGTTTTGGGGGTTTTAAAGGACTGTGGAGTTTTGAGCCTTAAACTGATTTGGAAAGGGAATTGAAGAGACATTGGTGTGGTGGTGATGGGTTAGGAAAGGAATTGGAATCAAAGCAAATAATTCACACTTTTGAGAAAGCAGAGAATGCAGAGAGCAATACAGGCCAAGTGAGAATCAACAAATTATGGTTTTAGTTTCAGTCTAGCTTTGTCAAGGTCAGATGCCAAAAAATGGCAGTAGCTGAGTCATGAAATGGTAATAAAGTGGATTAAATCTGTAACTGTGCCTATGGATAGACAAGAAGGGCTGTGTCTTAAAGTCTTAAGGCAACAAGACTTCATAAAGTTTAACATCCATGGTCATTTTGCCGAGGGATACAAAAATGTGTTTACCTTTGTTAAAGTGATCTCTGGCCTTTGGAGGAATAAAGCTATTTTGCTTATATGGCACCTTGTTGCTGACACCACTGGAACACTTACAGTGGGGTGGGTAGGCCCTTGCTCACTGCAGGTGCCCTCAGCTCCCAATGAAAATCCCATGCAAGGGACCGTGCTGCACTGCAGCCTTGTCTTGTCCCGCTGTCACTCACCAGCACTGTTCAGAACAGAGGAAGGTATTTAAAAAATAAAACATTTTGCACAGTGTATAAGTGAAATGTCACTTTTGGTTTTTAGATCACTAATGTCACATTTAGTTTTTAGATCATTTTGATAAAGATGTAGATGTGCAGACATTGTGGATGGGCTATCCCATTCTCATAATATTTTCAAAGCTAAGTATTTTTGTGCCTTCTTCTTTCTTGCATGCTTTTATTTTTTACAGTTTTCAAGTTTTTCCATGAGTATTGTAATTTGAGTATTATAAAAATCCACTTACATAACTGATTTATATTCTTTTATATATAGATATAATAAAATATATATTCTTATTAATTAGAAGACTAAATTGTACTGACAATATTAAGTAACTTAATTAAACCATACAATAAACCAATTTAGTTGATGCAAATTTCCAGGAGGCATGCAAGATTCAGATTTTGTTTTAATCAAAAGCTGATAATTTTCTTCTTCTCTGGCAAATGCACATTCAGAATGGAAAGCTTTAAGAAGAAGCACAAAGTCTGCATAACTGTATTATTTTTACTGAGACATCCAGCTATGTCTTAACTAACCTTGTGTTAGAGAAATTGTAAATTGTTCTCTTTGTGTCCTGGCAGCTGGCAGTTCTATACATTTATCGCCTAATACCCTTCATTTGAAAATGTATTTTGATTTATTATGTATTGATAGTCCAAAGATTACTGAAGAAAAGTCGCTTAAACCATAAGCCAGTCATCTGTCTATTTCACAGCAATAGAATTCCATTTGATGGCCAGGCAATATCTGGGTCTGCTCTTTGGCCTTGACTTGTACCTTCTGTGCATGTATGAGAGATATGGATCTACTCCAAGTAAGATCAAACATACAACATTACATGTATTATTTGAAAAAGCTGTTCTATAGGTCACTGTTAGGATTTTAGTCTCCTGACTTAGCTAAGGTAGACAGCACTAGAATTAACATTGAACTGAACATCTTCCTGAGTGCTTTCTAATACAGGCTGTAACTATAATGCTCATTCCTTCCCTCAAAATGGCACATGGGAAGGACCTGTGATAAAGGAATGAAAGCAAAAGAGGTCAGCAGAAGATTTCTGTAGCATCCACCACGATGGCAGAAGTTGAAAACTTGCAGGAAGTGAGTTCAGGAAGATTTTAAAACTCACAATTTAGGCTGTTGAGTTCGGAATGTTTCTTGCCCATGTTTCTGCCTCTGCTGTAGAGCTTCTGCAGTGTTGACAAGTTTATTTAAACTCAGCTTCTAACACCTTGATACTCGTTTCCTTGTTTTCCTTGGGCGTCACTTGAAGCCCTGGGAACTGGCTTAGTGAGTGTTCACAGCTGAAACTGACAATAGAAGATGTGCTTTGAATAGAGAAAATGCTGTAGGGAGCCATGTGCTCTTGAAAAGTCAAATCTTAGATAAGACACACAAAATTAGTCATACTTTTATTTTTAATCTTTTTGTGCCTTTTAAAATCTTCCTTAAAGCAGAATTATAATCTCTCCTATTATAGGGATTTCATGAAGATGCAGGAGCTTGGACTTGTGAAGCTTTCGGGTACCCCAGTGAGAAGTAACATAGAAAAGTTCACAAGGAAATTTAATCCTTCTGCCTCTTTAATTCATACAATGAATGACAGCTTATGGCTAACAATTGAATAAAAGAGTAAAAAAGAGAGTAAAAGAGAATGGAGGAGTAGCATGCTAAATGAATTCTACCTACCTTATGTAGGGAATCAGATTGCACCCTCTAGATTAATATAATCATGATCTCTCTCAGTTGAAGAAATACATCTCTGTTCCATTACAGGGATGGACAAGTATTTCACAAAACCCATTACAATGGTAAGCCAAACAAAAGCATTTTGGGAACATTCAATATCAGGTTGGATGGGGCTTTAAGGAACCTGATCTAGCTGAAGATGTCCCTGTGTACTGCATAGGGGTTGAGCTAGATGACCTTTGAAGGCCTCTTCCAATATGAACCATTCTATGATGCCATGATAATACAAAAAGAAGGATGCAGAAGACAGAGAAATATATGCTCTGATGATGTTTGATCATTGGGAGGTATAAGCTGCAGAGGTAATGGGGAAGGACAAGTACATAAGAGGATCAATACATACAACCATTACGTATCCACACTGAAGTAACTGTCAGGCTGTCCTGTCATCACCAGCCCTGATCCAGCACCAGGCACTCTCTGAGGAATGAATCCTCCCCCACCAAGCCCAGAAACCATATGTCAGAGAAATATGTGGTTTGGAGAGAGAGGTGAAACCATCTATCAACTTCTCCTGAAAGTGGGAGTGGCACAGACTGAACTGTTTACCCTCAGCCAGTCAATTTATTTTACTAATTTAGCAGGATATAAACTCAGCAAAAATTGGATCATTTTCTGCTGAACTAGTGAGTTAAATGGACTGAAGAAATTACCTGACAAGTTTCATTAGTGTGAAGGAAGGTGTGTAATTGCTCTGCTGGAAAGTCAAGAAGGGACTAGTAGGGAAGGATTAAGTTTTCTTTCTTTTTTTTTTTTTTTTTTTTTTTTTTAAGTTTAGCAGATTATGCTGTGAACTTACTCTGTGAGAATCAAAAATGAATTTTGCTGTAAAAAGTTGAATCACACCCATGGAGATCTGCCAAACTACCTGAAAATAATTTGAACATGGAAAGTGAAAAACTGGATCAACTCAGCTGCATTTGATGATTTTTATATGGAAAACTGTGGAATCCAGTCTTGCAATGGCAAGATCCCTTTTCCATTTACCATGCAGAGTACAGATGCCTCATTGTTTACAGTGGCAGTTGGAGGCCAGACTAGACACCTACAGAGGCTACGAAGGCGTGGGGCAGTGTCAGCCTCACTATACCAACGACTGTGGAGGCTCAGCCACACCAAGTGAGAATCAGTCTTCAGAGACCAAGGCCAGTGACACTTGAAAAATTCTATCAACAAATATGAATTGTAATTTTGAGAGATCTCAAAGTCTTATAGCACAGGAAGGTTTAATGATACAGGGACTTTGATAGGAGAGAATGTAAGCAAAGAAGAGGAGTGGTGAGATGGTCTGTGGCATAGGGAGAGCCCTGAGGAGGAGAAGGGTGGGAAGAAGATTTGGTTTTATTGTAAGACCAGGAGGGGAAGAGGCAATGATGCAGAGTTAGTTCAGTCATATAGGACTTATTAAATCAGATGCTGTGCTGTGTGAATGCAGCTGTTCCGTCTTTAGAGAGAAGCCAGATTTTGCGACTATGCAGTCTCTTTAACACAGCACAGAGCTAATAATGTTGGTTCAGAGCCAGCTGTTCCTGGAGCTGTGAACAGTGAAGGTGCATTGCAGGAACCTCACAGGGCCAGCTGAGTCTCACATCCCTGTCTCAGTGGCAACGTTCATCCCAATGAGCCCTGCTTCTCAGTCTGAGCAGAGCTGTGGGGCAAAACAGCTGGCTCTGGGGTCCTAACTTCTACAGCAGCAGCATTACAGGAGGCTTCACTGCAGACTCAGCCGTCTTGTTCCCGGGATTAAATACTTATTAGCAGTTGGAGTGCATTGTTTGCACTCATACATTTCATCTGCTGGTTTTGCTTTGTGAGAAAGGAATGCAGTTCAGGTCCTTAGAGACTGTTCAGTGATCTGAAGGCAAGTACAATAAATGTAGATGATGGGGAAAGTTGCTCTAAAGATGCACTCCTGCTTCGAAATAGAAAGCTAATTAGAGCATACACATGATAATTAAAGAATCTGGATTTAGTTTGTGTTTTGAAAAGCAGAACTTGGCTTGATATATGGCTTTACATGGCCTTGGTCTCTTCTATGGATCCAATTGACCATTGTGTTCAGTGTGTCACAGGGACAATGCTGCCTCTTAGTGTTTTGACCCTAGTTGTCTCAGCAGACCCACAGAGCCATGGCAGGATCGAGTGTGGCTGTTGAACACAGCTGGCATGTTTGGCACTGGGGAGAAGGGGCTTCCCTGGGTGGCAGCAGATATGCAGCACCTAGATTTTCAGATTCAACCCTATATGACTCAGATTTCAGTTTGTCAGTTTGTTTTGCATGCATATTCTTTGGACAACTGGCCATAAAAAAAGACAGCTAAATCTGCTCTGTGGGTGAGTTCTGACATAAGTTGTTTTGCACTGTGCTGTGAGCATAACTGACTCCCAAACTCTTGAAAGAAAACACACTTAAAAATTGGAGGGCCAATCAGTCTCTCTGCCCTGACACGGCTTTGGCTTTTTCTCCTTAAGCTCCCAACAACTTCACCACTTTGAAGGAAATTCTGGTAAAACACAAGCCCAAAGAGAGCATTGGCCCTAGGTTACCAAAGCCATCCTGCACAAGAAACTGCATCTGCTCTTTAGCAGGAAATCAACTCAACTTCTACTCAAGGGTGAAACTTTAGATTTTGAGGTCTCGAAGAAGTTGACAGCTTGATAAAGTTTCCCCCAGCATTGTCTTGATGACCAGATTTAGCACCTGCTGTGTGAGAAGCCCCCATACAAGGGGTGGAAGCTGAGGGGAGGGAGGGGCAGAGAGGGCCCCACAGGTGGGATCAATAAGCCCTAATGAGCCCAGGTTGTGGTAATTTCAGCATGTGGCAGCAGGCAGAGCACAGGCTTATGGTCAGTAAGAAATCTTTGTCGCACTGTGGATAGGGAAGAAGGGAGAGCTGTCAAAAATTTTACTTTTTCTGCTGGTAAGAGAAGTTGCTTCTGTCTTGGTGGTGGTTTTCTGTTTTGTGTGGGTTTTTTTTGGTTTGTTGCTTTTTTTTTTTTTTTTTTTTTTTATGGGTTGTGTGTTCTTGTAAGGCAGGCAAAGGAGAGGCAGGACTGGGGCTCAAATGTGCCATTCCTATCTAGAGAACTTGCTTTTAGAGGAGTGGTATCTGTAGTAGATCTATATTTGCTGAGGTGTTAAATCTATGCTGTGCTCCAGTCTGTGGGGTAATGTAATGCTTACTCAACTGTTTTGATCATCTCTGAAGCCCAAAATGTTTATATAGACTATAATTGTAGCCAGAGCCACCTCCTGAATGTAGAGAGCACTTAGTGATATGGATAGTACCTTAGCTCTAATGGGTGAAGGATATGGGTCTGGGGCCCAAAAGATGGTTAATACCCATTCTAATTTGAGGAGGTTTGTAATATAAAATTTAAAGTAATAGAAATAATAAAAAGTGATTATGTTTTCAATATATGAAATAAAGTATTTAAAAGACACATGCATACCCACCTGGTAGGGGTGGGTAACAAGAGATTCTAGCCATAATAGTAATGTAGCTCAGCATATTTGTCCTTGGATAGTAAATGTAAACAGCTGTTTATAGCAGTGTGAGTAAACTTATGAATCTGGGTGAGGCCACTTCTGCAGCATGTATGTACACTGCTACTAAGTGCTTGCACAACCCTCCTGAAGAGCTGTTGCTGTGTGACCTGAGGAGTCTGTGTACAACTTTACTACAGGCGGGCATTGACATCTCACTTACATCCTCTTCGCTTGTTAATGAATGACATTAGTTTCTGTGTGGTAACAACAGCCAAGGTGAAAATACATAAGCAGCCCCAGCTTTTTTTTTTTTTTATTATTATTATTGGTTTTATTTTTATTTTTTGTTTTTAAGAGTATACTTTGTCTCCTGGAATAAACTGAACAGATATTCCAGTATCTAGGTAATTTCAGCAAATAGATCAATGACCCAAAGGTGAAATTTTTTGTTTTGGTTTAAAAAGTGCCTGCTGCATGAACTAGTTAGTATGAGGTGGTAATATACCAAGTAGGGCTTGTAATGTGCTGATGGAACTAGTCTGCATTTCATTTTCTAAAGCTGTCTTTCTTCAAAGGGCTATCAAACTGGTATATGACATTGCCTTAATAAAAATATTATTTTGTTCCTTCCAGTGCTAATTGTTTCTGCTATATAGTGGATTTTAGTACCTTGCAGCAACCTATGATGACCAGAAGTTATCTGATATTTCTTGCTGTGCTCCTCCTTCTGTGCTTTTTGTGGTTTTTGTTTTGTTCTGTTTCCCCTCCCCCTCCCCATAACTCTGTATTCAGTTACATTAGTAGCCAGAATTCTTTGCTATTCTAGTGTGTTTAAATACTAACTTGGATTCCACTGAATGTTGAACTATGTTTTGTGTTTTGTTTTGGTTTTTTGTTTTATTTTGTTTTTTTAAAAAGAATAAAGCAGCTTGGTTGTAAATAGGTGTTCTTAAAAGCATTTGGCCTATAGAAAATGAGAACAATTGTCTTACATTATTATTTTTTGTTAAATGACTGTTGCCTTCACATTCTAAAAATAGTTTTCTTCTTTAACTAACATGGAGATCCATGCTGTGTTTTTACCTCTGTGGGTATATGTACAGTAGGTGACTTAGCTATAAACTAAAAGTTTATCCTAACAGTGGAATGCTGAATTAACTTCAAACTAACCAGTTTCAGAGCAAATATCTGCAAATCCTACAGTATAAAACTAAAATGCATATTCAGATTTTCCATGGACTTTTCAGTCTTTTATGTGTACTATGTTTATGCCATTAGCTTGTTGTTTCTAAAATGCAATACATAGTGAATGTATGAAACAAGTGGGAAGGAGCACCACAGACTGAATGGGGCTGAAATGGAGGAAGGAAAATTGTATGTTCTAGAAAATGTTGGCCAAATATAATATTAATCAATAGAAGTCAATCAGGGATTGTAGTTGGCTTGTTGTTCTCCTGTTTGTTTACAGATAGGTTTAGAGCTGTGCAAAACAGTGTTAATATAATTTTAATGAAGATGAAGGTTATCCTGGATTTATTTTAGTTTTTTTAATTAGGAATTTCTTTTTTGTTGGCAGGAGGCAGTGGGAAAAGGAGTGATTGTAGGAGGAATGGGCTGGCAAGTTACTGACAAGACCAAAGTATAGTCAGTGCTGTGGGAAGGGGGAAAAGAAACTATGCAGCATTTCCCAGAATGTTTGTAGCAAAAATAGAAATCAATGAATTATATAGGATCTAATACTGAGGGATTTAAAGCTCACTGTAAGATGAGCTAGGAAGATGGACTTATTTGTAATATCCTGAATGGCAGGTAGAGAAATCGATCTTTAGTTGTTGGTGAGGAAGATACTGCAGTTTTCAAGACATGAATTGATCAAGTTACCTTGAATCAGGCTGGTTTAACTTGAAAAGAAACATAAGAAACAAGTTTGGAAAATATGGGAAGATGCACACAATAAGGTCTATTAGTCAACACGCATGGCTGTAACAGATGCAAAACCCAGACTGTGACCTCTGGTGCTGTCTACAGTGGTAAATGATGGAGCAGACAGAAAAGCTCAGAGGCAAGATTTACAACTAAAATTGGGAAGGATTAAGTTTTATTACTAGAAGTGAGTGGGTTTTATATTGCATATAGGTTGTATTTAATAACATAAGGAGAAAAATCTCAAGCTAATTTAACTTTTTTTTTTTTTTTTTCCCTTATAAATATTATTTTAAGAAGCTGAGGACTACCTAGGGCATTTTCTTACTGTGTTGATAATATACTTCTTGGGTGGCTGAAAGCATGAGACCAGGGAAAACAAATGCACTAACATCACAATAATATGTGCCCTGGAGTGTTGTAGCAACACAGTATTAGGTCCAGGGCTCAACCAAACCACCTGGAGCTTGTTTCTTCATCTGAGGGCCATCATTAATTAGTGGCTGGCAAAAGTGTCCTACTACTCAAGTTGGTGCTGTAATCTTTTGGTGTGTTGGAAAAGAGGATGCTGCCTTGCTTTCTGGCAGAATTCTTTGAGTTGTGACAAAATAAGGTTTACAGTAGAATGGGACTGGAAAGGGGTGACTGAAATGTTTCAGGTTGTAGAGTTACTGCTGTCTTTGTTCATTATGTGTTCTTGACTGTGGTGTTTTTTTTTTAATAATTTGTGAACTACAATTCTGAATAGACTTGAGTATTGGATGTTTGCGCTAGATGCATTATGTTAGAGGAAAAGAAGAAACAAAAGTACCATCAGATACAAACTTACTAACTTTCCAAAAAAGGAAATAAGGTAGTCCCACTTAGATTAAAAGTTTGAAAATTGCAATTCTCTAATAGCCTTTCTTGAGACCCACCTGCAGATAGGAAACCAGTGACCCTGTTCCCCTTGAAGCTGTAGTAACAATTGTGTGTTCACCATGAAAATAGGAAGTTCTCTGTATAATGACTGAGTATGAATGAGGGGCTTCAAAATCAAGAGAACCAAGTGTATGTTTTGGCCAACATACTTGAGTTGTGTAGTTTTGGGAGCCCTGCTGCTTTTCTACTTCCTACAAGGGTACAATCTTGCACCAGAACAGCAGTTCCCACACCTGCTCTCCCTCAATGTAAGAACAGAGGCTTAGATGACCTTGATGACAGAGCAGAAAATATCCCTTAACTGCAATGGAGGTCAGCATAGATATTTAATGAGTTTAGTCAAGGCAGACTGTATAAAACCTCAATTTGTATCCTTTCCCCTTTAGAGGAAAGGGATCAAGTTATTATCAATGTGTACGACCTAGTCTTTCCTTCTGACAGAGTCAGGGATGGAATGGAAACCCAATATACAGCTGTTTAGTTAAGGCACTCCATGCAAAATCTGGGAGATGGGTTCTTGAACTGGATTGCAAAATCTTAAATGAGAATCATGGCTTCCTTTGAGTGTCATTACATCTTGCTGATCTGTTGTGCATTTTGCATTTAGTAATTATTATTTTCCTTTTTATGCTTTTTATTTTTAATTTAAAGCTTGCTTCTGGCTTGTCTGACAGGTAATTCAGAATATGCATTTCTCATTTCCCTTGGTCCTCCAGTGCACTTCTCCATTTCTCTCTTGGTGATTTGGGTAGGCTAACTGGCAACTGGTAAGCAACTGCTTTCCTTCATTTGGAGGAGGAAACAAATTGAAAGGAAACATCTGGATTTTGTGGAGAAAAGGTCTGCAATAGCATTTTTCTTTGTTTAGGTGTGTTTGTGAGTTGGCTGTGAACTAATTTTTTTGAACACTGTTAAATGAAAAGTCAAGGTTAGTTCCTGACTTATTACTGGTCTTACTGAGGGGAAATACAACTTTTTAACGTTAAGGCAGTGCCTACTTACATGGCAAAGGCTTGCTTAATGAAAACCTTTGTGAATTGTGCAGATGTTAGTTATCCACATAAACTGATCCTAAAGGAAAACAAGGACGGTAGGTAGGCTTCTTCCTTTCATTTGAATGTCAATAAAACTTGTTGCCTTCAAAAAAATTGGGGGGATTCTAATATGAGGAAAGGGAAAGGCACTACAGTTGAAGAAGAAGGTGATTAAAATAAGGATAGAAAAAAATGTGTGCCCAGCATTAACCTTTGATGTTATGATTGAAAGTAGGATAAATATTTCTATTTTGATAAAATAAATCAAAGCCCCATGCTTTTGGCTTGGAAACCTACTGGTGATACTTCAAAATCTTCAAGCTGTTAATGGGGCTAAAGGATGAGTTGGGCTCTCTCTCTCTCCATCTCCTGTTCCAGTGAACTAGAAGGGATGTGAACAGAAAACAATTTTAAATCTTAGATTTAAGATACATCAGCCCTGAGTTGGGCAGCTGTCTTAAAGGTTTCATTAGGTTTTCCCACCCTCAAATAATAATTTAAAAAAAGCATCTGGAGCAGCTTAGCCCAGCTCTCTTGCTCTAGATCTGCAAGTTTTAATTAGGAGTCCACAAAGCTTGGGGGTGCTACCTTTTGTATTCATAATGCAGAAATTTCTTTTAGCATCTGTTGTTTTCAGCCTTCCATGTAAGGTCACTGTGGCACCATTTGTAACACCTATGCACAAATCCTTAGTTAACATTCTACCTGGGACCTTCCTGCTGTAGCAGTCTTGCACGTGATCTGACACGTGCCCTGGCTCATGATAAATATTTTCTGGGAAAAATACAAACAAGATGGACAGCACTAACTAGAAAGGCTATGACATTTCCTAGATTAATGGAGACTTTGTATTTAATCCATAAATCAAAAGGTATTAATGTCTTAAAAAATTTCTTTATGTTTTATTTCAAATATGGGTTATGGGGAAGAAGTAATTATTTCCTGTGGTTTCTTCTGAACTCAAAGATCAAAGTTTTTACTTACAGGCTGAAGTTTAGTGGAGTGAAGGGCTTCAGATGGTGGCCCCCATATTTGTAGAACATCTTCAGGGCAATGAGGCTTCTTGCTTCAAGCTGGCCTTTTGTTTTACTCTGTGCTTTAGCCTATCAAGTGTATAGGGTTAAGCCTTATTTGTACTTTTTTTTTTTTTGTCCTCTACCATGTAGAAAGGGATTTTCATTGCTAGGGAAAGCAGTTTTTGCCAGAAACTTTTCTCATCCAAATAGAAGTGTCACATGACCGAAAATGTGTTGGTTCTGCTTTGGTTGTGAATTTAAATTTCTAGACAGCTCCTTTTAGTACTTATTTGCATAGCATTTGCTTCTCTTATCACAATTGTGAACAGGGGATGAGAGCAGGTTCCAGGAGCCAAAGGTAATGTCTATAGGCTCCGCCTCCAATTCCAACCCCTCAGGCGGGTTATGGGGAGGGGCTTTCCCCTTTGTTGGCCTTCCCACTCTACTTGGGATGTGGAGACTTGCAGCTTGTCCACAGCTTTCAAAGTCCTCACTCATCTGTCTGCCTGATGGGCAGATGAAACCTGGGCTACTCAGCATGCAGAGAGTAGTGCAGGTTACCCTACAGTTGACAAATGACAAGGAGATTTCTACTTGGTTGGTTAGAATCTTCTTTACCCCTTCATAAATAAAGAGCCACCCCCTTTTTTTAAAACTCATTGTCATTCATTCAACAGTGTGAAATCTGCTGATTTTGAAATACCAAGTGTTTTTCCCTAGCAACAAGATTTTTCCTGTAAATGACAGATTGGATGTAGAAGCAGGGTGGGGCTGGATGGAAATATATATTTCCTAAAATATTGTTCAATAACTATTGTTTTTACAGCCATAGTGTTAAAATAATACTACTGACTGTTTATCACATATGGGAACCTTTCTTAAAATAAATTTGACTTATCAGATTTCTTCTTAAAATGGAAAGCATGGTATCAAGTTTTAAAAATAATTTATAACACATCTCAATTCTATATCACCATACAAGAATAATTTGTCTAAAATAGGCCCTAAAAAAAAGCAACTATTGAAACACGGGCTCTAAAATCTATGGCGTAGTACTTTAAAAGCTTGTTTGCTGTCTGTGTCTTTAAAGGGCTTCCGTATTGTCTAGGGCTCCCCTGGAAGTGCAGTAAGGATTCGTATCACATCTCGGTTGCCATGGCAACAGCAGCCTTCCCATAATGAGCTGCATCATCTGAACTGATGTCACAGCATCATGCAGCAGGTCACACAAGGCACCTCCTAGTATTGCATCTTACAGATGTGCTGTAAACATCAAAAGAGGATGATTTGAACAGGACATGGTAAGTGATGTTGTGCTGTTCTTAATTGCACCGTTATTTTTTCCTGTTTCATGAGGTTTTCCTAATATAAGAATGTAGGGGATTTGCCTTGTGAAAATCATTTTGAAGAAAGATGCTGCATGCCTTAATAGTGTTTTTCAGGCAGACAGGCTAAGACAAAGGCCTACAAAAAACGCCTTCATTCTGAATGTTCAGTCTTGTCTTTGCATTTGTGATAATACCCTGAAAATTCAAAGATAATGTATTTAAATGTCACAATCCAATTAAAGTTGGTATGGTCTGATTTGCTTGAATAGAAAGAATAGCTGCTTTCAGTTTCAATGCCATAAACATAGCTTGTTCCTTTCCCTGTCTCTTTATTTAAGCATTCCTAATATGTGTATCTCTTTTTTTAAAATGTATTTTATTTCAATAACATGGATAGCATCTATTTACTTTTGTTGGCCTTCCATAATGTGATAGGACAGAAAATACTTTGGGAACCAGCGCTGAACAAGCAGCTGGATCAGTATTGATTTTCAACATGGTTCAGTACTGTCCTATTTCTCCTGATGTTCTTAAAGGCAGAAAATTGTAAAACAATAATCAGGTATTTTGAAGGTACAGTAGCTTTTGGCTCTTCTACTGTTTGACTTTCTTTAAATATGTTTTTTTTATAATAGTAAAATTCATGTAGGGTATTCTAGATCTATCTTTTACTGAAAGGAAAACATGTTGGTTTGGTTTGGTGTGTTTGTGGTTTTTGTATGCCCTTTTTTTTTTTCCTGCTGCAACTGCAGTAAAAGGTGTAGCCAAAGATTCAGGCATTCTAAGGGCTTTTGCTATGAATAATATAATAATAAGAATAATTATAAAGGCTTCCACCTATATAATGGAAAGAAAGTATGTATTTTTTGTATTTAGCAAGATGGTTAAAATAATGTCTATAATATCTAGCAGTTCTTTACAATGTTTGCTTATTTTTTATTAAGTTCTTGCTTCTGGAGGCCAGGCTAATTCTGCTTAAACTTCAAGTTCATCTTTTTGGATGGTATACAACAACATTGTTAGATTTCCACATTTAAAAAAAATCAGTCTTTCAGCTGCTTGCTATTAGAAAGAAAGAAAAGCCCAGACACATGTCATTTTAATTGATCAATATGTCCACTAGGAATTAGGGAGTGGTCTTTGGCTCTGTTCTCTCTGTGTAGTTTAAATTTCAAAAGTGCAGCAAGAAAAAATAGCAACTGTTTATTTTTCAGTGATATCTGTATTAATTGAGGTTTTTAGCCCCTTATACTTGATAAAGTATAGAGTAGTAAATATAACGAGATCTCACTGCTCTTCCTGGGGATGCAGTGGTCTTGTCTGGCACAAGCTGGAATGGAGCTCCTATATCTCAATTAGTCTGCCTGTACTGCACCATAGATGCTTTTTTTTCAGCATGGTCTGGGTACATTTGTGGAGTTTTGTTTTTCCTACTGCAAAACACAAAAGAGATGACTGTACATGAGTGTTAGAACAATGTTGCTTTATTTATTTGTGATGCATTTTAGAGTGTGAAAGTAGATGTCTCCTGTGCTTGCTGTACTCTCACCAGGCAAACTCGGAAGGTATGAGTTAGCAAGAGGGAGGGAGGCAGGTGAGACAGCTGATGTCTGGTAGGGTCAGAATTAGAGATGTGAAGAGAGCTGGTGAGCGATGAATTTAACTTGTGAATTTAGGTACCATCAAAGAACAGCTAATAAGGAATGAGTGTAAGACATGTTTGGTTGGAATATTAGGCCTTTATTAATAATAACAGACTTGGTTAGATTTTGCAATTTAGATTATCACTGGAACTTCTCAGGCTACAGTTAAAAATGTGGAGAAACATACTGGGGAAAACCAGCAACTTTTGACTGTATTAATGGAGAGATGACTTGCTAAGAAGGCCCCAGTGTGGAATTCTTAAATTTTTCTAACAAAGAAAATGCAAGTCCTGTTTTTTAAACATTCCTTTTTAAAAAGCTGCTGTTACTCTCTATTCCACACCCTTCCCACAACATTATTTGTCCTGGGAAACACCTGCTAATAATGGAACTGTGATGACACTACTTATTTCGTGGTGAACATCTTGGCTAATTCTGTCTCCAGCTGAATGTCTTCCTTGCAGAACACTTCCTGTGAATTTTCATAAGGACCCAAGTGTTTGACTGAGATCTGTATATGAAGATGAGGAAGAGTATGGAGTGATGAAGAGGATCTTACTATAAAAAGCCAGCCTGATTGCCAGTGTCAAAGCATGACAAAATGTAGTAACATGTCAGATTTAATGCAATTTTGCTTGTTGTTGAGACAGATTCATAATTGGTACGATTACGTGTGAGAGAGCGTTCAACAGTAGGAAAAGTGTGTTGCTTTCAGTTTTGTTCCGCAGCTGGTTTTACTCATCATCACTGAAGGCAACTACATTTTGTAAATACATGCCTTCCTCTTCAAAGTAGCTAAATTTGGACACTTAGTCTGGAGGCTGAAGTTCTTCTCTATATGCATTTGCATCCTGATGTGTACTTGGAGATGGGCTTATACTAGTGAACAGAAAGTATGTCACTGATTAATTGTTGCTTTATTTAAAGGATTTTATTATATTGTCAGTTAAATAGGTCCTACATAGCATAGTACTGAACACAAAGAGATACAGAAGCTTGATTCTTCCCAAAAAAGCTGTGGGGGTTCATGACAAAACCTGATTCCAGCAACAGAAATTGGTACAATTTTAACACATTGCAGATTTTTTTTTTTTAATCAGCATACAGCAACACAAAGCCTACTGAGGGGGGATCAGAACTTGTCATGTGTGGAAGGAAAACCTGTTTTCTTCTCTAAAGAGTAACTGAGGGAACCCTGAGCTCTAGACTTTTTTTCTGGTAGGTCTTGTCACTGCAAAACAGTGGTGGGTGGGTGTCCCATCCTCCCTACCTGTGGTGGCCCTGGAATGTGTCTGTGTCCAGGAACTAACCTCTGGGAAGTCAAGTCAAAGTAGTTCTCTTTATCAGAAGTGCTCAAACATTGATTAGAACTGGTGGCACTTCCAAAATGCTGGTGAAATTCTTCCTTCAAAATAATTTTTAAATCCTGTGCCATGTCATAATTGACTTGCACTTTTCTGTTAAAATCACTATTATTCTGGACTTGATGGTTTTCTTGTGTGTGTGCTGAGTGCTACCAGCTTCAGGGAGAGGTACAGTTGGCCTGAATGTCTGGCAATCCGGATTTATTTTTGAAGAAATGTTTTATATAAAAAGATAGTTTGTATTTTGAAAGAATGTATTTATATTTTATATTGAGTATGGCCTATGCTACATAATTAAGTGTCTGTATATTCTGTCATGAGACATTATACTGATATTACTGACATAAAAATTAATGATACACAAATGCAAAGATGACTTCATGGGACCATCTTGCAACTAATTTACAGCTGAATACCAATATTTCTGTCGAGGGGGAAAAAGGTGCCCTTCACTTTGTTCTTTTGATGGAAACAACCACTCATTAAAACAGATTTTAGCTACAGAGAAGAGAAGTTGTATATATTGCCCCTGTCTTTGGTCACCTGGGCTAGGCTGGGTCTTCCCTGCTACAGGAAAGGAAGGAGCAAACAGAAAAGCTGAGCTGGATGGACAGCCAGTAGAAGTATAGATTGCTGCTTTATGTAGTGGGGTAGTGGGATATACAGTGAATGGAAGTGGCAACCATATCTATCATCACTGTCATGACTCAGAACTCTCCTGGAAGTGGTAGCTGCCATCCTGGGTTTTTTCAGCTTTTGCAGGCTTTAGCTTAAGGGAAGAGAGACTTCAGATACAATCCTAGCCCTAACAATCCTTGCTATAGCTATTCTCTGTTTTGTCAGTGCTTAAAGTCTCCCTGTCTCATGTTTGCTGAGTGGGCACATAATGCTGTTTAATCACTTCCTTGTACAAAGGCCAGTAGAGTATTTTTTTCTCATGTCTAGTCTCATGTATCTAACATTTTCTACTGATTTTAAAATAAAAGCACCTAACCCCACTTCACACCCCTTAAATCAAACTCAGAAATGCACAATATAAATCCCTTAACTGGCTTGGTATGGTTATCATAGCATGACTGCTTTTGCAGTTAAACTAAATATACCCACACACACATGTGTCTGTGTGTAGTGCTTCAGGAAGATCATAATGAAAATCACTCTTTTAACAGCATCAAAATGTGCTTTTCTAAAGCAAAATGTTTCTTATTTTAAAAATACCTTCAGAAAAGCTTTGCTTCATGTGAAAAGGAAAGGGGAATAAAGAAAAAAATCCCCATCCAGGTAGCTCTTCCCTTCCTGTTTTGTGGTTGAACTACCAGTTTAAAACATCTAGACTCTAAGGTACTTTAACTCCCAGCAAGGCTGACTCAGCATTTCATACTTCCAAGGTCAAAAAAATCAGCTCTGTGTAGTTTACAATGTCTGGCACTTTCAGACAAAGTGTTTAAAGCCAGGAATGTTTTCTGCTTTGCGTGAACTCTCAGTTCTCATGGCATGTGTCAGATACAGGCTTGACATTTTGGCCAAGGCTGCCAGGGCTTTGCCTCCTTCTTGTCCAGTATTTGTTTCTGATGCCAGGCAAGGAGGGATTTTCAAGTGGTGAATCAATGACTTCTAAGGCACCTGGAAGAGGACTTGGCATGTAAATGAAGTGTTTTCCAGTCTTGAGGATAATTGTTGTGTTATATGAAGAGTATTGGTCTCAAAATTAAGGGTTGAGGATGAGTGTTGTGAATTGCAATGGGATGTTCTTTGCCAGCTAACTGGCTTCTCTATCTGTTCAGAGCACCCTGGGCAAGTGGTCAGCTCTCTGGATGACCAATTGTTTTTCAAGGTGAAACAGTATAAAGACACTGTGCAAGGGAAACCACAGGACCTTCCATGGAGCTGTCAGGCTTCTGTGAGGCTGAGTGCAGGTACAGAAAGGCCTGAACTCAGGTATTGTTGATGCACCAAGTCCAGCTACTTTCTCATAGATGTCAGGTGTTCTAAGAATATAGCTGAAATGTGCTCTCTCTTTGGCATAGAGAACTTTTGAGTGATAGTGGTTTCTATGATGAAATAGCTCTGCAAAATAGACCTCCCAGCCCCCACAGCACAGTGTCTTGTGGGAGCTGGCACACTTAAAAAGATGTTTCGTTAGTATTAGGTTGTACTAAGAGAAGTCCTAGCTTTTAGGTGAGGAAGCATCCAACTGCAAGAATTAGTTGTTTTCTGTCTAACTGCAAATCTATTACATTTGCGTATGTTTGGTTTTTTTTCTTTCAGGAGGTGCCCTGTACCAATTATCTTGTAAGCTAAATGTTGTCATAGTTTCAGGATTAGGAAATCAGACATGAATTTTTTTCATAAGCTTTCAAACATTATTATTTTTTTACTAGCTTGGTGTGTAGATAAAATAAGGGAGGTACATACCTAATCATAACACAAGCTTGGTGGGTTTTGGTGAGTGGGATTTTTTGTTTGGTTTTTCTTTTTTCCTCTGTGTCATTTGTGCATAATTTCCTCTTTGAACTAAAAGCTTGTAGCTGAGTCTTTAGGTTTAAGATGTATCCCACACAACCTCCATAATGTCTCCTTGTGCACTGTTGGACTTGCATTTCTTGATTTCCACTCCTTCTCAATGCTATAACTTCTTCCGTGATCTACTTGCTCCTTCCAAGTTTCTGATCCTCAATGTTATGGTTGTAACTCCTCTCCTCGATCAAGTTATGATTCTTTTCCTATTTAAATACCTTAGAAAAAAGTTGTATTTCCTCTGGACAGTCTCTAAAAAGTAGGTTATAAAAAGTTATATTCAGAAAACTTTTGGAACTTTTGGTTTTAAAATTAAAAAAACCCAAACAATTCAGATATCTCTACCAAAGTTTGGATAGGACCCTTACAGTCCTAGGGACAGTACAACAACCTGAGAAATGGTGAAGTATTTCCTGACTAGATTGCATTAATTTTCAGTTTGAATTGAGAAGAGAAACTATTTTCCTCACTTATACCCTGTGAGAGATGCTGAGGATATGTAACTTGCCTGTTTCTTGGAAAACCTTTGGAAGGCCTGGGAGAAGTACTAACTTTTCTTTATTGTTCATCTAGTACTTTGAAAAGGATACAAACTTTTATCTGTCCTTGTAGTTTCCTGTTTGTGCTTCTGTGTTTTCTGAGTTTGGTTGTTTTTTGTTTGGTTGTTGTTTTTTTTTTTTTTTTTATGTGATGACTGCATTGGACAAAGCTGAGCTCATTGGAGATCAGTGAAATTTCAAGGGATTTAAGGCAAAAAATGATTGTTCCCTACCCTAAATTAGGCTGTAACCTAATATAATGATCTTGGTAAAGTTATAGTATTTCAAAAGTGGAGGATTTGCTTGCTAACCTTTTGGAGACAAAACTTGAACTATACTATTTAAACTGAAACAAATAAGAAAAAGACATACTCTTTAGTTGCTGGAATCTGGTCCTTTTTATGCTTAGATGGTTACAGAAAGGAAAAAAACTCCATGCGCATCTGTTTTTAGTACATTTGTTTGAAAAGTTTTAAAACAGAACTTCCTTTATTGGCTAGATAATGTTTGTCCTTTAACAAACTGCTGTGACAGAATACTCACTGCTAATGGAGTCAATATAAAAAATATTTCAGCAAAATAGATACAAAAGATTTCAGAACACAACATACTTGCCTACTGAAATATTGGGCTGGCTAGTTTGGAAATTGGAGAGTAAGGATAAATGCCTGGTTTGCATTACAAAGAACAGCCTTAGATGCTTGTAACTGAGCCCACAGAGAAATAATGTTGAAAAGCTGACTTGTATTGCATTTTTGCTCTTACAATAAACAAGATTTTTGACATGTATTTATTTGATAGAGGCCAATAGAACTCTGAATACAAACCAAAAAGGAACCAGTTATTAAACCTAAGAGCTATGTAAAATTGGTTTTTAGCTAATATTGCAAGACAAGCCTTAGAGAAGCTCAAATAAAATACTAGTTAGCAATGACAAAACTAATAAAAGTCTTTTCTCAACATTTAATGTTTGTCAGAAACTGCACTTCAGAGCTAAGTGCTATCGATGGAATAACTAGGGTCTGTTGAGAATGTTTTTAAATAAAGACACCTTTCTAAGCTGTTGTATGTTGCTACTGCAGACTGCTTACAGTTTTCAAGTGTGTTAAATCACATTTAGAAGCAGCTTTTTATGCTTAGGAGGCTAATTCCTTGGTGAAGGCAATTCTGTACTAGCAAGTATGTATCCTTCCTGTACTTCAAGCTGCACTGTGAGTCTTCTGAAACATATGGTATTTTGTTACAATAATAAATCAGTTTTTGATTGCCACAAAAAAACCCCACCCAAATCTCATAGCTTCAGCTAGAGAAGGCTGCTCTGTCAGATTTCAGCACATCTAGTCTGTGTTGCTACGGGAGTGACACAGCAGATATGTGAGTTGCCATTTTAAGGGTCAGCTATTAATATACACAGGGTATATTTTACAGACCCTTTAATGTGTTATCTAGTCTTGATGCAGCAAAAAAAATCTTAGTTATGCATTTTGTTCAGCTTCATTATGTCATTTTGAATTGGACTAGAACTTCAGTTTCATTTGGTGGTCCTACCTATATGATAGCTTTGCTTTGTTGTAATTCATAAAGCCACTTTAGTCAAGAGGGATAAATAGCCCTCAAATATCTGTTGTCCTCTCTTCTTGTTGGGCAATAAGGAGAAATGTTTGTCAGCATGTTGAGGGGCTGAATGGTGAGTTATATAGGGCACAAGCACTAGATTAATATTTGTTTAAGGTAAAGATCTTAGGTGTTCTCCCTTCCTCACTTGTCATGAAAATGTACTGAAATGAATATGAAGACTTCCTGCATTTAAATTTTAATGTTAGAATAAGACTGAGTCAGATAATAGCTACAAGAAATATAGCCTTGAGCAGTGGCCTGTGATACTTGAATCAAGGAGACCTGGAAACTGCTTCTGGCTCTGACACTGGATGTGCCCCCTGCTAATAGTCTCTGAACATGTGCCTCTTGTTAATTCCCTGTGGAATGGACATGATGATACTGATCCACTTTGCAAAGCACTCTATATAGAGTGCTGGGTAACATTATTATCAATTTAACTTTACACATGCAGGTAAGACAGTAGCAGAAGCCAGATAGACTGGTGCAAGGGAACATTGCTGAATAAAACATAGATGTGGGTGCTGAAAATAAAATGTAAAATCTAATGGCAGGAAACTAGCTTTTGGGATTTTTGTCCTGGGATAAAGTTTTGCATAGTAGAAGACTTACCCAGTGTATGGAAAACTTGTGGCTTCGGCAACACAAAAATTATATTTGTAAGTAGTGTTTGCCAAACTGTCGAGTCTGCTTATTTGAAAATAAAAGCTTAATTCCACAATTAAGTTTGAAAAGAGCAGGCAGATATATCTACTGATTCTAAGTATTTTCCATATGGACAGAGAGGCAGGAACACCTGGTCTGTAAAGCTTGAGGCAATATGTGTGTGCAATTCTGCTGTAGAATAAATTATTCCTCTTTCAGTAAAGAAGGGGGACACACCAGGCTTTTGCATGATCTTCATAAGCTCCTTTCCACAGTTAGAGCTTAATAAGAATTATTCTACTAAATACTATTTTCTCAGTCATTGCTGATTCATTAAAACACATTGTTCTTTATTAAACTTCTTTTGCTTTGGTTTTGTTCAGAGAGCAAACAACCCAAAACAGCGGATGACTGATGTATATGCACCAAAATTAGATGAGATATATACAGGAATAACATCTGTTCTGAATTGGGTAGGCCTCTGGCTTCTGGAGATACTGCTCTTTCCAGTCTAATAAATACTTATTCATAGAAACCAGAATAGCTGTAAGTGTCAAGTGAGCTGAAGATGTTTATTTCCAATTGATGTGCCAATAGCTCAGGGATGAGGAGCATGACAAGAAAGGCACCTCATGAATGATAAAGAGTAAAAGCAGCCCCCACAATTAACCTGTATTGTCTTCTGACTCCCAATGTAACTTTGAAACCAGTTTAGTCTTCCTTAGACCTGTGTATTGGCATGTAGCTTTGATTCCTGTGCTAATCCTTCGAACTGCCAAAAAAGGAATAATCTAAGAATGTGTGTAATATGTAAGTAACACAAGCAAATATACTAAACTCAGCACCTACAATTAATATTAGACATATTTTAATTCCACAAACATGTTCTTGAACTGTCTTGAATGGCTTATAAATTGTGTTTTTATCTGTGCTCTTACTGGGTGCTAATTGTTGAAGGAGTATTAGTGGGTTTTTTAATGTTATAAACTGCCTAGTACCTCATGTTTTTTACATTTCAACTAATTCTTAGTAAGTTCAGACTCTGGACAGCAATTACCTAATCAAACATATAAAGATAAAACACAGTTCTGAGAAACATTCTTTGTTTTGTCTGGTGCTTTCATCAGTATAGAAGAACCACAGAGGTTGTAGAGAACCACAACAAACCTTCAGTCTGTGAAATGGTATTTCCGCCCTCTAGATCTGACTTGAAAATTATACGTTCTGAAAGTGAAATTTGATAGCATTTGGAGCCAGGAAAAAAGCCAGCTTGGCAGGGCTCTTTTTTTTTTTTTTTTGTTAGCAATATATTTCTAGACTGGAGAAGGCCTCAGGGATTATAATTAGCCTGTCTTGGGCTGATTAGTGTTGGGTACTTGAAGATCCTTGATCAGCAAAATAACATATCCTGACAGCCTAGTGGAAGTAAGTCTAGCATTTCACTTCTCCCTGCAGGAAAAAAAAAAGAATCATTTTGGTAAATTGAATCCTCTTAGGAGAAAAAATGCTGTATGTATTGCATATTTAAAGGTGGTTATCTCCCAGGCCAGGATGCAGGGTGGTTTATTCCAGCCTTTCAAAGAGTTTTACTGAAAGTGAGGAAAATATGATCCGTGCCATAAGTTTCTGTTTAAGCCCCCTTCATCTTATTGATGGATCATAACTGCTAGCTAGGCCATAAGCAAAATTTAGCTTATTTCTTAAACCCAAAAGCAAACATCTCTTTATCTACAGCTTCAACAACACACAGACATGTATGGATGATTAAAAGGCTAAACAGATCTTTTCTGTTGCTTTATGTAGTTCTATGGTGGGACAAATGGTAAACAAGCATTTCAATTTTAATTACATATATTTTAAATCTAGCTTAATAAGTGAGTTTATATTATTTGCTAAAATGGGAAAGCAATTGTGTTCAACAAAGACAAGAGAATGAATAATTAAATGGTATGTAGAATGTGTATATTGGAAATGGTTCAAATTTCCTCCTGAAAATTGTTTCAAGTAATCCTAAAAGACCTTCATCCAGAGAACTAAAGTATTATACTATTGCAACATACTGATTTTTACAAACCAAATCTCTATTAATAGTTGCACTGTTTGTAATAAAAAAAAATCAGTTGCCTCTGCTATCAGACATCATTCCCCCCAGTTTATTTGCAACATTCCAACAATCTCTTCTAAGACTTATCTTTCAAATATTGCTGAATCAAAGTTAGATTCAAATGGGATGAAAAAAGCAATACTTCAATAACAAAATTCTGTTCAGCATCATATGTAGATGTAGGTCAGATTACCAGCCATTTGATATAAAATTTATTAATCTAGTGGCAACTCTGTCGTGCTAAGAGCAGAAAAAAAAGGCCAATAATGTTTCCCTGTAATTGTTAATCATACTAGGGCCTAGTTTTACACTTTTTTGTTGGTAATGCAATACAAATTTCCTTTTATAAAGAAGAAAAATATTTTTCTTTAAGATTGAAGAGATTAGAGGAGTAGAAGTATGGGAGTGGGAACAGGGACTGGTATCTGAGCATACATTTGACTAGCACATCAAAAGTATGTACCACAGACATTAACTTTGACTCCAAGAAAAAAATCCAGAACATATTGAAACACAGCAGGGGAAATTTGATTTTAAAAATGCACAAATAAAATGTGAGTTTCTGAGAGTGAGGTTTTTGTTTTTTTAAGTAAGAGTGAACGAGGTAAAAGGGTATAATGTTACTTTAATGGCTCCCAGGCTTTGCACTGAGATAATCCCTGCTGCAATGACAAAGAGGAAGACTGTCCAAGTTCCCTTGAGAACAGTGCAGAGGCTGGGAGGAGCGGGGCCTGCAGCACAGAGGTTAGTCTTGAAGCTACCTTAGTACTTCTTTCCTTTCACAATCATTTCCCTGCTGCAGCTGTTACAGGCATGTCACTGAAACTTGCCTCGGGAGGTGTTTAGCTCTTGTTCAGGCCTAACTCTGCTCCTACTGATTTCTCATGTTTCTCTTCTAGTGGAAATATAAGCTTGGAGGTCTTATTAATGACTCCTGTAAGCCTTGAATAAGCTTCAGGCCCAATATCTTCCCATGTTGTGTGGGTATTAGTTTTGATTTTATTTTTTTTTTTCTGGTTCTGTGATTTCCCCAAGGAAAGGTTTGTAAAAGGTCTCTGTGACTGTAAAGATTTGGGAATAATCTTGCTTGTCAGTTTCCTGCCAAATAATGAAAATGTTATTGGTATCATCTGTGAAGTTCAGGTTGCTGTTAGTGTACTGTGGAGTGCTAAAGCATTTTTTGTGTTCTGGAAAGCTGATAAAGAGCTGAGCACAAGCAATATTATGCAGGTGGGTTTTATATTCCTTTTTCAAGAAGCCAACATGAATTATTTGCCTTTCTGCATGGTGACAAAATATCTTACAAAAGTTGAAGGTTTTTATCATGGCTGCATTTTATAAAATGTAGTATCAAGCTTTAAAAGGGTAAAGAAGCCAACATTTTCAGGAACACATCAAGAGCTTTATAGATGTGTGGCTCTATTTTCTAAAAGGTCAAGTGAGATATCCCATGGCCTGGAAGTAAAATTAAAAAATTCATTAATTTTTTATGTGGGGAGGATGAGACTGCTTGATATTGGCTTATAGTTTTGCTGGTTTTGTTTTGCTCTTATTTCAAATGTGAAAAAATCCCAATACTGAATCTCAGAATAAAAGATTCTTGTTGTACAGGGAACAAAGTTTGAAGTAATTATTTCTTTGAACTACAGCATAATGGCTAACTTAAGTATTTCCTGTAGATCTATATTTTATGATAGCCCTAGGACATGAAGTCCTATTTAATACAATAGCATGGGCAGTAAGAATATTAGTTGCAAGATCCATAACACCATCTGCTAATGTAATTCAACCCAATTTTGGATTAAAAAACCAGTTCAATAAATGCCATTTGTTTTTGTAAATTCTAAAAACAAACCAAACACAGTACCTTGGCTTGTTTTGGTATTAGTGTTATATTTCTATGGTTATTACTGTTATTATTGTTAATGTTGTCAGAAAGTGAGACTTAGCAGGTGAAGTCAGGCATAGATACACACAAATCCTGAGGATCTCCTCCCCACTGCAAAGCACATACAGTGTGAGTCTGAGAGCACACCTGCAAAGGAACATGCCAGGAAAGCGGTAGGTATATGAGAAGATATTAAAAAATTGTTATATGAGCTCCTGCATGACATGTAACAGGCCTATTAGGGGTTCTCTCCCTCCATCACTTGTTGATGGGTTAGATATTTTGTGGTTGCTTTTTTTAAAAAGAAATCTTGCTTCTAGAAATATGTGAGGAGTGCTGAATGAGATAGTCAGTAGTATCCCTTTAGGATGTTTGGGCAGACAGGGAGGGGAACTGAGATTAAGAAAAGAATGTGCCCAGGGTGTGCTCGTGGTATCAGGGCACCCTGTCATGCAATGAGATAACAGAGAGGCAGCCTGGGACAGCCCAGCTGGTGAGGTTTATGAGTGTGGAGAAAACGTTAGAGAAGAGGCACAGAGCAGGAAAGAAGAGTTTGATAAGAGCTACCTCATGCAAAAGAAGGGAGAATTGTGTTGCTACAGGCTAAATGGGTTTGTTGTGGGCTGTAACAAGCTGATGGAGAATGAGGTAACAGCTCATACAAGCAAGCCAGAAGTTAACCATTGCTTAAAGACTTTGCAGGCTCCTACTCCTGTCAAAAACTCATGAACATTGCAAACTCCTCTGTGGCCATCTAATGGGTATGATGCATTATTTCTAGTTGTATTGGGAATAAGTCTAAGAAGTTTAAAGTGCAATATGCAGCAAAATGTTTCTAATGGCACTTTCTAGTATGGTTGCAGCATGTAAAAAATGAGTCAGCAGCAATTTAAGAACATAATAATATATTTAACTTTGGCTAAGCAATTTCATTTTTTAAATCCTTGGAGACTCTGCAGGATATTTTAATTGGTCTTTGGTGATATGGATATTTCCTCAATTTTAAAACTGAACTAAATAGGTTCATTTTGCATAACTTAGGAAGGAGCCTTCATACGGTAATGATTTTAGGTCACTGCTAAGTTAGACCAGATGTGGATGAATGGCTTAACAATGAAATGCTGCATATGCCATTACAAAGCTTTTTAGCCCTATATTGTTGCCTCTTGGCAATAAACTTGCAATTAATGAATGAGTTCTTAATACATAGTTATGTGTCAAAAAAGGCAATAATAGTTCCACCACAGTTGTTCATGATTTGGGGGAGCCTTTGAAGCTAATAATTGACAAAATAAACTGATGGGGCCATCTGAAATTAGGAATAAATTAGTTTGTGTATCATTGCCACCCAGAAGGATATTGTCTTTCTCTGTTCTATAGAGGTGAGCAGAGAAGCACATCGAAACCATATACTAAACCTGTTTCTGGGGGGAAATAAGGAAATGGTGTCATGTAGAAAGCTGCTAAACGAGGAATTAACTTTCTGAAATACCAGATAGAGCCTTAACAGATATCGAAGATTTCTCATCTAAAAAGAAGACATTATTCACAAGCAGAGAGGCAAAAAGTTAATTTTCTGTTCTCTGAAATATCCAAAATAATGGAACATAATTTACCAGCCTTTCTTCTAGTTGATATTCAATACAGAATAAACTATTTCAGTTGGAAGGAACCTGCAATGATCATCTAGTCCGACTGCCTGATAACTTCATGAGTGACCGAAAAGTGACAGGCTTGGGGCACCAACCTCTCTAGGAAGCATATTACAGTGTCTATCCACTTACTCTTTAATAAGACGTCAATCCTGAACCACCCCTTCTGCAGCTCTACTTCGAGGACCTGCACAGCCTTCCTAAATTGTGGGGCCCAGAACAGCTCAGGGTACTCAAGGTGAGGCTGCACCAATGCTCAACACAGCAACAACCACCTCTTTGACTGACTGCTCATGCTGTGTTGGATGCAATCCAGGATGCAGTCTGCTCTTGTGGCTGCCAGGGCACATGGCTGCCTCACTCAGAGCCTGCTGCAGACCAGCACCCTCAGATCCTTTTCAGCAGGGCTGCTCTCCAGCCACTCCTCCCAATTTACTCATGTCCAGTGTCACCCAGCTTTATATTGAATTTGAATACAATGTGAAGGTAGATGTGAAGTGGTTAAAATGATTGGGGTAACAAGCTCAAATATTGGTGAAAGTTTGATTACATTTGGTGCCTAACACTTCATTCTTAGTTCATTTGTAGGTGTCCCCTTTTTAGTTTAGACGGGTATGTTACATGAACCTTTTGACAATGACAGATCTTCCACTAAATGTTATTAAGGTGCTTGGTCAATTAACTAATGAAGCCTTTATTGCATCTGTGTTTCTATATGTTAATGCTTTGTCGTAGATTAATAAAATAAAATTTAAGTAAACAGATAAGAATATAATTAAAATCAGTGTTTTGTAGAACCTTTATATCTTAAACATAATTATCAGTGTATCTGCCTATATAATGAAATAATAGATCTGTCCAGTGTTTATTTCAACACCAGTTCACATTGAAAAGCCTTTTTTAAAGCTTTGTGCTATGATTTTAAAAGAAAGAACGGAGGGTGAATGAATAAAAAGTATTTTTACTGATTTGCAATATCTGAAATATTAAATTTAAAGAATAGGCTACTTTCCTCTGCAAAAACCCCAAGCTATTAATACAAATATGTGTTACTTTCTGAAAATAATAGCTACATCATTCTTGCATGGAGTTCAATTTAATCAATGCTGTTTTTGCATACTTTATGAAGAATTTTTTTCCCTGGACTATTAGATCACAATATTGAATGGTCATCTGCTTAATAAACCCAAGGATAGCAAAACTGCATCTTTAAAGCAGCAGTTGAGGGCTTCAAATTCTGGTATAAATGCCTTTTTCTGTGTGTGAAACTAAATGAGAGCCACAATTTCATTTTATTTTTTTTATTCTGGAGTGTATAGGTTATTTTTCAGCACATTCTGTAAACAAGCTTAATAGTGAAGTGATTTTCGTTTCTCTGGGAAATAATGTTTTCTTCAACAGTTTGAAGTCTGCTCATTATTTTTAAAGTATCCAAGAGGACATGTACTGACCTAGTACCATAGGTCACTTGCAGAATTATCCAAAGACTGGGGAGTGACCCAGGGAAATTTTTTCTGTGTAATTATATGGGCCAGATTTCTTATGTTTCTTGTGCCTCCCAAAGTAAGAAAAATGCTTGGAACAAGACTGGAAAAGCCAGTTTGATTCCCTTAATTTTTTTTTCTATTATGAGATTACTACAACTTGTACATCAGTTATTGTTTCTTAATTAAATTACCTTAGTGCATTTAGAAGGGTTTTTTTTCTGTTGTTTTTTTGTTTGTTTGTTTGGAAGTAAGAGGTGGAAATTATTTTTCCTTGTTTTTCATGAAATTAAATTTCCTGCCTTCATGAGACCATTCTTAAGAATCTTTTAAAAATATTTGCTTTCACAAATATATGTAAAATCACTAAGAATGACTGCATTGTAAAGATATTATATTTTGGAGTGCATTTTTGAACAGTCTTAACTGTAAGTCAGGATACCGAGGAACAAAAGTTTACAAATTGTTTTTAAAGAATGAGGGAGAATAATTTGCAACTCGAGTGATGTTTTCTGACCTCCATGAGAGAAATTTCTGATCAGCTCTGAAAAGACTAAGAAATTGTGACAAGTCAGAGAGTGATAAATATTAACAACAGTCTAAAAGTAGAAAAAAATTCTGTAACGCTGGCCATGTATTTACAAGTCTCTTCATACATGTTTTCTAACCAAAAACTCCCCCATCATATTAATTTGCAATTGTCAGTGGGTCTAGGAATATAAAGTTTTAAAAATGAAACGTTTTCAGCTAGAAAAATAACTGAAGTCCTAATAGTAAAAAAAAAAAAGGGTAGTAGTAAACATGATACCTATTTCAGTCTTTTCCCCTGGCAGTTTCCTAAAGAAAAATGTCTCATGTAATAATAGAATTAAAAGTGAGACATTGAAGTGAAGCTTAAAATAGACAGCTTTGAAGTCTGCAGCTTTAATGTATAGCAAAAGATACTGGGCTTCTCAAGTTAAGCAGTCTTCTCAAAAGGGAAAAGAAGCATTCCTGTGGCTAGTATGTGGATTAGTCTAAATGCTTTTTTGGGCCTCAAAACATTTTGTGATGTGAATTTTTGGGAAGTTTTGTCCTAGTTTGCCCTCTGTTTATTGGGTTTTGCATTTAGAAATTCTGAAGAGCTTTGGGAACTCATTCTTGCCTAGTTTATGACCTGACCCAAATGAAAAATTAAATACTAGAAAACACTTTTGTTGTCTGCTGCTATTGGCTGTCTCTGAGAGGTTCACTATCATCATAACTTCCTTTGGTCAATTAAACTAGTTACCTTAGGAAACATTGTGCTGGCTACTGATCATAAGAAAGTGTTTCTTGTTTTGTTCACTTTTGAGGCTTAGATGAGATATCGATGTTCACCAAAATTCAATTCTGCTGAAATGTAAGTAGCAAACATCACTTCTGAATGACTGAAAGTTAACTCAAAGTTCGTTTTCACAGATCATTCAAAAGTGCCCTTCATATAATTCCATCAAGTAAGAACTGATGGGTGTTGATCAATGAATGAACTAAGACTGGAAAGAGATAAATGAGAGTCTGGAATGAAAAGCATTGATAATTGAGCTGTCAGTCTCTAAGTCATGTAGCAGTTGATAACTTTCATTACCATCAATGGAACTAAGGCAAGTTTAGGTGCATTGCTTTTTATGGAGGTTTTATAAAGGGTGAAATTCTGTTGGGAAGTTGGAGAACTGGATTAG
>NW_009952694.1:989969-1001363 GCF_000747805.2 Chaetura pelagica
CAGGAATGGCCCTTTAATAGTCTGTTCCTAAATTGTGCAAGTGTTGAGCTTTATTCCTGTAAAACTAATATGCTGACAGCTCTGAGCAGGCACATGTTCAAGCTTTGGCAGGTTAGAGCTTGGAAAATCTATATTGGACTAAAAATAAACTATGTTTTAGCACATTTAAAAAAGATGCATGAGTGACTATCAGGGTATGAACAAGTAAAGATACAGTAATTCCTTAAAGATCCTAAAAGCTGCAATGCATATATTAAACCTCTTTACAAGAGTCCCAGGACAACTCTGGTGCTGGCAATTCTGTAATGAAATGCACTGTTTAGTAACCCCTGAGATAACAGTAAATTAACTTCCTGGCTTTGCACCATGTAGCACCTTGATACAGAAAGCTCAGGCTGCTGAAGCAGTAAGGTCACTAAGAAGAGTACTCCACCTGAGGCAATAAATTTTTCTATTGACTGAACTTATTACTAATGAAATATGGCTACTTTTGGAGTAACTAAATTCACAAACTTGAGAAACCCCTCACTACATCCTGCTGAGTGGTAGGGATGCAATGTCTACCTCACACATACCCTCACCTGGTGTCTACAAGCAACTAAAGTAATGATGAAAGGGAATCTTAAACTGACTAATAATTCAGGTAAATATTCACTATGAAAGAACTTGCACTATCATAGCACAACTGATACAAGATTTATATGTAACCCTAATGTATGCATGTACACATACTTGTGTTTACACAAACAGGTTACATAAAGAGTTCTGGAATACTAAAAAGCTTTCCTGTATTTAAAAATCTTTGACTAATGACTCAGTTCATCCTAATTTCAGGAGGTATCTTTCCATCTTCTCATAGAGTGATGATCATTCTTCACCACCTGCAGTTTGGCCACTGGCAGATGGGAAATGGGTCAAACCCCCTCAGAAGCCATATGTTAGCTCCCAGTGGGAAGGTGAAGGAAGAAAGGATTGTTTTAATCCTTATTACTGCAAGAGCAGCCGTGTGGAAGATAGATTTCTCTTAGGACCCTAAAAATTAATTCTGGTTAAGGTAGAAAGTGAATTGGAAATGCAGTACAATAGAATAACTTTGTATAATGCATTTTGACTTCATCATGATGGGTACTTTCTGCTGCTGCCTGTTTGATGCCAAGCAGCTGCTTCAGCATTTCCCTGGCTTGCTGTTTCCTCAGTTGTTATCAGCATTGCCTTTCCTCCTCCCCCTCTCCTTATGGAGATAATGGGCAATGTAGTTTGCTATAAGCTCCTGCAGCACCTGCTCTGCTGCAGACCAGCCCTGGCTGTTGTGCTACTCTGGAAGCTGGTTTGACTTGTTGGCAGTTCTCTTTGTAGATCCTGCAGCAGCTTGCCTCTAGCCATTTCTCTTCTCTCAAAGGATGCTTGTTCCTTTTGCTTACACGCACTCACTCCTTCGGACATGCCTTGTTTAGACTGGAGCACAGTTTTGTGAAGAGCAGTGTAACAGTATTTTATTCTGTCTGTAGGCAGAGGACATTTTTTTCCCCTTGATGTTCCCCTTGAGTCCCAGCAAAGAGGAAATGCTAGCTCTTAATTTGCTTTAGGTATGGGCTTAGATTCTTTATTTGGAAACTGCTGTAACCTGTTTGACTGCAGAACAGGGTAATGAGTGATAAACAGAAATTAGGAACAACTAAGATGGCAGCAGGGCAGGGACCTTCCAGTAGCTAGAATTGATCTTAGCAGTGACTGAGGCATCAATTTTACTAGAACCAGTGTCACATTCTGCAGGGTCCAGACTGGAAGAAGAAAGAGGTTTTTCAGATATTTATTTTGAAGTGTTTCATTTTTTTTTCTGATGACCTATACGGAGATTAAGCTCTAAGAAGTCGTGTGAGCAATGAAAACGTAAGAGAACCACAAGTGAAATCTTTTGGTCCTGTCAACATTTGGTAGTTTTCCAATCTGCAATACTGTGAAGATTTGAAAAATTCCTGATTTGAAGGGTGACATAGATGATAGTGGCCATAATACGTTGACTTTTCTTAAAATTCCTCAGTAGTGGTGTAGATGTCTGCAAGTGCACACAGTGAAAGTGTATATAAACATGTAAGCATTTATTTGTTGATTCTGTTTTGCTTGTGCTAGTTGTTGCACACTGTGCTGCCAAACAGAAATGTCTGCTGTTTCTGTGCTTTTTCTCCTAGCTTCAATTCTCTCTTGCATGTCTGGGAGGCACGAGTGGAAGACCATTTTTCTTCAGCCTTTGATTTTAACAGCAAAATGAGGTTATAACAGGAGCAGGATTTGCTTTACATAATCATTTAACTCCTAATGTATCTATCCTACTAATCTATCTAATGTTTCTTCCCTTGCTGCAGTAATTAATGCCTTCTGATCTTTCTCCATGTCACTGTACTTCCAGAAAGTCTGAGCCATGAATTTGTCAGCAGAGTGGGTGTGGGCACCAGCCCCGTGTCTTTGTCTTCACTTGTTCTTGCAGCTGCTATTTCTTCACTACATCACCATTCTCATCTAGATGTAACCAGTGAGAAAGAGAAAAGGTCAAACTCCTCTTAGTGAATCCATGTTGTATTCCTTTGCATTTATGAGCCATAGCTTTTTCATGAACATTCTCAATACCATTGGCATTGTTTATCTATCTATCTATTTATTTATTTTTCCTCCTTGAGCTCAAAAGGGCATCCTCTGATGACTGTCTGCTGTTGCTTGACATTTTTTGTGGAACTGCTGCATACTGATGCCTCTCCAAATTCAGGTGTTCTATTGGTAACAATTTTACCAGATTCTCTTGTTTTACTATTGGCTAGTGGGCAGCTTGTCAAGAGTAGGATTTCTTAGGTCAAGCCCTTCTTTTGAATGGCTGAATATGTAGAAAAATGGTTGAATAGCCCAGGATGTATAAATCAAAGCAGTGTAAGATAATATTAATAAAGAGGAAACAGGAGAATGTAGCTGAACTGGACGGAAGCCTCAGTAAACACACCGAAGGGCTGTCAAATCCTACACTTACATCTTTCCAGCTGAATCATTAATGTGTGTTAAAGTAAACTGAGGTTAAATCTCTCTCTCAAATGTACTTGTTTAAAGTTTTCTAGGGTTTGGATGAGAGAGTTCGTGTTGGCTGACAGGGTTTACAGAGAAAATTTATGAAAAACATAATTAACTCACATAGAAAAATTATCTAGGGTGTAATAGAAGTGATCTTCGTCCCGAGTGCTGTTTATCTCACTCTTCCTATTTCCCTCACTAATGCAGTTTTGTTCATAGAAACATTTGTAGGAACATTGGTGCAGACCAGCCACTAGCACTTTAATCACTGTGATGCTTATGTACCATTAATCTAGAAACTGAAGTGGTGAAAATGCTGACAGCATACATACCTTTCTAGTCCTGTTTGATAGCTTCCTGTACCATGATTGCAATCCCAGAATGCTTTTCCTATGTTTAAAATATGCTGTAATTCCATAATGTTCAAACTGCAGGCTGAATACAACCCAGAGCAGTGATCTCTGACTCATTAAATGAACCATATTCTGGAAAAGCACTGAAGATGGTTGTTTTTTCCAGGCTTGGATTTGCAGCTAGGGCTCTGAGACAGAATTGAGAAGCAAGTATGTGTGAATACTATGATAGGATTGGAAGACTTAAAAGATCACTAAGACTAAAAAATCAGATCAGAGTAGTTCTCTGCTGTACTGGGAGAAGTATCCTGAAGCATTCTAGTGATGGGACGGTGATGCTTGTTCTTCACTACATCTTCAGCTAAGAATAAGGTACAACTGGGACCAAGGCATAGCTAGGAACAAGGTTCAGTGTGTTCCTCTTGCATCTTTGAACACACAGACTTGAAATAGTTCTGCAACTGGAGCAGTCTATTAATCTAATTGGGTCTGAGGATCAACCCCAAGGGGCTTAAGCTGTTTGTTTTGAGTTTATTCCTTTTCTCCACTCCTAAGTATTTTCTTTTTTTCCTCTTATGTTTAGCTTGTAGTTTTAAAAAAATTTAACTTTCCGTCATCCAGTGGCTATTTCGTGATTGTGCAAAGCAGGAATAAGCAGGTCACAGCAAAATATTTAGCATGTAGAAAGCATTGCAGCTATGTAAATTGTGCCCAGACAAGGAAAATACATTGTATCTGCTAGACGTTTTAAGATATTGTCCTTTATGAGACCTATTTACTTGTGCCTGGGTGGTCACATAAAGTGATAAAAGCATTTATATGTTTATGCAGTGGTGGTTCTTTTGTTTGTTTTTGGGTTGTTTTTTTTCTTTTTAATATCTGTGTGAGGTGGTGTCTGAGGTTTTGATGAATGTTTACCATTTGCCATTAAGATTTACAGATGGATAAATGCCAAAGGCTGGATTCTATTTGGATTTCTTTTGGGAGAGGGAGACAGCATTTTTGAAAAATATGGGAGAAAATACACATTTTAGTATTAATAAATAATAAGTAAAAAACCTGTTATAATTTCTTTAAGGTGATTTAGGGTATCTTTTATATATTTTTAAAAGATACTTAAAAAGCAAACTGTAAAATAAGAACTTGGTATTGGCAGAGGTTTATCCTCATGTTTTTTGCTTCCACAGGCAGTCAGGTGATATGGTCTTTAAAAAACCATCATTCATGTAGGTGAGATTTACAGTTGGTTGCAGATTATCATGCATCGCTCTTTGAAATTTCCAAGGGTAAGTCTTGTGCTTGGCATGAAGATGAGACCAGGAGAATAGTTTTCCTCTGTTTTTGGTGGTCTTTTTGCAGTTTTGCAAGCAGTAAGGAGGTAAAAGTGACCTAAAGGTTCACAAAAAGTGCAAGATTTCCTGTGTCACAAAACAATGTTCTAGCTTCAGATTACATACATCTTGAGAGAACATAAAATTTTCCAAACATTTCTTTTTCAAGTATTTAACAAGTTCAAAATTACTTTCAGTTATAGAGTATAAACCCTTTTATCACTATGGATTGCTTATTCCTCCCAAAAGTGCCTTAAATAGGAAATACAGCCAAATGAGTTTACCCTCTGTGTTTCATTCTCTACTTCCAACAAATTTCCAGAATTTGGATCCATTAAATATTAGTGAATCCTGACACAAACAGATGTTCTATGTACTCCAGTCTAGCCGGAGCACCAACATCCATATCGCAATAAAACCAGATATATAATGGGTGTTGCTGGAGTTGCTCTGAGGAGATCAACTGCTTTTGAATTTGAGTTAACTTTATTTGTTAGACCTGAAGTTTTTCCTTTTTTTTTACTTCCTATTATTAACATGATAATATCTTTGCATTCTTCTTGAGGGCTCACAGTAACTTGCACATTATACATAGATCTACAAATCCACTTTTATTTTAGAAATTTTCCCAAAAAGTAAAGGATATTCAGTAACAGTTGACTCATTATACTTAGTGTCTTTTATTTTTTTCTGAATCTGATGTGAAAATAAACAAGTCACAGAAACAAGAAAGACGTTTTTCTACTACCAGTTTTTGATAGTTCTATAACCCCAGGGCAAATTATTTTCCACTTCTTTTTCCTAATGATGTTTAAGTATTTAGAAAAAAAAAAATAAAGCACATCACATGTCATGAGAGCTTCTAGATCTTTCACAGATATGTGTATTTTGGAAAGGGCTGTAAGGCAAAGTATGGAAGAGATGAGAAACAGAGGAGACCTCAAAACTGTAATAATTTGGATTTTTAGGTTATATAGAGCTAATAACTGGAATATGAATATATTTAGAAAATCAAAAAGCCTGCAACACCAGTGTCCTTGCCCATGATGTTGTCCGAAACATATGCTAGTTAATTAGGTTAATAATATTTACAGAAGTGTTCCCATTTTCTAGAATTATGCTGTGCCTAAGAGAATCCACGGGGATCTGGTCCATTATTTGCAATACTTCTTTGCCTACCAACTGTTATTTACCTAATTAACATTACAATGTAATGTTCTAGTTTCAGTATGCATTACAGGAGTCTTTCACTGAAGACCCCAAATTAGTTCATTAGTTGTTTGGTTACTGCTCATTATGATGGTCATAAAGAGAGCCATTCTTATTATTGTTTTGTATTTGGTGCATGGTGAAGGCTTCTTGTCTTTAGTTTTATTTGACTCTAAATGCTGTAAACTACTTCAACATAAATTATAAAGATAAGGCTCAGTTGCACCAAAGCATGCTTTATAATGCCTGAATGAAGCCAAACCTTGCCTCTTTGTGGATTTGTTTTTTTCTTTCTTCTTTGGTATGTTTACCATGTGTTGTGGTGGCATATCCTTTCTCATTTAATGAGAGTACATTTCAGAGACAGACAGCTGGGACTTGTAAGAGATCATGTGTTTTTGAGAGCATGGTGTGCACAAAATTTACCAACTATGAAAAATCTGGCATGTTTTCTCCTTAAAGGTGTATTGCAAACATACATCACTGTGGTGCTGGTTTAATGTGCATTTTGAATGCACTTATGAAAAGTTTTGTCAAAACTACATTACTCAGTCTTCTGTAAACCTAAACAAATAGATTTGTCTTTGCACTTTTACTCAGAAAGGAACAATTTTACATCTTTTAATGTGTTTTATATGAACAAACATTAGGTTAATGCATGCAAAATATTTGCAAAGATGGCTCTCTTCCTGTCTTTGAGATACAGAATGATAGAATTGAATCATAGAATCATCAGGCTTGAAAAAGACCTTCGACAACATGGATTCAGCTGTCTGCCCTACTAAACCATCTCCTGAAGCACCACATCTATCTGTTTTTTGAACACCTCTAGGGGCAGTGCATCAACCACCTCCCTGGACAGGCTGTTCCAATGCTTCACCATTGTTTCTGTGAAGAAGTTTTTCCTAATCTGATCCTCCATAGCGCAACTTGACCCCATTTCCTCTTGTCTTATCTCTAGTCTCTAGGGAGAAGAGGCCAAAAACCACCTCCCTACAACCTTCTTTCAGGTAGTTGAAGAGAGCAATGAGGTCACCAGTCAGCCTACTCTTCTCCAGGCTAAGCAGACCCAGCTTCCTCTATCTCTCCTCATAAGACCTGTTCTCCAGATTCCTTTTTAGTTTAGTTGCTCTTCTCTGTCCCCTGTCCAGATATACCTCGTTGCCCTTCTCACTTGTACAATTCTGTTACACAACAAGATGCATTTCAGAGAATGCTCCATTCTGATGCACTGTGGCCTTATCATCAGCCTGTATTTCAGTTTCTTCCATTAATGTAGAATAAATCATATATGTATATACACACACTCACATTTGAGAGAGCATTCCCCATGCAGAAATATGAGCAACACAAAAATTCTTACATGGCCCTCATGGCTGGGTTACAAGACTGAGGACCAGCACCACGTGTTACTAATTCTGAGACTTGTACTTGCAGGAAACAGCTTCCAGCTATTTCCTCCCTGCTCCCTGTAGACTTCTGCCTCAGTCATTCTGTCCCTGCGTTAGTGAGGGTCACAAGAGAGCAGTTACAGCTACTCTTCTGGGTGATTGTGATCTCTTTTCTTCCTCCCTATGAAATCCTGATCTCTCTCAAAAAGTGGGTCCTATGGCTCTTTATCTGCAGCTTGAGAGAACTGCCAGCTGGGTTTTTATCCTTACCCAGAGGGAGCTTTCTAAACAATGTCTGGCCCTGTTTTTGTTTTTTTTTGCCTGCTATTACTATTTCCTTCACATATTTTCTGCAAGAAATCACCTTGCTTCTATTGTACTCTAGCCCATGCTGAATATCTTGCATGTACCTACTATCAAAGGACAGCAGTTTAGATCAGTGTGTTATCTGCCCCAGATTACAGCTAAAGCTGCAGGGCCATCCAGAGGTAGCAAGCCAGGTAGTTGTTGCCATTTCCTATTTTTAGATATGAAAGAGCTATATTATTTTGCCTTGAGTCTCCTACAAACTTCAATGTTTATAAGTTACTGGTCCAAGCTTTTAAAATTGGGTGTTTGGGGTTTTTTTTCTTTATTTGTATTTATGTTGCCATTATGATTCTATTCAGAAAGAAAGATATTTTTCTTCCACTGAAAAGCATCTGTACAGTGCACTACTCTCTTCTGTTTAGATTTTCAGCTATTGTTTTTTTACTGGTGTTTATGAAAGGGTAAAAAAGTATCATACATCAAAATAAAACAAAAACCTTAGCAGACAGTCTGTACAGGTGGATATTCCTCTTGTAAACAAAAAGCCAGTAATTTTAAAACAAACCAATCCCCAGGCAGACACATATAGTTACGGTACTTCTACAGTAGTAGTAGAATGAGTAATTAAGTGAGTAGTTAAGAAACCCTGGTTAAGTAAAGATTACAAAGAAGACCCTTGATAGAGAATTAGATAACAGGCCAAAGAAGGCAGTGCTTCAGTTCAGGAAGGCTGTTGTGACTTGAACAGATCCCCTGATTCTGCCTGGGTCTGTCCTGGGGACTGGAGAGGCCTTCCAGTGTATGGACTCAGAAATGCAAAGGCAGCTTAAAGTCACTTGTTCCTCCTGAGTTTAGAGGAGTTCTGTTTGTCTTGAGGACAGACAGCAGGTAGCCTCACTGTACAGCCATGTGAAGGCAGACAGAAAACAGTTTCAGATGGTGATACTGTATTTGTTCTGATGTACCTAAAGTGGTACCCTTGGAGAGCTGGCTTATCTCACATTGTATTTCTATTATTTTTTTAATCTGTACTTTTAAAGGAGCAACCACCCTTCACCCCACACTACATAAATAATACACAAAATGTTGGAGGGATAGGCTATAGCTGCAGCTTCAGACAAGATATTGCATTCAGGATTTTTCCTTCTCCTTCAATAAATATTATTTTATTAATATCTTGTGAAACGTACAACTGTTGCCTTAGCAGCGTGCTCATAATTAGCGTTATCATCTGATCATATGAACATCCTCAGTCATATTCACACCTGTCATGAGTTATTATAAGATTCTTCTCACTTACATCCTTGTCTGCCCATATTTAAAGTGTACTCTTTTTCTTTTAAACCATTTCATGGAAAGTCCATTTTTCCACATTTTTTGTTTGCCCCCATACAGAGCAGGATAAGTAGCGTGGACAGAAGAATAATTGCTTTAGTCCACACTTGTATCCTGAAAGTATAAGGAGAAGTTTTTTCGAGTCATATTATAGCTTCAGACCGTTTGATATAATAATAACTGACTCTGACTTAAGGAGTGTTTACCTGAAAGTTTCATATTTTGTGCAACTTAGTAGAAATTGTGTATAAGGCACAGAGTTCACAGATATGAGCACGCTTGAGTTTAACATTAAGTTGGTTTTAGAAAAGACAAAACATAACTACTTTTTTGAAAAGGGTAACAGCAAAACAATGCAGCATTTTACATCATTATCAGGAGCAAGGAAAAGAGCAGGGCAGTAGTTCTCAAGTTCAGCATGTCATTTCTAAGGCCTTCTTACCTTGCAGAATTAATAATCTGAGATTAAAGTCCAGACACGTGGGGGGTTTAAATATATTTAATGGAGTTTAGCATATTAAACATTCCAAAAAACCCTAGCATGACAAAGAAATTTATAAGCCCATTCCCACAAAAAGGTGTGGAGATCATTAGCTCATCTGAAGTGCATCTAAACCAATGTTCGTAACATGGGCAGCAAACAAGAGGAGCTGGAAGATGCAGCAGGAGAACTATGACATACTGGCTATCACAGAAGTGTGATGGGATACCTCATGTGACTGGAGTGCCATGGTTCATGGCTATTAGCTCTTGAGGAGAGACAGACAAGGAAGGAGATGCAATAGGGTGGTCTGTGGTCTGTAAAGAATTGTTATGAATGTCTAGAACTAGACTATATTGATGACAGGATAGGGTGCATTTGAATGAGGAGTAGGGGGAAGGCTAACAAGGCTGATATTTCTGTGAGAGTCTGTTATAGACCTCCCAGCCAGGGTAGTGAGGTGGATAAAATGTTCTATAAATACCTGAGTAAAATCTCACAGTCGTCTTCCCTTGTTCTTGTGGGGGAGTCCAACTTCCCTGACATCTGCTAGAACTACAACACAGCAGAGAGGGAACAGCCCCAGATGTTCCTGGAATGTGTTGAAGATAACTTCTTGACACAACAGTGAGTGAGGAACCAGGCAGGGTGCCCTGCTAGAACTCCTCTTTGTGAACAGGGAATGACTGGTAGGAGGCCACCTTGGGCACAGTGACCACAAGTTGTTAGTTTTCTATTCTTAGAGACGCCAGGAGGGGCAGCAGCAAAACTGCCACCCTCGACTTCCAAAGGGCAAACTTTAAATAATTCAGTAGCCTGATTGCCAGAATCCCTTGGGAATCTCTTCTGAAGGGTACAGAAGTCCAGAAAGGCTGGATGCTCTTCAAGAAGTAGATGTGCAATCTAGGCTATCAGGGTCTGCACATCTAGGGGTGTGAAGTGTGCACCTCTGGAGTTACGGAAGCTGGGCATAGGGTAGCAGTAGGTTTACACAGCCCTTGCCATATAGCTGTCCTCTCAGGCAGCACTGTAGCTTGGGGTTGCAGCCTAGTACACAGCAACATCAAACTGCCAAACACCCACAATGCCCTTGTCAACCCACCTGCTGCCCAGCCCATGGGCTGTCCCATGGTTGTATGGTATATGATGTACTTTTTTGGTGAAAAGCAGAGTAACAATACTAGATTGTTCCACCTGAAGGTAGCAGAGAATTACCCCCCTTGTTGTTGGTGTGTCTTAGAGGAAATGCTGGAGCAGTGTTTCCAGTGAGTGAGCAGCTTGTGATCAGCTGTTCCTGGGCTCCACCAGCTGCCCTCTGTCATCTTCCCTCCTAAAATGACATAGGACTTTGAACCATTGCTTTTGTGACTTGTTTGAGCAACTGACAGTGTGGTCCCTCAGAGCCCCTCAAGCACATTTTATCAGTTCAGAAGATAGTGAGGTCTGTGTGTGCAGCTGACTGTGTCACTGGCCAAACATCAGCTGCACAATAGGGCACATGGATGCACACCCTGGTATGTGATAGGAATGTCTGGGGGAAGGCTGTGGCTCACTTCCCCCAGAGGTTGAGCAGCTCTGCTATGAACAACTGCCAACAAGATGAGATGCAAAACTTCTGAGCTTGCAATACAAAATGCATTAGGACTGTTTATGCCTACTGCAGACAGCCATTGACAGCTGTGAATCACATACTATACAAACAAAAGTTGTGGTAATGGCAGCTGGTACTGTTTAGCCACGCAAGTGTTCTCTTGCTTGGTGTCAGCTCACATCTTGTAGAGATGGCAGGTACTTTTTCCCCATGACAGGGTCATGTTTTTTTCAAGGCTATGAGTCATGCTTTGTTATTCTTTTACTTCGAAGCTCAATGAAAAAGATTCAATATGCAGGTAATAGAGTGCAGAAGTGAAGGTGTAAATCCGTCCTGCTGA
>NW_009952694.1:1001401-1003977 GCF_000747805.2 Chaetura pelagica
GCTGAAATGGAGAAAACCGAGGCTGTAGTATTTATGATGGTTGTGGTTTGACAGCCATCTGGCATGTCACAGCAGTTTTACAGGAACTGCAGGCAGACTTGCTGTTGCTAGAATCATATTTATATAAACAAGTCTGCAGCTCTTCAAAGATGGAGCAAGTTTGTGAGTTAGTAAATTTTCAATTCTTTCAGTGTCAAATGAAAAAACATTTAGCAGAATGAAACTGTGTATAATACAGACTGCAGCGGTATACAGGATTTCTGTAATTAAATAATATATTGCAATGCCTTTGAAATATGTATGAATGTAAGTACAGAACTTTCAGAGTCCATTTAGGAATGTTATGAATTAAACAGAAGCATTCCATGAGTATGTCTTATTAAAAAAAATATATATTAAGGATAATTATGGTTCATTATTTGCCGAGTCATTGTTGAGGCTGTGTTCTGTAAACTCTAATAATTTCCTCTTCTTTTATATACCTGTTTCTTTTTAAGAAAGAGGTCAAAAGCAGCAGCAGAACAGGTCTATTTCCCTCCTTCTGTCAGGCTGTGTTTGCAGGGTATGTAATATACAAACTATTCCTGACTCTCTGACTATGCACTTTTGAAAGCACAGCTGTTCTCTGCAATTTATAATAATCACCTCACTTTGAAACTTGTTTTCAGTGTCAGAAATTTGTTATTGATAGGCAGATCAAACCAGAATGATACACTGAGTAACGTCATCTAAATGAAGGCACTCAGAACAGGGTCACTGCATTATCTGCCATGTTACTTCAGCTCTGCTTCAGGACACAGTTTTTGAAGACCATCCTAAAGATAATACTTCTATTGCCTATTTTCTGAAGTTCTGAATAAAATAGTGTTTTTAAGTTTATTAGACTATTTTATTTACTGGATCCAAGAATAATAATTTGTTTCTTTAATTGCACTTGCCCATGCTGAGTTTTCTAACTAGAGAAATATAGAAAGATACAGAGAGAGATCCCTAAATATTAAAAAGTTTTTTTTATATAAAGCTTCTCTAATTTCAATCTCTTTTCCCTTCAGAAATGCTTTGAAATGAAATTTTCTTTTCCACACAGAAGAAAACACTTCAGAAATGCCAGCAGATGGTAAAATCCATTATTTACAAAGCAACGTGTGTTTATTAATGAATCTCTTCACTTGGTGAGGGAAACAGATTATGGCAGTGAAATGGTGTTAGATATTCAGAACAAAACTGACAATGAAACAAAGATTCTTGTGAGCATGATCAGAAGGAGTCAAATGCTTATTTTTCTTGTAGCTCATCTTCTTTACTATAGTGTGAAATACTGTGCAGCCTATGTGCCTGAATAATGACTACGGAATTCTTAATTTCTCTTCCAGCAGTCTTTTCTGACAATTTTATTTCCTGAACAGTTTCTAGGTTTAAAAGTTCTTAGAATTTTTGCATATTTTGCAGAGAATCTGCCTTCCGCCACCCCAGTAATTTGATTACCATGCCCATATTGCTGGAGACTTTTTTAATAACTTGACCTTCTCTGGCTTCAACTTTCACACCTGAGTTTTCCTCTGGATTTTAATAGGAAACATTTTCCTCTTAAGAAGTTCATCTGTTCTCCATGGAAAATGTCCTTGAGTTTTCCTGTTGATACATTCAACAGATTGAGCTTTATATGCCTTCCAGTTTTAAGCATCTCTTTATTATATCAATGACTTCTGCCACACACATTCCAATTTTTCAACTTTTTTTTTTTAATTTTTATTTTTAATGTGTATATCACACCTCCACACAGCATTCCATTCTCACTGTTACTTATATTCAGAGGTAGTGCTCATTTTTTCCTACAGTTCCCAGCTCCTGTTTTTTTCAAAAAATTGTATTTACTCAAGTAATCACAGCATACCATAGAGTGCTCATTTAGAGTTTGCCTTTAACAATCCTTAATTTCTTGCCTTAGTCAGGATTCCCCTGTATGTTAGTTACAGATTTAATTCCTTAATCTTTGGTGTGCAACTTTACATTTGCTTAGATTAAAATGCATTTTATTTATTGGGCTAGTTTTCAAAAAGACTTTATCCAATAGTGGGGATCCTCTGGAAGAGCAGGGGAGGCTTCTTGCTCTAACTGACCTGGACTGACAATTTTTTAGCTTTCCACAGTCTATCTGCAATTATTACAAGCAGTATTTTTACATTTGCCCCCAGATTACTGGTGAAAATGTCAAATAACATTGGGCTTTAGTGATCCCTGTGGAGTGTCACTCAGAATAGCCTTGTTTGATTTCCCACCTGTGAAGGACCAGGTATTTCCTTACACGAACATGAAATGTCCTTTGAGTCAGCCGACAAAACTGACTTAACACGGTGTCTCCACATGGCGCTGAACCCCCTCTGTGTGTATGGGGGGGAGAGCAGCTGCTGCAGGGGAGGAGCCGTGGCCGGAAGCAGGGGCAGGACTAGGCCCCGTCTGATTGGCTGAAAAGCCCGGAAATGCAAAACTGGCGCCGAAGAACCCCATGAGAGAGGCAGCGCGACACGCCCCTCTCTCTCTCGCTCTCTCCTCGTGTGTTCGAGGCGGTCGTCTAC
>NW_009952694.1:1004033-1043590 GCF_000747805.2 Chaetura pelagica
GCTTGCCTGCCCGCCGCCGCTGCTGCCAAAAGTCCCAGCGCCGCTTAAACCGCCGCGTTTCCAGCGTCTGCACACCTACGGTCCCGGAGCCGCGCACCGACTGCCGCCGCTTTGTGGTGGGGGGGGGCGACCTGCGCTTGGAGTGCCCGCAGCCTCTTTGCTACCCAGCTCATCCTACCTGCACTGCCGTGGTGAGACAATTCCGGCTACCCCAGCTTATAGGGGAAAATATAATCCAGCCATTCGGGCAAATCCCTCCCCTCTGCTTCCCTCACGTGAATAAGATGTGTAACTAAGGTGTACCCATATATGTTTAATGTGTTGTAATCACTCCTTTTGAACCTCCTGCCCCAAATTGCTTTGTTTTCCCCACAATAAACCTTGCTGTTGTTAGAAATTTAGTAAGCACTGAGCGAGTTATTCACTCAAAAAAGTCAGGACATAAGTTCCTGTATCCTCTGTGTGAGGCGATACCCACGTGTGGATCTCTCAGCAAATCCTGATAAGTTAATACACTCCAATAAGGAGATATAATAGGTCACGGATCATGACACCACCAAATGCTTCTTTCCAAGATCCCTCAGCTAGCCAGCAGCTTCTTAATTCTTTTTGGTGTATGCTTTGTATTGAAGAAACAGTGTGTTTTATAAGTGTTTACCTCTCATCACTGTAAACACGGTTCTGGTGTTAACAGGCCCTCAGTCTTGCCATGGGAAACCCTGCCTACGTGCCTAAATAGACGTAGTTAGTTGGCTTGGAAAGTGGGTAGGTTGCTGTGGGAAAACTTGGATTATTTCAGTTTGTTTCTTCTTTCCTCACTGGAGAAATGCATTTCCTATCTCCAAGCCTATTTTACTTGTGCCTTTTAAAGATGACTAGATTTGTGTAACCAGAAAGAAACTCTGGGCAGTAGAGGAATGGCAAAGGTTGTCACTGGATATTACTTTAAAGAGCTACTGTTTCAGTTAAATTTTTATGTTAATATTCAGTATTGTCTTCTATCTTTGCTCTCTAGTAGGTAAAAAAGCTGGTTTCCATTCTAAAACCATTTGGTTTTGTCAAGAGAAAATGAGGTCATTAGTGCTACAGAAGAGAATGCCAGTTGCTGTTATGCTATGTTAATGTAAAAGGATGCTTTCACAAACAAAGAGGCTTGAAACAAGATATGCATTAGAACTCCTACAGGGAGCAATAGCAAATGCCAAAGGTCACCTCTTCCTTTGGCATTGTTACATTTTCCTGGTTGTTTAAGGTCTATTTATGTTTAAAGGATGAAAGTTAGGTGGTAAAAGTTAAGTTACTGTTCATCCATATACTCTTATGCACTACAAAAATCTTACTAGTTTATTTCATCTTTGTATTTCATCTATGTGTTTCTGTTACATGGTGGTGCATAAACTTATGTGAGTGAATTAGTCCAGATTTCAAAATATTCAGTGAGAATATGTGCTCAAAAAGAAGTGCATCTCTTGCATATCTTGGCATTTAGAATTACTTTTTGGTATATGGGGTGAGACTCCATAGTATTGGGTGACAGTTTCTTACTGACGAAATAGTAAATTGAAACTTAGAGCATTTTTTGTAGGGTAACTATTCAGCTGTATTCAGTTAATATTGTTATTTAGTTAACAAACAACCAGGATACAGTTAATCCAAACAGTTATTATCAATGTAATAGTTGTAATGAAAACATTTTTTAATGGCTCCTGTTGTTTACCATTGGAAGATTTAATTGCCAAATGCTTTCACATTCTCCTTTCTGCCATATTTGTATTTTTAACAGCAGCATCATTAGTTCCCTCATTTATCTTTAACGTTCTTTCTTCCCACTGATGACTCACTTTCTGCCCAGAATCAGTGTGTAACCCACCTAGAAGCTTTTGCTATTCAAGGAAAAGACACTGAAATAATCATGAAAATGGTCTTGACAGCACATTCAGTAGCTTTTTAATACAAAGTAAATCTTCTCAAGTTTATTTTAAAATTTATTACTCCAATTCCAGCACATTCTACTGTACTCTTTGTCTCTTTGAGTAATATTTCAAACTGAATTCAGTTGGAAAGTGTTTTCAATATAATCTTGTCATACTCTTAGAGACCTTCCCTTTATCTAGCAAGCAACTGTTTGGAATAATTTCTTATGGCTGAGTTACTAAATAGCAGATATAACTACTTTTTAATTATGTGCATTTTTAATGTATAAAGGGATGTTAAATAAACTAGCATGTGATATCATTATTTACCTGGATTATAGTATCAAGTACAATCCCCTCTTGAGGATCATAACACTATTATGTTATATGCTCATCAGAAGAACAGGAGGGATAAAACTGCAAGATCATGGAATTCCTGAAAAAGACCAAACAGTGAACATGAGTGAGTTACACTATCAAGCAAATTTTAAAATGATTTTGCAGTTCTGGTTCTCACTTGGCACTAAAAAGACAAAAAACACCTAAATTTGCCTGTAACAGACTTGTAAAAGGCCTCTGTGTGTTTTACTACTCTGTTTTTTTATTAATCTTTGAATAAAGCAATATGCTTATTTAGTTCAGTCCCCCCAGTCAGTTCCATTATAAGTGAGTAGAATTGTCTTTGGATATTGCCTAGAATGTCAAGCACAAGCACTGAATGATTTGTATAATAAATCCCAGTGATTATCCTTTTGAATTCATGTATTGGATCGTTGGTGTAAACCTGGTGACAGAAAATGCAAGGTGACATTTTCAAAAATACCCAGTGTGGGTCTAATTCTGCTCACTTGACAATAAAATATTTTGAGTTTAAAAGGCAAACAAGAGGTTAGTTCTGCCTATAGCTATAAAACGCTTTCTTTAGCTAGAAAATTGCTTTGACACAGCCAAGGCCTCAGGCTTATGAACGGATATCATATAGGACTTTAGCAGAACAACTTGCATAATTCAGTTAAGCACATGGGTTGGTATTTCTCTTGAATGGCTTTGATGTAACGCACATAAAGACAATGATGAAGATACTGAAGGAAAAATAACACAAAGAAAAGTTGATTCTAGAGCTGTTAATGTTATAAGGACTTGCAAATAGTAATCTGAATATGGACATGATCAAACCTATGAAAAAACTCTTTATATTCAGGTTAGATGCAGGTATGGGTTTTTTTGTATGGGTGGTATTTGTGCAGTATCACATTTCATCACTGGATCTATGTATCATTCCCTAGTGCTTGGTAAACTTGTAGCTGCTTTTCCTGTTGTTTTTAGTTGTTATACTTATTGCAAGACTGTGAGAGTATAGTTAATTTAAAAATACTTTGAAGATGCATTTTTTGTCAAAGTTTGTCATTAGTTTTGAACTTGCAATTTATAAGCACAAATAAGTTCATATGTAAATACAAATGTATAGGTAATAAATTAAATTATTATTTTTCTATAAATTTAGGTAATTTTTATTTCTTTCAAATCTTAGCTGTTTCCTCATAATGGAGATTTTATCTAATTCCATCAGCAGACTTTCTCTGATGTAAAAAAATATAGCATTGTGTAAGCGTATTGAAAGTGCTTAATAGCTCTACTTCCCTCCTTTAAAAGCACTTCCCACAAATAATGCCTGAAGAACTGCATACCATAAGCACATCTGTAAAACCTACATTGAATCTTCACACAGTCTTCTTATAACATCCATAATACTACTGCATTTTAACATATCCAAAACTGTTGTTATGGATAACTATTAAGTGTTAATAATATTATACCAGCTGAAGAGGAAGAAACAATAAAATCACAATGGCAAATACTTGAATATGATAATAAAAATGGAATACAGTGCTCTTGCAATTTGGCCTCCAAGGTGACTTCCAGGAAAGAATAAGTAAAATTAATAAACCAGATGTAATTTATGACAAGTTGTCCTGGTTTGAGCCAGGATGAAGCCACTTTTACTGATTTTCTTTTTCCCTTAGTAAGATCTCTTTTAAGAGCATTCACAATCCCAGCTTAGTTCAAACAGATTGCCAAACACATTAGAATAAAAAGAAAAATAATTCCTATTATAGGCAAGAAGGGTGGAGTTAAGGTTAGAGAAGCTGTTCTTGGTCTTTGTATTTACCCTGGATTTTTCATAGCTTCATGTTACTTCTTAAGCAAGTGATGAGGGATCGTTTTTTTCCTAGAAAAGAATCTGGGAAACAGTTGCTGCTCAGCAAATGTGTGTCTTCCATTCTAATTATTTAATAGAAGTGAAACTGTGCTGCCCTTCATAAATCTCTACTTCTTTAAGACTGCTTCTCTGTTTAAAGTGTACCACTATGTCTCAGTGTTACTAGAGAACGAACTAAAGGTGCCTTGAGGGAAGATGGTTAAGTCTTGTATGTTTGGAGTGGCTGTTACTTTGCTTTTCCATGTTCTTCACTGCAAGATATTGTTTATTAATGCTTAACATTTCCAGTTAAAATCGGGCTCTATTTTGTTTCCATTTTGTACATACTGAAGAGCCATTGGGCTGAGGAACTTGCTCATCCAAGGCTTGAAACAGAGGCACAGGGAGGTGATTTTCTTATTCAACAAATGCACAATCACTGGTGCAGTGATGGTGTCCGACATGGCTTTTTTTCATCTACACAGTGGAGAATATCAATGACAGCGCTAGGGAGCAGGAAAGTGCTTTCCATGTTACTGATAGCCCTACCTTTCTATTATATGTTCCATGTCATTTTACGATTTTATTCCTCAATGAAAATGTTTATTAGTGAATGAAAGAACCAGCTTGGGAAAGACAATTATCTTATTTTACTGTCCATCATAAATGACTATTTTAAGGTTAGAGGAGTGCTTAAGGTATTGTAGAATAGCGTAGCTTTTATTCCACAAGGAAGCATCTGTAGTCCTTGTGCAACCAAGTTATCTGAATATAAAGGACAAACAGACCCATTAATCCATGATGCAGTTTGCCTTTTGCTTTGCAAAATAAATTTAGTTAACACAGAAGAGTCTGTTCCTGTTTAAAGTGTCATCAAGGGGTGTAGTTACAAATTAGAAGAAAAGTGATGCAGAAAACATTCATGTTGGCAACTGCAAAGAAAATTACCTAACCAGCAGATTGTCCATCTCTCCCTTGCTCTTAACTTCTCACTGATTTAAAGAATTTTCTGGGAGAAAATGTTATCACTTATAGCAGGCCCTATTTAATTCCACAGCTGCTGGGAAGACAGACATTTCCAGCATTTTCCACTGTTTCTGATTGTAGTATTCCAGGAGCTGGAATATTCCCATGTTATTTTCTGTTACTAGGCTCTAGAATAACATGCTCATCACAGTGTTCTCTGAATGTATGTGTTAGACCACACATCTTCTTTCATTTTTCTGTCCTGGAGCCCTGCTATCTGAGCTAAACCAGGTAAATCTCAGGGATCTGTGAAGTGGCTGCCCTCAAGTTTATTTCAGCAGCTTTTCTGAGCTTCCACTAGTATTCCTTACTGCTGAGTAAGTAATTTATTTGTCTCAGATGCTGTTCACGAATTTCCCCAACAGAAAAATGAATTTTCATGTGCAATGCAGAAAGAAAAACAATGTAACCAGAATGTAGCTTAAGTAGACCAAAACTTTTTAATGAAACATACATGGGAACTCCCCAACAGTAGCATCTACTGCAGATTGTTTCCATGTTGCTTCTTGGCTCAAGCAGTTAACCAATACTTGATGTCTTGTTTCTGTTTGAAGAGGACCTTGACATTAAACTGAAGTTACTGAGTTGAAGCAGTTTTTATCAAAATATGCTTAAGTAGACACAAATGTTTTTCATGGATTATATCTTCCTTATTCAAACTGTTAGACTGCTTTTTTTTTGCAACCTGGGAGCGTGTGTTTTAGTGCAAAAAAAATGTTCCAATCAGTATTAAATGGTAGCTGTATTTAATAAATCAGTTACTGATTACATTGTCATATTATAATGCTGATTCATGCATGATATCCTTTTTGTTTTTACGTAGGACCTTGCACTAACTTGTTGAATTACAGCTATGGCATGTTTTTGAATCATGCTACTATTTCTTTGAGGTCTTGTCTCTACTTCTCAGAACGAAAAATTTCAATAAGGAAAAACATAACAAAAATTAGATCCAAATAAATTCCACTCTCCATAGATTGGTTAAATGATGGGATGACTAAATTTTGCTAACGTTGTAGTATTTAATAGCACCATTTTTCATACCGCTTTGGTTTCATCTTAGTTTCTACTGATTTTCTATACCTGCAATGCACTGAAGTGACCCTTTGGCACGAAAGAGGTATAGATATAGGTACTGATATAATGATTTATAAAGTATACGTCTTCTAGTAAGTGAAAGGGCAATTCTGTACTGTTACATTTGAAGAAACAGAGGAAGCTTCAGCAGAAGAAATATAAGGCCTTTAGTTCTGAGAAAGTAACTTAGGTCCAATGCCATTTCATATACTCTACGGCTGGTCAGAATTAATTTCAAGTCAGTAGTCATAGGAGTGTATAAAATGAAGGTAGAATAAAAAATGTAAATTGGAATTTGGCAGCTGATTAAACAGACCTGACAGTGTGTCATGAGATATTTTCAACTAAATGTTTTCTTGCAAAATTCAGTAATCTGAAAGTTGAACAGTTAATGTGTTGGGGGTTTTTTTGTTTGTTTTTGTTTGTTTGTTTGTTTGTGTTTTGTTTTTTTTTAAACTATGTTCCTTAGAGTTTAGGTGTGTATTCCTGAGAACCTAGCTAGGACTGGAGCTTACAATGCTGAGTTCTTGCAGCACCTACCTTTTGGTGGAACAGGTTGTCAGAGTTAAGAACAGAACCCTCTCTGCAAGGTGTGAGGCAAAGATACCTTAACTGTAATTCACCATGGCCTCAGTGTAGACCAGCATAAGCCAACAAAGATGGTAAGGACAGGGATGTTTCTTACTTCTTGTCCTAATCAAATTAGTTACACATGTTGTGCAATTCAGAATTCCATGGGTTTTTTTCCTTGGGTTCCATGATCTGTATGAAAAGCATGCCAAATACTGTTCAGTTTTCTGACAACTTGGCTACTTTACATGTGTGTTTAAATCACACATGCAAAATCTGGAGCCTCATGCTTTGGGAAGAAACATTTCCTTATACTTGGTAAAGAGAAAGTTATGGTGGTGGCTTTTCCCCCATGTAGAAATCTTACACCACATGAGATTTCTAACTGCTCCTCCTGCTTTGAAATGGCATCCATTCTCAAAGAAAGCACCTCAGACAGAACTCTATGAGGTGCTTTGAGTGGAGCTTGCTCAGTTGCTCCAGTTTAATTCTACTTTCTGTAGACTCTTTTTAATACAGTGTCCAGAATCTAGGTCTGAGCCTTCCCAGGTCATTATCTTAGAATTTCAAGCTACTGTGGAATCTGTAAAATAATTCATTTTTCCATCTCTCTGAACAAAAACGTAAGTTCTGAAGCAAAGCTCAATATCCTAATTCATGCTGAAAGCCTGTATTCTTCTGAAATACTGCATCAGTCTCAGTGTCACAGTTGCATCATTTAGCATACCATAGGAGGCTCGCAGCCACAAATAACTAAACTGAAACTGTCTAAAAACTGTTTAAGAATACAACTGTAAAGTCATCAGTACATTTAAACAATATATTAACTCATGACAAAATTAAGGTGCCAATCCTGAAAAATTCCTGTAGGCCTTAAAAGAAGTGATAAACCACCAGAACTTCTCAGAAAGAAGCCCTAAAATAATATAAAATTAACTATTTGGAATTACTTTCTATTTTTTGAAAGCAGAAGGATTAAAGGCTTCTGTTTATTCAATTATTTGTATAGCCTTGAGAAAACTGTTTAATATGTTTTAGTGGTTTTTTGGTGATTTCTTCCACCTTTTTTGTTCCTCTGAAATTCTTGATTTAGTTGAGGAACACATTAGTGTCATAAAAAAAAGTCTATTTTGTGAACTTTTTAAACCTGTAAAATGATGGTATTTGTTGAGGGGGATTCTTACGGAATTTCAATCCCAATTTCCAGCTAAAAGCTACACATAATAAAGAGATGCATAATCTTTTAAATACAGAATTTATTATTCAAGGTTAGGAAAGCACATATAAAACCACATGACTTCGTATAAATTCAGTCATTGCACACCAAAAAAATTATTCCTGTAAGTGCATCTGGGATCACAATCATTGTAATTTATCTCCATGTACAATGCACACAATTTTCAAATGTCTACACATTATTTTTCTACTGTTTAGTAGAAAATTATGTGAGGGGAGAAGACTTACCCAAAGTGTACAACCTATATATATGCAGAGAACAAAGAGTTTGTGGATGATTTGTTAATAAAATATGCTGGTGCCAACATCTTACTGCCTGCTGGTGGCAGCAAACAGGGTAAGATCCGTCACACTCAAGCTACTCTTGTGAATGAAACGTTATCTTAAGATCTTATTTGGACTAGCAAAATTATTTCTGGCTCTGAAAAATTAAAATATAAAATCCTGGTCACATTTCTAGGAGAATCTTCTGTGCTTGAAAGCATTCCAAGAAGTCTCAAAGCAAGACGCTACAGGTAAATAATAATAAACCCAAATGAACACCATAACTATCTGTACGTTCTTACTGTACAAAATGAGTGTAGTTCAGTCATTATAGGGCAGACAGCAAAGACGATGCTTTCTGTGTTGTTGGGGTACAAGAATCTGAACCAGAAACACCCAGGCCTGTTTATTCCCACGTACAAGTAGGTTTTGGAGCTGGAGTCTGCCACCCTTCTCTTCTATGGCATCCCACAAGTGACAATTAAAATGTATGAGATGAAAATTGGAGAGGTTTGATACTGAAAAATGGCTTGGCCACTATCAGTATGCTTGAAACTGATTTTGAATTTAAGAATAAGTTCTGCAGTTGCCAATATTTTTAGATTTTGCTGGAGTTCAGGTGCAAAATGAAGTTGAAATCACTCTTGAATACTGTTTAGAGATGCCTTTGATACTGTTTATCATATAGCTTTTCTCCCAAAATTTGCGAGGTACAATGAGATGAGAAAGTAATTTTTTTAGTTTGTATTCAGAAGATAAGTGGTAGTGAAACTAGAAAGCTCTGAGTGCAAAAATAGTATTGTATGTGGAGAAAAAGAAGTTTCCTCTGTCATTTAGTATAATCCAGAAACAATGATTCAGTGGTCAGGTTGGGGAAAAGTTTTCTGATGCTTTGTGTCAAGTGTGAATGACCTTGTAAAATGACGCAATAGAAAGAAAGGTGATAAAGCAATTGTACTCATTATCTTGAGTGATGGTGTCAATCAACTGATAACACACTGTGAGTGGATCATCTATTTTCAGGTGACCAGTAAGTCTACATCAAGAGTCAGAATTTTATTCATGTAGTGACTGAGAACAAGTTTACAAAATAGTTACTGAAGTGATTCATCCTTGTAGTACAGGAAGTCTCTTATTTTCATGTATATAAAAATTAATCCCCCAAATAAACGTTTTACAGTGTGAGATTACTGTGATAACTGAATGTCTGAAACAACTGAGTGTACATGTTTGACAAGATATTTCTGGTATTAGAACCAAAACAATAGAGCAGAACTCTTCAGTATAACTCAGTAAAAAAACCAATTTGTGCTCCAAATAACTTACTCTATTTCCGTGAATCCACGAATTGAGATAAAAAGCATTGACTGCAGCGTTCTGCTAGATAAGGCCTGAAGGTATTATATGTATAACAGCTAAATTATTTAAACTTCACATGACAGTGAGAATTTACAGGGTCAGCTAGCTGCAGCGTGTTTTGTCTCATAAAATACAGATTTCCAAAATGGACCAGGCTCACTGGTCTCAACAGTTACATTGTTCACAATTCCAAAAAGTGGCACTTTCTTCAAGAATCTGTATCTGTTATAATATAATCATTAAAATGTAGTGTAAGAAGGCTAGTTTCAGAAATTGCAGCATGTCTTATTTTGATCTATTTAATCACTAGGAGTCTGGGCCAGCTTAAATGCCTCATGTGCCATTGTTGGGTCTAACATACTAATACTGTGTCCTGAAGAATTCTTCAGGTGAATTAATTTTCTCTCTCTCTCTTTTTTTTTTTTTTTTTAACTATTGCTCCTATAATTTTTGTGCTGAGAGACTGTGCATCCAGTACTGCACTACCTATGCCTTATCTAATACTGCTTTAATTTGAGGATGAAGCCCAAATAATTCTGGAATGACTCCTAGAGAAAAGTGTAAGACTTTCATTGTGGTTAAAGGTTGGGTATGACTGATATGTTTCTACAGTATATATGAGAGGATAAGAAATAAAGCTTGAAAATGGGCTGAAATAACCTTGTCCAGTGCTTCTTGTCTGATGCATGATGAGATCATATTGCTTGATACAAATAATTAATTTATCATAATTAATGTATCATAATTCTGCTCTTGTAAGACCCCCACCTGGCGTACCGTGTCCATCTCTGTACCCTCAACACAGGAGGGACATGGACCTTTTGGAACGAGTCCAGAGAAGGGCCACAAAGTTATCTGAGAGCTGGAGCATCTCTACTACAAAGACAGGCTGAGAGAGTTGGGATTGCTCAGCCTGGAGAGGAGAAGGCTCTGGGGGGACCTCATAGGAGGCTTCCAGTACCTGAAGAGGGCCTACAGGAAAGCTGAGGAGAGACTGTTTATAAGGATGTGTAGAGATAAGATGAGGGGCAATGTCCTTAAACTACAGCAGGGTAGATTTAGATTAAACATTAGGAAGAAGTTATTTACAAGGAGCATGGTGAAGCACTGGAACTGGTTGCCCATAGTTGTTGTGGAGGCCACATCCCTGGAATCATTCAAGGTCAGGCTTGGTGAGGCTCGGAGCAACCTGATCTAGTTAAAAAGATCCCTGTGCACTGCAGGGTGGGCTAGACTGGATGACCTTTAAAGGTCCCTTCCAGCCCCACACATTCTATAATTCTATGATTGTATAATTATCTTCCATAATAAAAAGGAATAAGGTTGTTTAGCTACTCAATAATTTTCCTTGAAATAATGTTAAGAATTCTCCTAAGTTATTAGAAGGTATTTACGATGAAACTGGAGTGTGAAATTGCTGGGAAATATTTTTATTTTCCCTAACCTTTGGCTAAGACTGCAGCAGTGCCTTTCCTTGTGTTTTACATAAGAAATTCTGAGAGTACTGGCTTTAAGGTAACTCCCATGAAAAAGAGCAGAACTGGTTGAATGTCTGCAGCAAAATTTATGTGCATCAAAACACTGTGCTTTTTAACTGCCAGTATTTGCTGGGGGAAAAAAAAATTACCTCTGGTGAAGTAAAAATTATTATATGAATACAAATGCTTTGCTGACTATTGGTCACTAGAGTGACAGAAGTGGCTTTATCCAGGAAGATTAAATAAAAACCCATCAAAAAATACAAATAAAACCAAACAACTGCTGATGTGTATGCTGAAGAAATGGCATATGAAAGTTGCCACTATGTATGTGTTATATGTACTGCTGACACTCTGGAGTGGAAATTTGGACAACAAATTCCTAAGGTTGCAGGGCAGTTAGCTTGTAAAAGATGCTGAAGTAATGAACTAACATGAAGTACCTAATTTGTCTTTATCTGTTGTAATGTTAATCTCCTTGCACCACATCATCTCCCAGTCATTGTTTTTTACTGCAGGACCAACCTGTGATGAGTCAGAAATGGCCAGGAAACACAACTACTGATCACAATATGTTTGCTTCTCAGAATACATTCCTCTTTCTGTACAAGTCTGGCACTACACAATTGTTTTCAGTGTCTGTATATGTAATGCAGATTTTTTTTCTGATGTACATCATAATGGTTGTATAATGGGATCACTTCCAGACTAGACTCCCTGCTTTTTTGTAAGAACATAAATTTATAAGAGCCAGACAGTATACATTTCATGGACTGTTTCAGGCAAGAATTCACTGTACATCATAGTCTTTAGGTTTTTATATAAGCACGTATGACAAAGGTTGTGTTTTTTGGTTGTAGTTCCACACCTCCCCCCACCACATGTTTCCCCCCCCCCATTATTTTTTAGGGTAATTGCAGTTAATCCTGGACTAAAACTATTAGATATATTTTTAGATAAACTCTGTGCTTGTGTAAAGATACACAGCTGGTACCTGTTGAGATGTCAACACTGTCTGAAACAGAACTCTACTTTGCTTTTTTTTAATCCACTGATTAATTGTAGGAGCACAGTACTGTGTACAGTTTCCACTGGATTTATGCCCAACGCTTTTATTCAAATAGATTATCATACTTGTGGCTTTACATATATCCTGAAATGAATTTAGATCAGGCATGTTGGAGTTTATTGAAGCAGCTGAACACACCAAATAAAGTGAGGGCTTGAGAGAGGTGAGTTCAGGCCTTTTTGCTGTTTGAAACTTTCAGTTATGCTTTCTTTAAAATGAAGTTGTTTGAAGGTTAAGGTCTTTTGTTGAGTTGTTCCTGAAAGGAATACTTGAAAGCGATGATGCAGTGATTTTTTTTGTGTTTGTTTTTGTTTTTTTGGTGTGGTTTGTTTTTTTTTTCCTGCTACTGAGTATTAAGCTGGTTTTTTTTTTTGTGGAGCTTTGATTGCTTTCCTTCCAAGACACAGCTTTTTCATATTAACATTAATCTTGGAGCCCATTCTATATATGCACTTAGGACTCGTTTTTTGCTCATATATATAACTTCGTATTTGCCTACAGTGAGTTTAATATGATATTTTATAGCTCAATTTTTCTGTCTTCTAAAGTCCTGTAATTACTCTCAGCCTAAATTTGTCTCAGGTATTTCAAAACTGTCTACAGACCTTTTCTCTTGATTATTCACCCATTTTTCAGGTCATTTATCAGTTTATTGAGAAGCACAGTGCCTAGCAGATGTTTCCATGATACTCTCTCTGCTTGTGATGTCCATTTGATTCCATTCATTCTGATATCCTTAGAACCAAATAAGTTTCAAATGAACTGTCATGCACGCCACAATCAGCAATTTGGCTATTTCACCCTTGGCTTCTCACAGATTGCCTGAATGTATAATGCCTAGAGCTTGTCTTCTATCCCTGTGTTTCATACTCTCTCCATTATGCCATTTATTTCAGATAGATCCTTTGCAAAATTCTGCAGCACAATTTCCACTTATCCAGATTTGCCCAAGTATTTCCAGTTTCTAGCTAAACACTTGGCTTGTAAGTTTTATGTTTTCATTCACCTCATATTAGAAAGAGAAACAGCAGATACCAAATAGCATGTTGGGTCATTGAAGGGCTTTAAATCCTGATTTATAGACAGAATCTGGAACTCGAACATCTATAGTGGGGTTTCCACAGAAAATAATTGGTGGTCTGGCTTGGCTACCATTAAAATATTGGGGGTAGAATTTTTAATGGACTTTGAATCAGTCACATAAAAATTTTTAATCATTATTCACGTTAATGTTCAGGCTTAATATTGGCATTACTATGCAAGGCTTTTTAGTCCATATCCCGCAGGGGTTAAGGCATCATTGTAGTCCTTATCAGATATATAAGAGTCTACACACATCAAATAGGAGGCCCAGCAGTGTTAAATCAAGTTTATTTCCTTTCCTGTCCAGTTTGTTAAAATTTTTAGGTGTAACAACATAACTGTAAAGGAAATAATTTTGAAACATGTTCACAGAGAATGATATGAAAAGAAAAACATCTGAATTGGCTCTCTTATAATTCAGTTCTTTGAAAGCTTTTTGAAATTACTGTATGTCTCGGTTTGGTGGCCAGGGTGAACCAAAATTCAGAGAACAAAATTGTGCTCTATTACTCCCCTCCATCTTCCCAGGGGAAGATAAAAAGGAGAATAAGGAAGAAAGACTTAAAGGCTGGAACTTAAAACCAGAACAAGTATACTAGAACAGGGAAGGGACTGTAACACATGGGGTAATAATGAAAAATATACAAATATGTACAAAACTAGGGTTCAGTGTTCTCTGACACAAGTGTCTGAAAGTCCCTCATGGCAGAACTGCTTTGGGTAAAGATTCCAGGGCTCTTACCAACACCCAATGGAGTCAGATCCTGTAGAGAACATGGCAAGCTGAAGATAAAGAGTCTCTCTTCAAGGTATTCAAACACAGGAAGGAAGAAGGAACATGAATGGGTGGATTTTTCTGCTCTCCTGAATTTTTTAGGGTATAGCAGGAAATGGGAAGGAATACTGATCATTCTCTGTTCTTTACCCTGGGTACCTCAGGGTTCTAAAGAATGTCCTCTCTCAGGGTCCTCATAATTGATACCATAATATTAGCCTGTGTTCCCTCAAACTGTAACATTGTATTTCTTAAATCTTGTAAGAAATTAGCAATAGACTCAGCATATCATGGATAGTATTAATGTGATTAAATCTGATGTTAAAATTTACATCATTAGATTTCAAAGTCAGCAAGCACATAATTATTTAATTCTGGAGATTCTCTGGGGTTTTTTTGGCCATTTTTGGGGAATGAAATGAATTGTTTACTTGACAGACAGGTGGCTGTATAGTGCTTGTGCCTGATTTTAACAATATGTGACAGTAAAAAAAAAATAGAGCTCATTAACATTCACTCAATCTCGTGTCTGCACCACTGATCAATGCTTGGACTACTGGATGGCTTAAAATGCTTAATGAATCTTTATTTGACAGGAACCAAGTGACATTGAGAAAATGTGGATGATCTGATAGCTGGCAGAGTGAATGTGGCCTGTACTTTTTAAACAAGGTAAATGTGAAAAATTGGGAAGCAGAATGAGTGAGAGAAATCTTTCAAGGCTTGTGGTGATTGATGAACTATATTACGGTGGACACACACATTCTGTGTTTCGCATAAAAATGTTAACATCTGATTGAGCAGAAAACCAGGGGAGAGTGAGATTGCTGATGTGACTAGTGGAAAGTAATCAACCATCTGTTAGGCATAATGCACTTACTAAAGATGAAGATAGAAAGCATATGTGTGCATGTGCTTACACAGGATCTTTCACCTTCTATACAAGTACCCATGAAAATACAGAACCATGTATAAAGAGATAACACAAGGCAAAAAAATACAATAAACTATTTTTTTTCTCCCATCAGAAAGATTCAAGCTTGTAGGTATGTTGTGTAGCTTATAAAGGTGTCCTCTCAGAGCACTGAAACAGTAGCTTCAGAAATGACAGAAACATATAATTTGTGGTGTGGCGCTTTTTTTTTTTTTTTTTTTTTTTTTTTTTTTTTTTTTTTTTTATAATGGCATCATCTCTCTCTCACACTGTTTCTGGTGATATAAGTAAGGCTATGCCCTGAAAATACGGAGAGATGAACTTTCTATTGATCAGGACATTTGAAAATATATTTTCAGCTGTTGGCCTGCAAATGTAAATTCATGCAATTTATACAGTTATTCCAGGTCCAGAAAGGATTTACTTTAAAAGAATGCTAAACTCTGATGTAGCATTGCTTACCCACCTAAAACTTTCATTGATGATACCATGATTTCATGATGTAGAAAATGAGACTGAGCTTATCTTTTCATCTTTATAATGAACTTCAAGGGTGACAGTGGTCCTGCTTAGAAGGAAATCAATCAACTCTACATTGTGTCAAAAATAATTTTTGCATAGTAGCATATGAAAATCAACTCTAAAAATTGTATTCTGTTTCATTAAAATACATTCTGTTTCATTAAAATACACCAGAAGTAGAATGAACTCTAAGGCCAGCATTTAAAATTAGTTACTCAAAATTTAAATCAGCACAATATATTAAGTCAAAGCATTGTTTGATTGTGGAGGTTTTGGGAAAGGTTTTAGTCCATCAGATGACACTTGGTGTATGGAATATTGTTCCTACATGCACTTTTTCAAATTTCAAATTAAGATTGGCTTTGCTGATATTTATCCTATGTCACTGATGGTACATTATGCAAATACTGGAACTGTTGAAGTAGGATGCACCCATGCACCATCTTGGCGTTTCTAGCTTCTGTGTTTCAGTATAAAAGTAATACCCTAAATATTTGAGGGAAACAGGTATGTCCCTACATGGGCAGGGACACCTCCTACTAGACCAGGTTGCTCAGAGCCCCATCCAACCTGATCTGAAACACTGACAGAGAGAGGGAACCACAGTTTTCTAGGCAACCTGTTCCAGTGTCTTGTCATCCTCACAGTGAAGAATTTCATCCTAATGTCTAACTTGAATCTACCCTCTTTCAGTTTAAAACCACTACCCCTTGTCCTGTTGCTGCAGTCCCTGTTAAAGGGTCCCCCTTGCCAGCTGTCCTTTGGGTGCCCTTCAGATACTGAAAGCCTCTATAAGGTTTCCCTGGGGTCTTCTGTTCTCCAGGTTGAACAACCCCAACTCTCTCGGTGTCCTCACAGGGGAAGTGCTCCAGCCCTCTGATCATCTTCATAGCCCTCTTCTGGACTGGCTGAAGCAGGGCCCTGTCTTTCTAATGCTAGGGATTCCCAGAGCTGAACATAATATGGAATTCTGACTTGCACAAGATCAGTAATCCAAAAAGTAGATCCTACTTCTGGTCAAAAGTATTTTGGCAACTCTTAAAACTCCTAAATAGCTTAAACTAGATTTGTCTGTGAGGTTTGATGTCGTTGCTGCTGAGTCTTGTTTGCTTTTTGGTATTTCAATATTAGATCATTGTAAAGACAGCTCTGTGGTGGGGATTTTCCAATTCTCCTTTCATACGCAATGTGGGAGTGTGACCGAGGCTTGTGCTCTCAGTGCCCTGCCAGCACATTTCATAGGTCAGTGCAGGCGTGACGGGAATTATGTTGCTTCGCCAGAGTTGCAGAGGAGCTGGGGGAGGGATGGTGGGGTGGAGCTTACTGTTTCTCCACTGATTTTAGAAGCACTTCTGTGAACTCGTCACTTCGGTGCTGCCTTTCTTCGAGAGCAAGGGAGAATCTTTCAGTTTTCTTTTCTCTCGGTGTAGTTGGAAGATGATGCCCTTTTATTCTGCCAAGAAACAATGTAATGAATCTGTGTCCTAGTGTTAGGATTCAGTAATTTCTAGCTGCAACAGTTTCTCCTTTTGAGCATGGGTGGGCTTTTTAAAGTTCTCCCAGACCTTTCAAATTATTATTCACAGTGTGTTGTATTACTTTTGTAGGATTTTCTTTTTAAAGAATGTAAAAAGCAGTGATAAATTTTAAAGTTTCTCCACATAGTCTTACTTGAAGTCTTGCAGTTCGTGATCTGGCAGAAATAAAAGGACTTGGCTTTAAGAGCACCTAGGATTAAGGAGGCATTAGCTTCAATGCTGGAGAGCCAGTATATAGAGTCAAGCACATCGTAACAAAATCAGGTCAGCAGGTTCCTAATGGTTGCTAATTGCAAACTCAGTTTATCGAAGCTAGATCTGTGCTCTGCATGCAGCATGGACTAGTTTTTGTTTGCTTCTGCAGGAGCATGTTTTAATTTCTGTTTGCTAATTGCTTTAATGTCCTCACTAGAGCTGAGTCATGTTGAAAATAAGGAGTGCAGGGTTTATTTGTGTGGAAAACTGCTAAGCAAGTGCTGCTCTTCCTGTGTTTCTGTATCATTTAGTGATTCAGGACCAACTATTTTGCTGGCAGACATGTTTAATTTCCTGACAATAAACATGCAGAAATAGGGACCACATGCTTCACCAAAATTTCATTTTCAGGAGGAAATAATGTAAAGAATATGCTTGAAGTAGTAAAATAGTTTTGGCTGTTAGAACAGTTGGTATAAATGATTTAAACTGGGGATGCGAATAGCAGTGTCCAAGACAATAATGTTTTCAAATTCAGTCATTTGTCTAAATATATTTTGAGTATGTATGGGAGCAGAGTTTAAGCTGGAAAATGGGCAGTGGAAGTTGGAAATTTTGCAGCATGCACTGAGAATGATTGGAACCTTCAATCATTTTCCTTGATTCCTCTGATAGAAAATTTTGTTCTGAAGTGCCAAATTAGTATTTACTAGCTTAATGTCTATTCTAAGTACTGTTTTGGGAGAGTGGTACACATGCAGAAGATAATTTACTAAGTAGTGGCAAGATAGGAAATAGAATTAATGTTACATGTAATATTTTTGCTTTTTCTGGCTATGAATTTGGTGTTTGGGTACTCTGGTACTCTCACTGTCTGTAGGAGTAGTGTCTGAGTGCTAAGAGTAGAAGTTTTAATGAAGTTTTACGTCAAAGGCAGGCACATGTCAAATGTGAATCTCTTCAAAGTTAAAAAGTAGGTAAAAAGTACATCTCTTTATGAATTAAAGTTTTCAGAATGTTTTAGGTACTTAGCTCCAAACCAGGTGCATGCAGTTCAGGGGAACATTATTTTCTTGGATGTAGAGTATACAGCAGCCTTCTGTGCTATATACAACTCAAGTTTACAGGGAAAAACGCACAAAGTAAAATGTTTTGATGGAGTTGTTGCTCATTGTAACAGTTCTTAATCTGACAAAACTGCAAGAATTTAAACTTCAGAACTAAAATCTGCCTACTATGGATCAACGAAGTGCCCTCAATAGTTGCTTCAGTTTTGCCTTCAAAATTTTTTGTTGTACATGGCCAGCTGGAAAACTTGAATAAAACTTGAGATATGCTCTAATGTGCTAGTTTACAAATACCAGTCCTACAATAACTGGTGAATTTTAGTAAAGATCTACTAGCTTTGCCAATGCTCAGTTTACTTATGTTGCAGTTGTAGAAAATTAGAACATATTTTTCACAAATGAAAACTGTCAATTCTAAGGTGACTGTCTGCAATGAGAGAAACATGGTATTTGTTAATTTTCTCAAACAGATAAACTTTGTTCAAATCAGCAAAACTAATTAAAATAATTTATTTATTCTTGAAATTCTAGTGTATATTTGCATGTCAAAGAATTTATTTAGAATTATGATACTTCTCAGATATTGCCATTTAGTCCTTGTCTTGTAATCATTTTGACTGCAAAATTTGGTCTCGAAACAGTAGTCTCTCTTCTTTTTATCTTTGCAGCTATTTTGGAGAGAATTGTGATTTAGGCTTTCCCATGTTAGCCATGGATGTAGCACTTTCTCCCATGAGAACACAAGAACTAGATCCCATGCCATCTGATGCATCTCCCATGCTTATAAACATGACTCCTACAGTGGAACAAGAAGGGGAAGAGGATGTCATGAAGGAGCTTGATTCTGGCCAGCAATATGAAAAGCCTCCTCCTCTACATACTGGGGCCGATTGGAAGATTGTTCTTCACTTGCCAGAAATTGAGACCTGGCTTCGGATGACGTCTGAAAGAGTCAGGGATCTGACTTACTCTGTCCAGCAGGACTCAGATAGCAAGCATGTGGATGTGCATCTAGTGCAGCTGAAGGTAGGATGAATTTTATGTTGCAGACTTTTCATTGAAGGTGGTTTATTTGACTCTGCTACTGGTACAGTTAACAAAAGAGCTTTTCATAACTGTTGTAGCATGTCTGACAGCTGGTATTGAAAAGTCAGTAAGTCCTTTTCAGGGGGATAATAGAAACTTTATAATTCTCAGATTTTTTTCAACATTATTTACTCATCACTTAATTCAGCAGTCATAACCATATTAATGAACGTGTTCACACTCCAACAGCAGCTACTGCAACACTAACAGTAACCTCACTGCCCAGAAATATTCCCATTAAGTGTAATGGGCTTCAGTACCTAAAGCTCCCAAATTTGTGATGACTCATTTGAAAGCTAGGCAAGTTTCAGAGACAGTAGCATAGAAAGATGGTGTAAAGCCTGGCTTTTCAGTCATGTAAAGTTTATGTGAAGATTGAACTCAGGTGGGACTACACACAAAATAGTAAAGGTGTAGAATTTTTTTTCAGATCTGAGTCTTGGTAAGAAATATGAAGTGGTAAGATCTGAACAGTCACAGCCACTAAATCAACAAATTTTTTTTTTCTCCAGCAAGAAAATGCTTTAGCAAGACTGATTTTTAAAAAAAAAATAAAAATCTGTGTTTTGTGTAAACTAAAAGAGCAACAATCTTCCTTCCTCCAACCCAACAACTGAACACAAGTATCTTTAAACAGAATCTGTCCCAGAATTAAATATTTGGATTGAATATTTAAACATATTAAGGAAATTCAAGGTGAAATTAAAAGAAACAGTGTCTGGGAGTGTATGTGTATGTTTGTTTGTGCGGCTTGGTTTGCTGCAGCAGATGAAGCATGCTTTTGAAGGCAACAAGCAATCTCCAAAAATAGCAGGCACATGTTATCTCTTCAGACTGAGCTGTCTTCAGAGTTTCTTTCTAAGGCTTGTTCATGTGAACAGTCTTCCTTCCTACTCAGTGAGATGGTATTTTATTTGTGTTTATTTTAAGAGTGAAGCTGTAGACTATCATAAAATACAATTCTGTGTACTAATGCTAACCATAAAGCAACTATACTGCAATCAATCCTAACCAAATAATAAGCTGATCTTGATTATTTTTATGGTCCTACCATTTTAATGAAAAATTTGGGGTAGATATTGCCAGCTTTTGATGAGAGAAAGGGCTATATCCACAACGTGCAGTAGGTTTTTAGCAAATACACCAAAAAAAGGTATTTCTGCAGGCAACACAGCAAATCTTGCTGGACTTAGTTCCAGTTCTGATCTAGAATTCCTTGTGGCTACATTTATGCAGTGCTGAGATTAAATTAAAGAGATGTGGAGCTTGCTGATGGTATTCACACACAACTTGGGGCTGGCTCAGAGAGCAAACAAAACTGAATTGTGTCTGCTTACAAAATGGGAATATTCTTTACATATAACTCACCCTCACACGTGTTTCCAAGTGGAGGTGAGTGCATGAATAGCATTCCTCACATTTTCCTCCTTTTTAGAGTTTATTTGTGAAGTTGTAAGTGCCAATGATAGTTAATAAAATACTTTCGTAATGTTTTTTTTTCTGTGTAAGCAGTTGCTGTAGCATGGAGGGATTTTTTGGGACTAGAAAGAAATCTGGTTAATGCAACTGTAAAAAATGGCAAAAAAATATCATGAAGGAATCTCAAATATCTGCAATTATCTGACTTGTCAGCCTGGGAGGTGGGAGGGTTGCTGTTGAGGCTGTCAAATATTCTATGTACAGACCCTGGACACCCAGGGAAGTGTTCTTTTCTGTATGTTTATACATGTGTGTTACTGCTTGCATGCATGAAAATCACTTGTATTTAAAGATATTTTTAAAACTTGTTACATACTTTTAAAATTTTCACAGACTAACTAACATAAAATGAAAGAACTTTCAAAAAGATATAAGGTCATAGAAAAAATGCAACAAAGTCTTAGCAAACATATGAGGAATACAACACTTCTGTAACCTGCTTGCTTTAGAAGAAACTTCTTTACTGTGAGGATGACAGAGCACTGGAACAGGCTGCTCAGAGAGGTTCTGGAGTGGCTTGCCCTAGGTGGTCCTGCTCTGGCAGGGGGGTTGGACTAGATGTTCTCTAAAGGTTCCTTCAAGCCCTTAGCATTCTATGACTCTATGAAATGTGTACTGATAAAGATAATACTGTAAAAGCAAGTCTTGTGGAAATGCTTTTATTCAGACTTAGCTATATTTTAAATTGTTTATCCTTGTACTGCCTTGCATTACGTAACTTATTGAAAACCAGCTAAGGAAAAAGGTCCCAAATATAACCTCATATAGCTCCTCTTTTATTTCTTCTGTGATCTGATAATTCTCAGTGAGGAGCTCCTTCCAAATGATCTGGTTCTTTCTGGAATTGTTGTGCCCAGGCTGGACAGAAAGCCCAGTGTGAAACTTTGCAATAGTTGAGTAGACTGGAAAAATATTTCACATGTCTTTCAAACGATACTTTCCCATTTAGTATTTTGGTTTGTTGTGTGTTTTTGTGGTGTTTCTTTTTTCGTTGTTTTTTCCCCCTGCGCCTCCCCCCAACAGCAGGAGATGGTTGATTCACGTTCAGCTTGTGTTTCACTGCAACTCACAAACTCCTTTGCTGCGCTATGGGTTTTTCACCTTTTTCAAGTTTTACATGTAGGATTTGCCTTGGTCCACTCTTGAACTTTATTTTTTTTAATCTTCTTTCTTATATGTGTACATGACTTCCTCGGTTCCAAATGTGTCTTCTGTTACATTTGAAGTATCTCCCCCAAGCATATATATTTTTGTCATCTGCAAGTTTAAGAAGCCTTCTCTACTCCATTGTCCAAATCATAAAGACAAAAATGAATGGTACAGAGTCAGGATATTAAGTCTATAAGTCTGAAATCCTAACTTACTAGCATAATAGTTTCTGTATATAATTGTTAAACTGCAAATGTAGCAGTAAAGCAAGCATTTTTTCATTTTGTCATAGGTTGTTTTCCTCAGCCAGGAGAGGTTTAATCCCATTTTCAGTCAGCTTTATCTTTGTTTTGGATGTTTGAAGTTGATTTCCTTTGTCTGGTTTTGAGTTGGTTTGTGGTAATAGGGCTGGTTTGAGGATCTAGGCCATAGCAGACTTTTTATGTTATTCTTTGGAAAAATTGTTCAGCAAACAGATAATCTCCTTCTCTTGTGAATATTTGCTCTGTATCCCTGTTGTAAATCTGTGCCTCTGCTCTTTTTGTAATCAAGAGTGTGGTTGTTTTTCTGTGGCTTTTCCTGGGAGGATTTTGGTGTTTGCCGGCAGTCTCTTTTCATGCTATGTGACTCAGGGTTTTACTAGCCACCACTGATCCTTTGAAAATGCTAGTTTCTCTCACTTTTGCAATGCCCTTTCTCAGAACTAGCCATTCATCGTGAGTGGGAGTCTTTTTTTATGTCATCCCTTGGGAAATTTCCTGGAAATCTCAGCTTCACATGAGTGCTTCAGTAAGCAAGATGCATGAATCATAGCTCTCTGGGGTCCAGACTGCCTTCTATTAGTCACTTATCTGGCCATCACTCTTAACTCAAGCTGTGCTAAGACACATTTATATCTCTCTAGCACATTTAATGTAGCTGTTACTGATTGCAAATATTTGTAAAAGAGATTAAAAAAATATGTTTTTACTATAAGCAAATCTTAAAGTGCTCTCTCTGTCCTTGTGTTGTGTTAACTTACTGAGATGATTTCATGATCCATTTAGGGTTTTTATTCTGAATAAAATATGCTTGCTTTTACAAAAAGAAGTCTTTCTTGGAAATCCTCCTGAGGTCCAATTTGGATTCAACTCCTATTCTACGTTATTTCATATCCCTTAACCCTCTCAGGGAAGGGTCATTTTGGATGATCTAATATAATCTCCAGTATTTGATACATCTCTTAACTTCTAACTTATTGAGGAGTAAAGCACTGGCTGCACAACTTTATGACTTAAATGTCTGAAGCATATGTTATTTTCTGAAAAAGAAACAAACACACGTTATGTTATTATAGTGTCTTTAGGTCTTTGCAGACCACTGATGTTTTCTCTCTTTCCAGGCAGAGAGACTTCAGTCATCTTTTTTCCAGGATACCTAGGTCAGCCTCAAACCTTTCTTGAGTGGATCTTTCATCTTTCCTTCTGACTCCTATAAGGTTTTAATGAACTTTGGACACAGATCAAATATCATGTAACCATTATCTTTTTGCTGTCTCTGTTTCTGTTTTTTTGGTGACCAAGGAATTTTTAGTTGCTTTTCGCCTTGTACTTAAAGGAGCAAAGTATTATCAAACAAGATATTAAATGATATTTGTAATACATCTGTAGTTAGATAAAGAATATTCCTTTTTTCCACTCAATTAAAAGCATTTTGAAAAACTCTAAAACCATGGTTTTACATCTACAGAAAGTAGGTGAATTTCTCATCCTTTTGTCTTGAATTCCGTAGGCTGTTATAAAATTAGTAGTATTAAATAATGTTGTGTTTATCAAATAAATACTGAAGGCTAGGCCGAATTATTTTTCTGAGTACTTTTCAACTGTTTTTAAATATATATCAGCTCCTTTCAAAAGAAAAATCAGTATTGTTTTTCAGATGTTAAAATTAGTCACCTAAAATATGGCTGAGTCTGGAAGATAATGCCAGTAAGTTCAATTTCTTGTAACTTGCAACTCAATGCTGTCTTTATATTTGTCTGTAAAAGGACTTATTAAATATTAGCATCACTGATGAAGTACCTCATCTACAGCACGTCTTCCTGTAACTTCAGAAAGAGGATTGTTCTTTCTTCTCACTTTTGGTTTGATGAGTCTCAATGGCTCTATTATTCTAAGGCTGTGACAACATACCTTGCTTCTGCAGTTGTATATCTTTTCAGCTAAACCACCTTTCTCTAAGTGCTCAGTTTAAGTTTTTCTAGAGTTCAAATCTCCAGACTGTATAGACAACTGTGAATTATAATAGAACTTGGAAAAGAACTAAGCCTCATCATGTTACCGTAACATAGAATCATAGGGGTTGGAAGGGACCTCGAAAGATCATCTAGTCCAACCCCCCTGCCAGAGCAGGGTCACCTAGAGTACATCACACAGGAACGCATCCAGGTGGGTTTTGAATGTCTCCGGTGAAGAAGACTCCACAACCTCCCTGGGCAGCCTGTTCCAGGGCTCTGTCACTCTCACAATAAATTTTTTTTTTCGGATATTCACCTTGAACCTCCTATGCTCCAATTTACACCCATTACCCCTTGTCCTATCACTGGTCATCACTGAGAAAAGCCGAACTCCATCTCCCTGACACTCACCCCTTACATATTTGTAAACATTGATGAGGTCACCCCTCAGTCTCCTTTTCTCCAAGCTAAAGAGACCCAGCTCCCTCAGCCTTTCCTCATCAGGGAGATGTTCCACTCCCTTCATCAACTTTGTAGCTCTGCGCTGGACTCTTTCAAGCAGTTCCCTGTCCTTCTTGAACTGAGGGACCCAGAACTGGACACAATACTCCAGATGCGGCCTCACCAATGCAGAACAGAGGGGCAGGAGAACCTCCCTTGACCGACTAACCTCACCCTTTCTAATGCACCCCAGGATGCCATTGGCCTTCTTGGCCACAAGGGCACATTGCTGGCTCACGGTCATCCTCCTGTCTACCAGGACTCCCAGGTCTCTTTCACCTACACTACTCTTCAGCAGGTCAGCCCCCAACCTGTACCGGTACATGGTGTTGTTCTTCCCCAAATGCAAAACTCTACACTTCACCTTGTTGAATTTCATCAGGTATCTCCCTGCCCAACTCTCCAGCCTGTCCAAGTCCCTCTGAATGGCAGCACAGCCCTCTGGTGTGTCAGCCACTCCTCCCAGCTTTGTGTCATCATTGGTCTTTTACAAACGATCACAGAAAATATTGGTGACAGTCTTTATGAAAGGATATATCGATGAAGATACTAATGGAAATACTGTATGGACTGCCTTGACAGAAGTTTGCCACAAGTTATAATTCTTACATTCAACAGATGAAAATAAAACCTAAATTGTAGAAGCTGACTACATCTTGGATGAGCTGTTTTGTGTACATGCAAGATATGATCCTGATATTTCAAGCAAAGCATTGCTATGAAAATTTATTAGTCGCTCTTGAGTTAAAGGGAAATACTGACTTACATCCACAGAGGTATTTCTGAGAAGACTTCTGGGTGTGTTTAACAGTTATGCTTCATTAAGTAAATTTCTCTGACAAATAGTTTTATAGCTTCCATATGTGGGTTAGTATGATTGTGTATAAAAGTAAAAATATACCACTTAGAGCTCAATGAAGACAACTTGAAGACATATTATTGTACTTAGATATGAGGATCAACAAGTTTTTGCACATAAATTTGTGGAAGTGTTGCTATTTGCGAAGAGTCTCAGGTCTGGCAAATAGGTTGAGAGCCAATAATATTTTAATTATTTGATTTTGTCACTATTAACAATCCTATCACCTTAAGTTACGTAAGAAATAAAACTAGTTAAAAAATAATTTAAATGCAATTCAGTTAACAAAAATGAGCATTTACGGGTTATCTGTGCAATAAAGCGTCTCCACTCTGAAATGGGGTTTTCAGGTTTTGAGAACCATTTTAGATTGTCTATCACTAGAGGACAGAATGTGCACACCAAACCTTCTAAAATTAAAGTGGACCTTAACACAGGGAAAATGCAACTTCTTTTATACTGAAGTAGACAAGATGTCCTAGAAGTGTAGGACAAGGCATGTCAAAGGGACTGTCTTAAACTAATGACGTGGTGAATTTGAGCCTCCTTAGTCCTGTTTAAGCTGTAAACTTTTCTGGGAAAATTAATCTGAAAAGGTTAAAATTAAAATCTGAAATAATTGAATGTCACCGTCTATATCAATGACCAGCTGGAGTCAGTAGAGCTCCGTCAGGGGATGGAGGAGGAGTCAACTGAAACTTTATGGGTCAGAGTTAAAGGGAAGACAGGGGCAGGAGATGTCATAGTAGGCATCTGCTACAGGTCATCAGAACAGATTGACTGAGCGGATGAGGTAGACAGCAACATCTTCGAGCTCACCGGCCCTAGTCCTCATGGGGGATTTCAACCACCCCTGATATCTACTGGAGGGACAACACAGCAAAGCACCAGCAATCCAGGAAGTTCCTGGAATGCACTGATGACAACTTCCTCCTCCAAATGGTAGAGGAACCAACAAGAAAAGGTGCATTGCTGGACTTTGTAGTCTCCAACAGAGACAGGCTGGTTGATGATGTACAACTTAACGGGAGACTAGGCTGCGTTGACCATGGCTCAGTTGTATTCAGGATCCTTAAGGCAGTGAGGAAGGAGTGAAGCAAACTCACTACCCTCAATTTCAAGAGAGCAGATTTTGATCTCTTCAACGATCTGCTTGGTAGGGTACTGTGGGACAAATCCCTGGAGGGGAGCTCAGGAAAGCTGGTCCATGATCACCTCCTCCATGCCTAGGACTTTGTGTCCCAACAAAAAGGAAGGCAGACAGGAGAGCCAGGAGGCCTGCGTGGATGAACAAGGTGCTCCTGGACACAGTTAAATGTAAAAGCAAGGTATACAGAGAGTGGAATCAGGAACAGGTAACCTCAGGGAGTACAGACAAGTTGTCAGGGAAGCAAGGGATCAGGTAAGGAAGGCCAAAGCACAGATAAAGCTGGACCAGGCCAGAGATGTTAAGAACAAGAAAGGTTTCTACAGGTAATGTCAGCAATAAGAGGAAGATGAGGGAAATGTGGGCCCATTTTAGAATGAAACTGGAAACATGGCCAGGCAGGACATAAGGCTGAGGTACATGATAACGACTTTGCCTCAGTCTTCACCAGCGAAGGCTTTGGTCACACCATCCAAGTTAGTTACAAAACTACAGTTTTGAAAGTCATGGACTGTGAAAAGGAAGATCTCCCCACTGTAGGAGAAGAGCAGGTTTGAGACCATCCAAAGGACCTGAAGGTGCACAAGTCCATGGGACCTGATGGGATTAATCCACGGATCCCGAAAAAACTGGCTAATGAATTTGCAAAGACTCTGTCTATCATATCCGGCAGCCTGGCAAAATTCCCACTGACTGGAAAAGGGGAAACATAAACCCCATTTTCAAGAAAGGAAAAAAGGAAGACTGAGGGAACTACAGAGCAGTCAGTCTCACCTCTGTGCCTGGCAAGATCATGGAGCAGATCCTCCTGAAGGCTCTGCTAAGGCACTTGGAAAACAAAGAGGTGATTGGTGAAAACCAACACAGCTTCACCAAGGGCTAATCCTGCCTGACTAATTTGGTGGCCTTCTACAATGGGGTCATGGCATTGGTGGACAAAGGAAGAGCAACTGACATCATCTACCTGGACCTGTGCAAAGCTTTTGACACTGTCTTATGTGACATCCTGGTATCCAAACTGGAGCAATACGGGTTTAATGGATGGACCACTGTCATGTTTTAACGCTGGGCTGGCAATTAAACGAATGGCAGATTGCTCTCTGTTAACCCCCCTCCCTTCCCTGCCAGGGAAAAGAGAGAGAATAAGGGAGAAAGGCTCTCATGGGTTGGAAACTAAACAATACGGCTTTAATGAGACAGTAGTGATGAAAAGAAAAAGTGATGAAATATATACAAATACACTATTGTGCTTTCAACCCACCTCCCAATAACACCCATGTCACCACTGATGCTACAAGGCAGGCCCTGGAAAAGTCCCAGACTTGACTCTTGGAATCAATGGCAGATGAGAGCTGGAATGCTGGGATGCAGGAATACAGTGTTTAGGATCAAATGCAGGTAAATGGATGGAGTTCTCCCAGGATGCTGGCCATGGACAAAGAAGAGAGCAAGCCCCTTGTGATCCCTCAAATTTAGATCTGGTATGACATGTTTCAGGGACTGGAACACCTGCCTTATGAGGAAAGGCTAAGAGACCTGGAGCTTTTCAGTCTTGAGAGGAGAAGACTGAGAGGGGATCTAATTAATGTGTATAAATACATGAAGGTTGGGCATCAAGAAAATAGGGACAAGCTCTTTTCAGTTGTGCTGTGTGATAGGAGGAGGGGCAATGGATTCAAACTTGAGCACAGGAAGTTCCACCTCAACATGAGGAAGAACTTCTTTACTATGAGGTTTATGGAGCACTGGAACAGGTTCCCCAGAGAGGTTGTGGAGTCTCCTCTCTGGAGACTTTCAAGACCTGTCTGGATGCCTTTCTGAGTGATCTGCCCTAGTTAGCATGGTTTGGTTTTTTGTTGTTCTTGTTTTTGTCCTGCTTCGGCAGGGGAGTTGGACTTGATGATCTTCAGAGGTCACTTACAATCCTTAATATTCTGTGATATGTTTGGGATGGGATACTTAATTTGGTTAACTTTGGTTGCCTGTCTGGCCCACTCTTCCCCAGAGGAGGGTCTCAGATGTGTTTCCTTATTCCCTCCTGTTTCCAGAGCATATGATGTTTTCTTCAGAACCAAGCGGTGACCTTAGTTCTACATACTGTTCTTTTGCTGTAACTATAAACATTGAGTGTTATCAGTCCTAGAGGCAGATACTGACTAGTAAACTTGCTGTTAATTTCATCAGCAGTAGCTGCTTAGAAGGGACTTAACTGAAAAGTAAAATCACATAAAGGACATTAGTTCAGGAGCTCCCAACCTAAGAAGGACATGGACATCCTTGAGAAAGTCCAGAGGAAAGCCCCAAAGATGATCTGAGGGCTGGAGCACCTCTCCTATGAAGACAGAGTTGGGATTGTTCAGCCTGGAGAAGACAAAGCTCTGGGGGGACCTCACAGTGGCCTTCCAAAGGAGGCCTACAGGAAAGCTGGGGGGGACTCTTCACAAGGGCTTGTGGTGAAAAGACAAGGGGTAATGGATTAAAACTGGGAGAGGGGAGATTTAGGTTAGGCATTAGGAGGAAATTCTTCAGTGTGAGGGTGATGAAACATGGGAACAGGTTGCCAAGGAAAGTTGTGGATGCCCCATCCCTGGAATTGTTCAAAGCCAGGCTGGATGGGGCTTGGAGCAACCTGGTCTAGTAGGAGGTGCCCCTGCCTAAGCTGGGGGGTTGGAACTAGATGATTTTAAGGTCCCTTCCAACTTAAACCATCCTATGAAACTATGAAATCTGTGAAACTATCAACAAGCATGATTAAACCAAAATTTGCTGGAGATCTTTTAAAAGAACATTTTCTTGAATTAGTTGAACTTCTGGTGTCCACTATAGTTTTAAAAGCATTAAAAAATGAAAATGGTAGCTGTAGCTGTATTGTACTCACAGTTCTGAGGATCAGGGTTTCTTTACTGCACATTTGGTAAAAAAAGTTTAGATCTTGGTTCTATGTGCAACATATGGGTTATTTCTGTGTTGGATTACTTATTTAAAGGAAAATATATGCAAAACCAATTTGCTGTTATCTTTTTTTTTTCCTTTTTTCAAAATCCAACTCAAAATCTCATCTGATGACAAGTCATATGTTTATGAAGCACTTGAACACCAAACAAATAGTACTTTCTCTGTAAACATACCATGTATTACAGTGCTTTTTATGCTTAGTGATTCCAAAGATTTGACAGTCTTTGTAGATTGCAATCTAAGTAACTGCAGATGGGACTTTTTTTTTTTTTTTTTTTTAGCCAGAGGGCTTAATACATATACAACATAGGCAGAAATATGCTACCTGACTGGCTGCAGATCAAAACCAAGTTTTTGCTTATGGAACTATGGTGAAAGACTAGATAATAAACACATTTATCTATATGGAACATTGCCAGTGGAATGTATTTATATAAGCACATATTATATGTTTATGTTACACTGGTATTGGTGAAATGCCTTTTTTTTTGGAGGTGAAGAGTTAGGATTAAGAGAACATTCTAGCTAAGCCTCTAGTCTCATGCTAAACTTACTGTGCACTCATCCCAACAACTGCAGTGGGTCAACTCTATGTGCTTTAGTTCTCCCAGCATTTAACCAGTGGCTAATAGGATTTATTAGGATAAAAACAGATGTGTTGTGGATATTCTATTTAAATTATTTGTACTACCTATCATATTTGTTAAGACTGAATACATTATGCACTCCAAGAATGTCAAGCACTCATAAATAACTCTACAGGAGCAGATGATCCACAAATACATATATATATATATATATCGCATATCTATATAAGGTGTTACGAGAACTTGGTATGTCTATGTATTGGTAGAGTGTATCCACTATATGTATTAGTTTTATGCTGTGTCAACCCAAGATTTCATATACAATTTAAAGGAAGTAATTGGTTGGTTAAGAAGTTATATTCTTATTTAGTTTGACTCTGAACATCTTGGTGGAATCATATCATTCAATAGGACAGTTGAGCATCAGTTCTGGTAAATGCAGATTAACTGTTCTGAAGCTGGGCTTTGCACAGGCTACTCTTCATTTACAGTCTTGGCTTGAACATCAAACAGGAGGGTTTATCAGCTTTTCTTATTTTCTGAGTAATTGAGTGTGCCTACATTTTAAAAACTTCTTACATTTTCCTCTGTGCCCTGAGCATATTTCTCTGCTTTGGAAAAAAAACCACAACAAAACCAGAATGGCAGACATGGAATACCAGAAATAAATACTAGTCTCTCAAAATCTATTTGGTCAAACAGTCACACTGTTTGGAATCCTTCCAGCTTGTACAGCATTTCTACACTTTTTCTTTTACTCACCTACAGAGTCAGTGACTTCAAGGATGAAAATGATGATGAAGTACATGTCAATTTTCTAGGCAGTAATTAGGCTTAGAAATGAGGTGCAAAGTTGCTCAGACTTGCCAGGACTGGTGGTAGTCTGAGCTCAGAAATGCAAATTTTTAGGCAGCTGGATACTTTAATGAGCAACATAGGTGTACCTGTGCTATTTAGATATCTATGAGCTAAATGGCAACAAAGCAAGATGACAACTTTGTTGTCTATCTTCTATCCTAGTGTTTATTCTGCTCTGGTTGTTGAAGTCTGTTACAAATGTATTCCTGAAGGCCCAATCTTAAGTTCCTAATGGAAAAAATAATAACTTTCTGATTGCTTATAATGTTTCTCAAGAAACACATTAGTGTATTGGATTACTGCTAGTTATATATTATTGTTAGTGCTGAAACAATTTGTGGTATTACAAATATTTTATACTAAGCGAGTATCTCTTACGCCTATGTAGGTTTTTACATTAATTTAACTTCAGGTACCTGAGTGTTGCTGGTGACTATATTGGTTTATTAACATTCAGACAATCTGTTTTTCAATTGGAATGTTAGAAAAAAACAATACACACCAAGATTTGTAATATAATTTTATATTAAAATCTAGTGCAGTTGTAGAGAATTCTGCAATTCTGAAATGGTATTTTATATCTTTAGGATTTAACTAATGCCTATTGACAATAATGGAAGGTTAACCCAATACTTTTAAAAAATTTGATGGATTTAAACTGTGCCATTCAGCATAACAGAAAAAAATCTTTCCCTCTCTCTTGACAATATGGTTAAGTCTGCAGACACAATGAAGTTAAATTTTTTTTTTTTCTCCTGTTAGAATTTAGTAAACAAGTCTATTGATATAGGAGACATACTGTGGACATAGAAGGAGCATACATACTTTACTGGAGATTCAGTTCTTCTGAAGAAAGCTGGTCATTATTTGAGGGATCAAATGAAGATGGAAGGCTTCTGGTTAGATTATAATAAGAGGATGAAAGAATTGGGAGCTAATAAAAAGAAGCAAAATGGAGAAATAAGAGACTCCTATATCTTGTGATACAGGAGTAGAAGACTAAGAATGACTTGGTTAGTCTGCTGTTATCTATGTATCAAGGGAATGAAATTAGCTAAGAGCTGGAAGCATTTAACTGATAACTACAGTGATAATGGAGGATCAGGCTTGCATAATTTATCAGGATAAATTAATAAATAATTAATGTTGCAGACAGTGTACAATACCCGTTTTTAAGCTTGGACTTTATCTCTAGAGGATCAGGGAAAGGATGCCAACAAAAAAGCTTGGAATTACTGCTACTCTGACAAAGGGACTTGAATAATTCTTGGAGTGGTAGAAGACACCAGGAGTGGATATCCCTTCTAGTCTTGAGCAAAAGAAAAAAGAGAGGGGGAAAAAAAAAGTTAAAAAAAAAAAAGGAAAAATAAGAAAAAGGAAAAAAGGAAAAAGAAAAGAGAAGGTTACCTAATTGACTGATTTGAGGTCCATATGCATGACTTTTGGAAAGAAATTGTAAGCAATGTGTGGAGCATCTAAGCCCTCTCCTTACTGCAAGGGTAGACTCTGAAAAGCTGCTTAAATCACCTTGATTTTCCTCAAAGCAAACCAGTAAAGATGCATCGGGCAAAAATACTGCAACCTGTGACATTACTTTCAAGGGAGTGCTCTTCTTGCAAGGGTAGAGGTGCATTCATTAATTTCTGAGCAATATATTTGGACACAAAAAGGTCATGGGTGATTCAGGGAGGTGTAGATATGAGCAGAGTAGCATCTGCAATGCTACAGAGGTATTAAGATTGTCCTAAATATACATTTGGATTACTCAGCAGTCAGGAGACTCAGGAGAAGGAAGGCGAACATTTGCCTGTGAAAGGGAAAACGAGGAGGTGATTGGTGACAGTCAGCTTGTGCCTGACAAATTTAGTGGCCTTCTAAAATGGGATTACAGCATTGATAGGTAAGGGAAGAGCAACTGATGTCGTCTTCCTGAACTTGTGAAAAATATTTTACACTGTTCCATGCAACATCTTTGTCTCTACGTTGGAGAGACATGGACTTGATGGATGAACCACTCAGCAGATGAGAAATTGGTTGGATGATTGCACTCAGAGTTGCAGTCAACTGCTCCATATCCAAGCGGAGATCAGTCACAAATGGCATTTCTCAGGGGTTGGTGTTGGGACCCACAGTGTTTAGCACCTTTGTCAGTGACAGGGACCGTGGGAGTGAGTGCAACCTCAGCAAGTTTGCTGATGACAGCAAGCTGAGTTGTGCAGTTGACACATGTGAGCTATGGGACATCATCCAGAGGGACCTTGACAAGCTTGAGAGGTGGGTCCATAGCAACCTCATGAAGTTGAACAAGGCCAAGTGCATGGTTCTGCACCTGGGTCAGGGCGACCCCAGTCACAAATACAGGCTGGGCAGAGAACAAAGTGAGAATGGTGCTTAGGAGAAGGACTTGAGTGTGTCGGTTGATGAGGAGCTCAACAGGAGCAGACAGAGTGTGGTTGCAGCCCAGAAAGCCAGCTGTATCCTGGACTGATCAAAATAAGTGTGGCCAGTTGGTCAAGGGAGGTAATTCTCCTCCTCTGCCCCACTCTCTAGGTGAGAACTCTCCCGGAGTACTATGTCCAGTTCTGAGGCCCCTAACATAAGAAGGACATAGAGTTGTTGGAGTGAGTCTAGATGAGGGCCATGAGGATGATCAGAGGATGGAAGCATCTCTCCTATTAAGACAGGCTGAGGGAGTTGAGGCTGTTCAGCCTGGAAAGGGAAGGCTCCAGGAAGACCTCATAGCAGCCTTCCAATATCTGGGAAAGCTGGGGAGTGCCTCTTTACAAGGGCATGCAGTGACAAGACAAGCAAAAATGGTTTCAAACTGGAATAGGGTAGATTTAGATTAGACGTCAGGAAAAAATTCTTTAATGTGAGGGTGGTAAAACACTGGAACAGGTTGCCCCCTCCCTGGAAGTGTTCAAGGCCAGGTTGGATGGGGCTTTGAGCAACCTGGTCCAGTGGGAAGAGTCCCTGCCCAAGTGGGGGAGCTGGAACTAGGTGATCTTTGAGTTCCCTTCCAACCCAAACCATTCCATGATTCTATGAAAAGGGAATTGGAGGTCTAAAATACAAAAAAGTGGGTGTTTTAACACTATTAGTTTCTTCATCTAGTTCTAAAAACAGAAAATCTGCAAATTCTCACTGTCATTTGGGTATCTGCATTTTTTATATACACACTTTTTCTGGAATTTCTGGATTAGGCCACATCAATATAAGAATGCATGGAAGTGCACTTTGACCAAATATAATTATTATTTCTTGCTCTTCTGACTTCACATTGCTCCTGTGTTAAAATATGCTAATACAGGCTTTAGAAAATGAGCTAATGAACTCTACTGATGGTCTCTAGAGAATTATTAAAGTAAATATCAAATGCCAGTGCAGATGTTACCTCTTACAGTCTTCTCTATTCTGTATCCTAATGTGACTCAAACACAAATGTTTTCTGGATATAACGATGTAATTATATAAACACTTTTCAGTATGATGAAAAAAAAATGTGGTATTTTAAGTCACTGTGCAAATTAATTAGCCAAAACATTTGCTGAGGCAATTTATTTTCTTGTTTAGTATATATGATTATAATAACATCTACTAATCTACAGATTTGCTGGAAAAAAACCCTAAATTAATGCTATTTCAATGACATGGGTAGGATTCAGTACTGGCAACTTTTAAAAGTAAAGATTGTTGACACTATATAATTATTTTCATTTAAAAGTAAGGATGGCAATGGGAATTTTTACTATGGTAACTGTGACTTGGTTGAAATAATTTCTTTTATATAGTGGTATATACATAAATATATATGTGGGTATATATAAACAAAAGTATACGCAAAAAAACCCCATGTCACATAAATCCTTGTGGTGATTTTTTCTTGAAGATTTGTTTGAGTCTATATGTAGTTTAGAAGACAGGTTGTTATTCTGTTTTATAACAGGCATCTAGTTCTGCTTCACATTGTTAACTAATATGCTTACAGAAGTTTTCTTGCCTTGAATATTTCAATACACTTTGTGGACATATGATTTATTACTAATTATACTGACAGGTTTTGTTGCTTTTTAAACTGATCATTCATGTCACTTATAATAGATAACTAAAAACTCTAATATGGCATAAAAGAGTAGTCATAAAACAGGCACAAAAATTGCAGAAAATGTAAGGAATTTTTTAGTTTGCTCCATTGTTTTTAACAAGCCTGATGGGCTTTTATTATGAGGGTTAAGAGAGGAAATTTCAGGTTACAGGATGATCTCTGTCTGCATGCCAGAAATGCAACATGAATATTTCTGTAATATATCACACTTGCATTTTAGTAAGAACAAGTTCCACAAATTTATGATTTTTAAACATCTTTGGATATTTGCCTCTTGAATAATATTAATTCTTCCTCAGAATGAAATCCCTTTCTATGTAGTTAACCATTAAGGATCCTCCTGTGAATTGATGTGATCCCTTAATAATTCAATTAAAATCTCACAGCTAACAAGCAAGTAAGCATAGCAAAAGGGTGTTGTGTGTTTTCTTGTGGAGAACACAATGGCTTGTCTCTACAGCTCTGTGTATACTTCTAATAGAAATGCTGCCTTATGCATAGTACCCACCCTGTGACTGAGATGGCTGAAATTTCTTCTGGAGGATTGAGAAGAAGTTCATGTGTCCTTGTCTGAGCATTTCAAAATATGGAGCACTTCTTTTTTTCCTAAAATGTTTCAATTTCTTTTTGGAAAATACGGGTAATTTAGAAGGTATAAAGCAGCATGACATTAGCAATTGTAGCACAACAAAAATTGGATAGACTTTTCATAAGTTTTCGCAAAGTACAAAATCTACTGAATCTAGTAATACATTGTGATTTCCTTTCCCACTGAGTAGTGTACTTGCTTTTCATAATCTGTATTTGCTGAGAAAATGTATCTCGTAAATTTCAGTGAACTATATTGCTTTTATTCTTCTCAGTTGGCTCTGCAGCCATCCCTGCCCTTAGCTGTGGTTAAATACTTCGAAAGGGATTTGAAATAAGTTGCAATATATAGTCTTATCTTTTGGTGCAGCAATTAATCTTTTTTGTGATCTCATGAGTACATGTGCTTCTGATCACAAATTATACAGACGTTTAAAAGGTGGGAAAGCAAGTAAAGTTTCTGCAGAATAGGTTCTGTAGATTTGATCATATTATGTGGTAATATATAGGGAATAGATAATTTTATATGTGCATCTCCAATGTGATTGTGATCTGATATTCTGAAATATGTTCTTTTTAATAGCTGACATACATATAGGGGCATATATGTGCATGAATATGTGTACGGAAGGTTTGTCAGGAATCTGTCACTACATCTCAACACTGTCCAGCAGCTGCCAGACAAAATTGTCAAACAGAAATGTGTAAAATCATGAGCCAACTATGCTTTAGAATCGAGCTAAAATACTAAGTTGAATATTCTTGTTTGGTCTTCAGAAGTTACTTTGAGAATATATTTTTAAGAAGCAAGCAAGTCCACAAACCTTTTAATTAAAACTGGGATTTTTAGGTAATAAATTAAATTCACAATCTGAATATTTAAAAATGTTATCAGGTAGCACAATACTCATGATAAAATAAAGGGAAGAGGGATAATTCCAAGGACAGTACAGTCAGATTTGTGTAGACATGGTATCTTTTAAGATATCCTATATTTTTTTTCCTGAGATCATCCGGATCTCTTTCATATAACATTTGTAGGGACTTCCTGAGTTCAGATGCCTGGTTTAACTGCGAAGACAAGACAGTTTGGTATGTGTTTGTTTGTTCATTATCAGATACAGGATCCCTTATTTACCTATTTTTCACATGGGGATGGCATCTTGGAATGGTTACTTCAATATATGGGATTAACATGGCAAATGTTATGCAGTGCTTTACCTGAAAATATGTGTAACCTCCTGGATTCTGGCATATGATGCACATGACTATAGCTGCTCTTCAAAGAGTAGTTTAAGTATCTACGTTTTTATGAATCTGGGGCAGCAGTCCAGAATGAGGGATTAAGGCAGAAGTAAATAGGAAAAGTATACATGGGAAGAGAGCTAGTCACTTTTCTCCATAGATAACAAATCTCTGGTTATGAAGAGCATTGTTTTCTTTTAAAGAAACACAGAACACTGGCAATGTGGTATTTTTCAAACTTCATGCTGAAAATACACTTTTTTACCATATCACAATTTAAATTAGATGCTTTTGATTTTCAGCTGAGATCTGCAAGAACAACTTCACTGATTAAAATCTGCTCCAGATTCTTTCTTGATCCAAATTATGAATTAAATACTTATAATATCTCTCAGTGTCTACCCTTGTTTTCTCTCTCAATTTTTTTCTGTTGTGGTTTTTGTTTTATTTTTATTTTTATTTTTTGTTTTTACTTCCAAGTGCTAAGAAAAAAAACAACAGCAAAAAAGACTTCACGGTGATCTTTACTGCAATTTAAGCAACTGTTTCAGTTTTGAAGTTACAGTATTTGGAACTGATTTGTGAATTTTGCACCAGTTTTTAATTGTCAGCTAGATTTTCTTCACTACTGAGTTGTTAGAAGATCAGATAAAGATAGCAACTCAGAATGACAGGGCCACACATGGCAGTTATTACAGAGGTATCTGGAAAAATTACCAAGGAAAACCCCAGCATGTCCCACATTATGTAGATATCTTAAAAATTGCTAGAGAAGAGATTTTCCTCTATGCAAAGGAATACACTTTTCAGTGTGTACCAGCTCAGGAGTTTTATTTTGTTGGGTTGCAAATCTGTTTCTAGCTATCAGTCATTAGCTTTATTTTCCAGCCTCTCTGTTTTCTTTTCCTTTCTGCTCTTTTCAGTTTCTCTCTCACACAATTTTTGTCTTTCAAAACTTGCATCTGATTCTTGTCCTTTTTCATTTTTTCCTTCCTATTTGTCCTTCACCAAAGCACATTGCAGAGTCATCTGCTGCCATGCTGAATCACTACTTCAAAAAACTCTTCTCTCTGAACTTGGACCAATGCCACATAATGCCACATTCTGTGGAGAGGGCCTGCCAGAGCACATGGTTAAGAAGTATTTACTGCATTAGAAATCAAGGGGGGAAGTAGAGAAGAATACTGTTCTCTCCACATGGGCCTTATTTCATTCTAGTGCCTTATTTTTTATTTTTTTTTTTAAGTTTAGCTTTGTGTAATTTCTATGACCATACAAAAGCAAAGAGAAAGTTCAGTTCAAAATCTTTAGTGCTTCTTCTAGGATGCTCAAAACAATGAATGCATAGGTTCTTGTGGTATAGGACTTGCTTCTGCCTCAAAGAGTTTCTAGTATGGTTGTGGTGTGTTACTGCAGCAAACCAACTGGTCAGTACTTGGCTGTGTATTTTGACACATGGTCCTGCATAACTGGAATCTGATCTTACCAACTTTAATGGAGGCTTTATACTTAGTCTTGCATTTTCCATTATTAAACACGAAGATGCACTTGTAACTGAACAGCTACTGGATTTGTTGCCTTGCTGTTTGAATAATCTGGCCTTGACTAAGAAATACAGCTATCAGCACTTATACTTAATTTTGATAGTGAAAAATGGCAACAGAGAAGGAATTATAAATTAGACATCTACAAGAACCTCCTGGAATTCTCTATTAAGTTGCAATTACTGAATGCTTCAAGTTTATTTTGAAGGCCTCACTTCATCAAACTGTTTCAGGCAAGCAGACTTTACTCTTTTGCAGAGCCAGCAGCATTTGGGAAATCACTCAGTGCGTAGAAGGCCCTTACCAAGGCCAAAATTAAGAAAAATTTAAAAAGCAACAGAAAATCAAATCATCTGCCTTTACTAGTATACAGAAAGCCAGAAACTAATGTGCACTACAGCAACTTTATACTCCTGGGAAGCCCTTGAACTCTATGGAATTACTCATATGTGGAGTTTAGTAACACATTTGAGATACTTTTTAGCAAGTTTAAATAACATGTTCATAATGGTGTACCTTGTTGACTTATTTCTAGAAAGGATTATAATGTCTTTATTGCATTGTAGCCCTATTAGAGAAATTACTTTTACAAGGTACAGGTTTTGTATGACGTAGGGAAAAAAAAAAAAAAAAAAAAAGGAAAAAAACAAAGCTTCAAAGCATAAACTTCGAAAATATTGAAAATATATGAATAAACTGTTCTGGGCAGCTCTAAGTATATTGTATAGTTTGGACACACACACTGGATGTGCAGCAGGGAAATGATCATGCTGATAGGTGGAGGCTGAAGGACTTGGGTAGGAGCAGCATCACTCCATGCATTTCACCCGTCAGCAGCTGTTCAAGGCTGGTGGGACAGCACTAGCCAGCCAAATGACACGCACGGGAGCAGAGTGGCTGGGGGTTTGAATGTTTTGTTACATCTATAGCCTG
>NW_009952694.1:1043642-1093851 GCF_000747805.2 Chaetura pelagica
AAAAAAAAAAAAAAAAAAAGGAAAAAAACAAACAACAGAAAAGCCTCTGTGTCATAGTCTTCAGTAACAGTGTTTAGTAACTTCATTATTAAAATAAAAAGCAAGGAGCTGCTTCAGGCAGGGTTTGCTTTGCACCGGGCAGGTCTGGGTTGCGGTTGTGCTGCAGCACCACCTGCTGCTGCGGGAGCTGAGGAGCCTCCGAGCAGCTGCCGGTGCTGCTGGCGGGGGCGGGGAAGAGAAAGGGACGAAAAAAGAAAGGAGAAAAAGAAGTCTGTTGTCACAGGCACGGAGCTTTGGAGCGTGGATATTCTTTTGCGATTTTTTTTGGTGTTTCTCCGAAAAAATCGTCACGAAATGTCCAATTTAGCATAGGAGGACTTACAAAATAAAATGCTTGATCTTGAAATTATAGAATTGATATAGAGCCCCTATGGAAACGTGTGTGAATTTATGCAGATGCTTATATATTTTGTACTCTTGGGAAACATTCCATTTCTATGGTGCTTTATATGAAAAAAAGTAGCAGCCTGGCAATGCTGCTAACGGGAGAGGGAGTCACAAAATTACAAAAAATACAAAAAAATACAAAATTACAGCTTCTCCAGTTCTGCAGCTGTGCACATCAAACCCCAGTAAGAAGCAAAGTGAAATACATAACAAAATACTGTACTGATCTTCTGAGTGGGATGAATAAGGGGGACCAAGATTTTTCTATGCTGCATTTCCCTAAGCTCTGTTTTCTTTCTGTTGCCTTGGAACAATATGTGCATTCATTTAAAAGTGGAATAAAAGTATTTGGTCTTCTGCAGTTCCATTTAGCTGCAACTCAGATGGACTGAAAGAACAGCTGAATAACTTGATATTGAAAACTTAAAGGTCATGAATATTGGATGTAACAGCTGTTTCCATTAAAAAAAATATTGCATGATGTAAGCCCATTGCCTAGAAATGCCTGGAATGTGAGAATCAGTCACTTGGAGTAGGAGAAGGAAAACCAGTTTTAACCATCCCTTCATTTCCTAGGAAAGGCCATGCTTAGAGTTTTGCGTGATTAAATCATTCAGGGCAAAATCTGAAACTGTAATTTGTTTAGCTATTTATTCTCTATGAAATACTAGAAATGCAATTTATAAAAATAATTCCTCTCCAGTAGACCTACTCAGCTTTTGGTTTTTCAGGAGGATGATGAAATATTATAACAGAGAAGTCTGGCTCCACTTAAGAGTCTTTCAATAACAAAATATATCTCTGAATGCGTCAATTCATACTTTGTAATGATAACGTATTGAGGATTTTTTAAATAGGATTCTAAGCTCGAGCAGTGTGAGTTTAATCTGCAGCTTCATCTGTTTTCAGTGCATTTGTTTGCTAGATTAAATAGGAAGCCATCAGGTGCACTTCAAGTAACCCTGTTTAATTCCTGATTTTCTTAAAAAAATTTAAAAATGTTGGGAGGAACAGACTAAACTTTCAGTCTCTGCTGTGTGCAAATGGAAGATACGCTGCTACAAAGGGGCACATAATAGGTACGCTGTGAAAAAAAATATTCTCAGTGTTTCTCAGTTTAAATGCCAGTAACAAACATGCTGAAGGCAACATTCACTGATTTTTATTTTATTTTATTTTTAAAATCAGAATGAGAGGTTAATGTCTCTACTACTTCTCTGTGCTTCACATAGACACCTTCACATATTTTTTCATGAAATAAAAGCAGGTATGTTCAGTAAGGCCAGCATTTGGGACAGTTTTGATGTTAAACTTAATTTTTGAATTAAATTATGGTGGTGCACAGACTGCAAAAACTGCCATGTTGTAATTAATCTGTTTCCATTTCAATCTATATGTTGCTTCTAAAGTATGTGTTTTCATTTTTTGTTTATAATTATGTAGAAGAGTACTTAGAGAAAATTTTAGCAGAACTAACGAAAATGTCAGTTAATTGAAACTCTGTTAAGTTTGAAAATTCCCATTTTTGAATTTAGACTTGGTTATTTTACCTGTAAGAGAATAAAACCACCCTATTTTGATACCTTCAAATCCCTAAATTGAATTTTAACCAAAATTTTGCAGAACAGCATAGTATCACTCATACTACACTTGTCTTGATATGCTTCTTAATTTGTTGTACATATGTCTTTGATGTACTCCATGCATAGCTACACTTCTGTGACTTAGGAAATACCAAGTAAAAAAGAGATCTGAAATTTGTTCTCTTACTTCCTACTTGAGAACCACAGAAACATAATAGGCTGTAAACCATTATTTTTTTTTTAATAATGCATATTGAGTCGGCTATATAAACTGAATATCATTGAGGGAAAGCCTATTCCGCTTCTGAGAAACTTTTCCAGCCAAATTGTACACCAATTTCTTAAAAAAATAATAATTTTAAAGTGAGTACATATTTCTTTTTTCAGTGAAGATTTATTTAACTGGAAAACTTGAAACCAGTTTAACTCATGCTATCCAGCTCAGTTTGCCAAACTCATAAAAGATCTGGTGGATTGCAGATGAGGGCTGCATTCTTAGACTATTATATTAAAAAAGTGAGTTTGTAATATAAATTATGTAGCATATCTGATTGGTTAGGATAGCACAAGGGAAAAAAAATAGGAATTAAACCTCAAACTAAATTATATAATTGAAAAGTTACGGTGATTTTACAAGTTTGAAATGAAAATATAATATTATATATTTTATATATGTATGTATTATTTCTGGTGGCTTTTGTTTCGGTGTTGGTGGCGTTTTTTGTTGGCTTCTTTATTTTTTCCCTAAAACTTATAAAATCCATCATTATTAACAAATAAAACCCCTCAACTCACCCAATAATTCTATTTAGGGTGTGTAAGTCAACCCATGAGTGATGAAACCGATCATGGGTGTCCCTTCATTGAAGGTTTGTGTTTTTCCTAACCCTGCTAAAAGTATTTGTCTTTAAGGGAAAACATAAGAATAATTAATTTTACCCTGAGTTGTTTTCCTTACTTCATTCTCTCACAACTCCAGAGCAATTTGCTGAAAATGTGCCGTTTTGCAGAATTCCTAGCAAGAATATTCTTTTAAAACACATATGATGACACCACCCAGCTCTGCTGAATTATCCTTGTACTATGTGGTGTTTATTTATTACAAAGTCAGCTCATGTATATTATTCTGCTTGTATTTCCTTCACCATGTATTTATTAATGGTCTTTATAGTTTTCTGATGAAGCTTGTAGCCATTTCCAACTCATCAGAAGACTACATGCCTTTCTCACCCACCTTGATTCATCTACAGCTGCCTCTTGGAGTAGGGAGTTCAATCAGCAAGTAAAATAGTAGCTAGTAATGCAAGCTGAAATGTGTTTGTTGAAGGTACCTGGTGTTCAACAGGAAATAGATTTCCTGGTACTAGACATGTATGAATCAAATTTCAAAGAGAGAACTGAGCCACTGATCCTCAGTTGTATTTTCTTACCATTTTACAAGTTAAGCCCCGAAACAGAGGAAGCCATTGCAGATTCATAGCATCTCAAGGTTTTATGCAACTGTTGTATATAAATTAAATGGAGGTTTTAAATAACCTTGGAAAATCTATTTCATATTATGAAAAGGATATAAGCCTACTGTAGCCTATGTATCTATCTGTTTAAGCTGATGAAACCAATATTTTTCCTATGAAAGATATCATATTTCTGAACCAGAATGATTTGAAATGGGACCAAAAAAATAGAAATAATTTTGATCTATTTTAAAAAATTTGTCCAGAGAGCTTCAAATGTAATTTTCTAAATGACTTGAGTAAAAACACATAATACAGTGTAGGATATGATCTTTGATCACAGAGCAAGCAGCTGTGGCCAAACTTGGAAATGCTGCTTCAGGCAAATTTTTCTCCTCTTTTGACTTTGAAGTCAGTAGTCTGAATTTGTTTTTTAATTAAGTACTGAAACAAAATATGTGCCTTGCTGGTATTTTCCTGCCATTTTAAAATCAAATACTGTTAACACAGTTTTTTTGTTTTGTTTTTTAATTACTTATTCTACAGAAGTTAACATATTTCTATGTTTGGGAATTGATCTAAAATAGAAAACACATCTACTTTAGTGCAGATTTTTATATTCTTGGGTTTTAAAAAAAGAGAATGTCTGTCTGAGAGAGGAAAAACATTTTTTGTTAACTTCTTAGAGTTTCTGATGGTTGAGATTATCCTGCGTTAGCAATCTAATGCTTTCTTGATGTCTTCAAATAATTAGATGATATTTCAGAAAAATTATTCTCTTATGAAGGTATTCTTAAAAAAAAAAAGAAGTAACTATGCATCCATGACAGTACTGTTTTTGTCCTTACACTCAGAGTTCAGAAGTGTGTATGCATTCAGGTACTGTACTAGTGACTACATTACCCTTATGAGTCTTGACCATCTCAAAGATACATCAAATATCAGTTCACTCAAAAACTCTAGCTCCTGATCTGGTGATATATTGGAAAACTCTGCCTGGTGCCTGTATTATAGTTTGAATTTTACTATTTGGAATACTTCTGACAGTCAACTTGTTGTTAATTGTTTTTTAATGCTTTCTCAAGTTTGTATGCAACTCAGAATACATATGACATTTTTAAATGAGGAAAAATTGAATTTATGTTGTCTTCACCATTGTTTTCTTAATACACTTTATTCTCAAAGAACATTTTGCTTCAAGTATAGTTTGCTACAAGATCAAGGGAGCAGATTCATTTTGATTCGTGATGCATAGAAATTACTAAATAATTTGCAAAAGCAACAACTTCTATTGGGAGGGATTTTTGAGTGATTAGTTTTGGTTGTGATTTTTTGTAGGGGTTGCTGTTCCCCCCCTCTCCCCCCCATAATTTACTCTCTCCTTTAAAACTTGTCTTGTGTGTGTGCATACACGAGCTGGCTGACCATTATAATAGCTCTAATGCGGGGCAGTTGGAGGAGCTGTTTGTCATGGTTCCATTTCTGAGGTTAGATCTGCTGCTATTGGAAGTATGAGGATGGGTGGGAACAAGAAAGCTGATCCAGGAAAAAAAAAAAAGAAGGAGGGGGGAGGAATGAGAATGAACAACGAATGAGGGTGTGGAGGTATGACTGAGCCTTTCCACACGACTTTGAAATAGTTAGACAGTCAGAGAATTCAGAAGGAATCCAGGGCTACCAAAGGCCTGTACAGAAGAGGGAGCCCTTTTCAAGAGAACCGAGGAGAAACAAATGTATTAGAGAGTTCAGCTGTAATAAGGTCAGAGTCATAAGTGATTTTCTCCTCCCATTCAGAATGTAATAGCCAATTACTAAAATGTGAACATTACAAAAGTAACAGTCTCTGTTTTGTAAGTGATGAATCACTCTACTGGGGAAGTCACAACTTCCTATTAATACATTTGTTCCAAGCATGTGATCTACCAGGTCCTAAAATAAATCATAAGCTTCCTAATATTAACTCAGTAAATATTTCCATTCCATTTGAAGCTTAAAAATGAAAATCAAAGTAAATTTGGAGTCAGATATTTACTTTAATGCTATGAATTAGAGGGTCTGTCCACTCTAGGATCAGCGTTACAGGGTTACCAAGTGACCGATAGTGTATTAGATTCCTTCCTGTCATAATGCCACAAACATTCTGCTGGAACTTAGGTCAGAGCTTAAAATAACCTTGCTAATTGCAAGTCTACAAGTGTCAGCTGAAATTTCAGTTAGCTGCCATACAGCAGATCTGCATGCTGAGAAATCACTACTGTATTTCAGAACGTGCAAGGGAAGAGCAGACAGGCCTCAACTTGATCTGCACAATAACACAGGTAGAGGCAGCAGACTATTTGCTGTATTTCATGCAAAACAAACGCTGTTGACTCTGCACTGAAGTTTAATTGGGTAACAGATCATCTATGGCTTACTTGTCGGTCTTTTAAACAGACATTTATTTTCTGAATTACTGGTTGCATGTAATTCCTTTAGCTAAGGAAAGGAAATGGGACAATCTTTTTTTTTGCAAAGCTGATACCTGAAAATCCTCCTTCTGGTATAAATAAGGTAAGACAGTATTGAAAGGAAATATTTTACGTAATTTTAGAAATGTCTAGCACAATAAATTATTGGTGTTTTCAAATCTTTTTTACCAATAAAAGCCAATTTTTAAAATCAGCTGGTTTTCAATTTCTTTAGCAGTTTTGCATGACCTAAATACGTTTAGTTTGAAATAATATATTGCGTTGCCTGACCATTGTAAACGTAACTTGCAAAATTGACAGATTTTTTTCCCTGTGGTTGTATTTCTGAATCTGAGAAAAGCTTGTTCAGTGTCTTTTGCTCCCTATTCTACTTAATGTGAAGTTATCTGCAATCATAATCTTAGGCTTATGCAATTTAAATCTTTAGTTACTGAAGGTAAAAAAAAGGTGTTTGTCATGTGTAAATGAGGAGATTATAGCTTTTTGTGTGTGTGTGGAGGTGAAACTTAATGCTCAGTCTTCTCTATTCCCTGAGACATTACTCAGCTAACTTTTTATAGGTCACATTATAATTAGAAATAGACACTGTAAGATTATAATTACATTACTTTGGCTAAAACTTTGACCTATATTGTGAAGAGATGTATTTAGTAAAACCTCAGGAAACCAACAGATTGAAAATAATGTAAGTAATGGAAAGCATGAACCTTCATAATTATATTTAGACTTTACTATCTTTATTAGAAGCTTAATAAGTTCTGTAGCTCTTCATAGGGAGACTGAATGTGATATAAGAACTCTCTGATGCTTATCATAATTGCAGGAGACCATTAAAAAAATACTCTAAGAGCTGTAACTTTTCCAAAGGCCCTTTGTTTTATTTTTGTTCTCAGCTCACAAAGTTGTATATGTGCCATATCCTGAGGAATATACTTAAGACTGTTCAAAAGTGTCCTCTCTGCAGAATTATTTATTGTTTTGAAACTGTATCTACATGAAAAGTTCAGAAATTTTTGGCTAGTGAAGACTGTTTTCTTCAAAGATTTACATTGAATTAAAACAATAAAGCCTTTTGACTTTCCTGAAGCAAAAGTTGTCACTGGATGGGGAATTGTTGAGCGATGTATAGTTTGCAAAAGGTGCCAGAAGAATGGGAGATCAGCCATAGATTATGGCTGCAGTCATAGCTGGTCTTTGGGTAGCAATTTTGCATTTACTTTTAAAAGGTTTTTATTTTTGCTCTTCAGCTGCCTGTACACCAATAGCCAATTGCTCTTTTTGAGACTTTGATTGCTAATCAAGTTAGGACCTTCATAATCTCTATAATTTCAGTCTTCGTCGTATCCTTCTTCAAGGTGCTGTTAGTGAAAGTTCCATTTAAAGCTCAGGAGCATTATGGAGTGGAAAATTCTGCAACAGGTATCTGTGCTTAGCACAGACCAAGTGTAGTGTGTGCTTATTGCATACATATTATTGCTCCATTTCTCATCCTTTCCTGAATGTTTTTTTTCAGAAACTGAAATGTATCAGTAAAGTAAGAGTCTGAATTATTTCTGCTCCACATAAGAAGAACTAGAAAGATCTTTTTGCTCTTCCATGGATACTTCTATATTACCATTTTAGTTTGGGTTGGAAGTGTGGTTTTGAAGTGAATCTGCTCCTTATCCCCATTCAACAATCTTAGGTTCATGCTGGAGAGCAGTCTCCCTGTGTGCAAACTTCTTGCTGCTGTTCACAGTCTTTGCCAACTAGGGGTTTCTTTTTTATAATTTGTTTTCTAAACCCCTTTGTGTCTATTTATGTTTCATTTATTGTTACATCTGAAGTGTTGTTTTTTTATTTATTTATTTAATCTGTGTTGATACTTTCTTCTTCAAGCAGGGCTTACATTTAGTATATGATTGCCTTGAACGAGTTAAGCTTAGATTTTTAGTATTTGCTTTTTCCATATCTATTGCTTGTGCTGATAAGCAAAGAAACTTTCTCATGAATTAATTTTTGTCAGTTTATTTTTGCAGCGTGCTCATTCAGAGACAAAATCAGAAGGTTTAGAGTCAAGCTCAGTTTTCATTATTACCTGAATTTTAAGTCTGCACAACAGAGTTTTCATGCTATATTTTCTATTCATTCAAGTTGAAAATATCTTCAGAAGAGATTTTTTAATTCTTTTGATGCTTCTACTTCCATTTGAAATGGGAAATAAAACAAATAATGAGATATAAACAGTAATGGTAGATTTCAGAAATTCTTCACTCTGTGACCTTCAAATCAAGGTATGACTAACATTTTGGGAAAGGGTCATTACAATGAGTAATTTTGTCATTCTTTTTGCTCATGCTTTAATCTCAGAGTGAGAGACTGTTCTATTCATTACAAACTACGGCCTTCCCCAAACCTTTATCAAGAGAGCTAAACAGTCAGTATGGGTTTTAGGATGTCTTCTTGCTGGAAGTTAGTTTATAGTAATGGGTAAGAGAAGTCATGATACTTAACATAGTACTTAGCATATTAGTGTTGGTTAATGTATTTTTGGAGGGCAGGATACTGAATTATAGGCAGTGCTAGAATTTTAAGACAACTAATTTAGGGGGTATATATATTAGGTCTGACAGATTTGCTGTTCTCAATACTGTTTCAAGGATTTCTCAGCTGTCTGAATTTCCTATTCACTCAGTGTGACTCAGTTTCTCACAAAACCCTTGGTGAGGTGCTGAAAAAGTCTCTGTGAAAAGACCTCAATATTTAAGAGTGTAATAAAAATTAAAAGATCATTTAAATAACCAATATTCCTTCCATTTTAGTCTGACTTGCCAGTTACTGTGCTAGCATAGTCTGATATCCTACCGTTGCTTGTGAAGACAGTTGCAGTTTTTGCTTTGTCTACAGCATAACAGTTTTCCATTTTGGTAGAAGATGACCTGCATAGAAATATATTGTATAGTTGAAACCTGTTGAAATGATACAGAATCCCCTAAAAATGTGGGCTTTAAGGGTGCATGGGGGTGTTGTTCCTTGTTATCAATTCCACACTAGAAATGCTGGTTTTATGGTTGGGGCTGCGGCAAGTTTTTTTTTGTTTCCAAGACAGTCACAGAATAACACTGTCCTTAGCCTACCAGAGTGAGTCATTCCTTCCTTGCCCATGAGCGTTTTATATTACCTGTGCAAGAGGTGGAGAGTTAGCCCAGCTACCCTTGGTAGGCAGAGTGAGTCAGGCTTTGGCAGGGGTATTACCTCAAGCGTGAGACACCATGGGAGTACAGTTACTGTACTTCCAGGGTCACATCCAGCCCAGCAGCAGCACAGACACTTCATTGCAGAGGAAAGCTTGTGAGAAAAGCCAGGTCTCTGCAGACCCAGCTCAGTTGTTCCAAGAGGAATAGGGAAGTAGGAACGCTTGCAATTTGCTGTACTTCTTCCCTTCTTCCCTGTTTATACATCAGGCTGCCACAACCAGGGATCATGTGCCATTTCTTGTCAATCTTATTATCTGAGAAAGGAAAGATTTGACTTTGTGTAAATTTGGGATTTAATTCAAGGCAAAATCAATTATTGTTTTTGCAGGAAATAAAAATGTATACAAGTGGATAAAATACAAAAATATGCATTTGAAGCTTGAAATCACTTAGGTTCATTCACTTCCACACAGTTCACCTATTGAATTTCAAAGGGTTAGTTTACAAGCCCAGGCATGGCAACAAACTTTCTTGTCTCGCTGTGCCTGCACAGGGGTAAGAGCACTTTCAGCACTGAAAGCTACCGTCTAGACAAAGATAGTTTATAACTTATCTCTGTATAACTATAAAATAAAAATAACATATAAAGAAAGAAAAACCTGTTGAGAAAATAATTATTTCATCTGACAGCATAAGAAACAATTTGTCCCAACTGAAAACATAGCTCATGCTGTCTTGCTTTCTTAAAGATGTGAACAATGCTGACTATGAAGTGATTTATACATCAAGGACCTTATTCCAGTTAGCAATATCTAATAAATATATTTGTATATATATGCTTACGTGTATATACAAATGCATAAATATTTAAATAAGCACTGCTCTTTTCCTGCTTCCTTCAAGACACTTCAGTCCTACAGTGTAATGCACAAGTACTTTATCAAACATCATCAGCATCCTAACACCCATTAAGCCTGTCAGTGTTTTACACCATAAAGTTATCTTGTAAAAATAAACCTGGTACTATTGGAGGAATTATCCTGCTAGAACAGTTACAGTCACAGAGGTGTTGGGGTTGGAAGGGATCTCTACAGATGATCTATTCCAACATCTCTACTAGAGCAGGATCACCTACAGGAGGTCACATATTAACACGTCCAGACAGATTTTAAATGTCTCCAGAAAACGAGACTCCATAACCTCTCTGGGCAGCTGTGTTACTCTCACAGTAAAGAAATTATTCCTTCTGTTTAACTTGAATCTCCTGTGCTCCAGCTTGTGCCCATTTTCCCTTGTCCTGTCATTGGACACTGCAGAAAAGAGAGTGGACCCATCCTCCTGACATCTGCTCTTTAGATATTCGTAAGCATTTATGAGGTCCCCACTCAGTCTCCTTCTTCTCTAGGCTAAACAGATTCAGCTCTCTCAGCTTTTTCTCATAGGGCAGGTGCTCCATTTCTCTAATCATCTTTGTGGCCTTGCACTGGACTCTTTCTAGTAGTTCCTTATCCTCATCTGGGGAGCCCAGAATTTGATGCAGTTCTCCAGATGTGGCCTCACCAGAGCAGAGTAGAGGGGGAGGATAACCTCCTTTGACCTACTGGCTACTCTCTTCTTGATGCACCCCAGGATGCCATTGGCCTTCTTGGTTGCAAGGGCACAGTCAGTCTGCTTTTACAGGTCCTTCTCCCCAGAGCCACTCTCCAGCAGGTCAGCCCCAACCTGTACTCATACATGGGTTTGTTCTTCCCCAGATGAAGTACTCTACACTTGCCTTTGTTGAATTTCATTAAGTTTCTCCCTGCACAACTGTCCAGTCAGTCCAAGTCATGCTGAATGGCAGCACAGCCTTCCAGTGTGTCAGCCATCCCTCCATGGCTTGCAACATCAGTGAACTTGTTGAGGGTACACTCTATCCCTTTTTCCAGGTCATTGATCAATACATTGAACAGGGCTGGACCCAGCACCAACCCCTGGGGGACCTCATTAGACACAGGTCTCCAGCTAGACTCTGCCCCACTTAACTCTCTGAGCTCTGTCCTTCAAGCAGATCCCAATCCACTGCCCTATCAGCCGATCCACACTTCTTGAGTTTGGTTGTGAGGATGCTGTCGGAGATGGTGTCAAAAGCCTTGCTGAAATCAAGGTAGACCACATCCACTGCTGTCTCCTCATCTATTCATCCAGTTATTGTAGAAGTCTATCAGGTTGGTCAAGAATGACTTCCCCTTGGTGAATCCATGCTGGCTGCTCCTGGTGGCTCTCTTTTCCTCAACATGCTTTGAGATGGCACCAAGAACAAGCTGCTTCATCACCTTTCCAGAGATGGAGATGAGGCTGACCTGTCTGTAGGTCCCTGGATCCTGTTTCTCGATCTTTTTGAAGACTGGAGTGACACTGGATTTTTTTCAGTCCTTTCCTGTTTTCCAGGACTTCTCGAAGATAACAAGAGAGTGGCCTTGAAATTACTTTGGCCAGCTCCCTCAGGTGCATCCCATCAGGGCCCATGGATTTCCTGATGTCGTTTACTTAGTTGGTCTCTAACCCAGTCCTCTTCAGCCAAGCCAAAGTCTTCCTTTAGCCTCTCTTCCTCTGGGCAGTAAAGACCAAGGCAAACAAGGCATTCAGTAACTGCCTTCTCTATATGCTTCGCCACCAGCGCACCCTCTTCATTTAGCAGAGGGCTCACATTTCCTCTAGTCTTTCTTTTGCCTTCAATGTACTTAAAGAAGCCTTTCTTGTTGTCCTTGACCTCCGTTGCCAATTTTAATTCTAAGGAGGCCTTATCTTTCCTCATTGCATCCCTACATCCTCTGACAACATTCTTGTATTCCTTCCAAGTGGTCAGCACAAGGTGGCTTCTCAGAATTGTCACATTGGAATATGCTATATATGAATATACTGTTGAAATATGCTCTATGGTCTCATAACATGTTTGTAACTTACAATTACAGTATATTTAAGTAGTTCTATCTGCAATATGTCTAATTTTAAAATTAAATGTTTGGTTCTAAATACAGTATTAAAATGCTAATGGCTGGCACTCTGAATATTGTAAGCAGCCAGAACAAGCATCTGTTATTAATGAAACTGAATTTTATGTTCATTAGAGATAATTTAATTAGAAATAAATGCTTCATTGTGTCTATTTGATATGGAAATTTTTACTAGATTATGTTGGAAATACTTGTGATTAAAGTACTGCAGAGACAGTATAAAATCTGAGTTTTAACCATTATCTATTTATACAGTATTCTCTTTAAATCTAAATTAAAAAAAAAAAAAGGATATCACAGCCATGATTTTCTCTGAAAATAAAATACCATGCACAAACCTTTAAAAATACATCAGAATTAACCAAGTGGGGGATGACAGTGAGATTTGGAAATAATAAGATAGTATAAACTACTAGGTAATATATGCTAATTATTTTTATATGTGAAGTCTCGTGTAAGCATTTTGATACTTGCCAAAGTCCAATTAAAGTAGTTTGGATGATTGAGCTAGCTTTGGATGTCATGCCAATCCCATAATTCCAGGCTTCAATTTAGTCTCCATTATATTTCTTCTCAAAAGAGTCTGCAAAAAAACGACCATTTTCTTCCATCTGTAGATGTAGATTAAGCTTTTTGTTTATTTTTGTCTTTACTACACAGAGGCCAAAAAACACAGTAACATTCTGTGTGACCCATATTTTACCTGTCACAAACAAATTAGGAATTATTTCTAGCACATTGTCTAATTAGGAATTATAATAAAGGGGTTGACTTGCCTGCTAGAAGGGCTCTTTCCATAAGTAAATCAAGAAACGCCCTGTGCACTTTAAGAAGTGAAATTAGAATAAAAATCTTTAACATTTTGAATGTCTTTAGGTTTCAGTATTCTGACTTTTAATTTTTTTCCTAAAATTTTCTTTTTTATTTCTTCATTCATTTAAGACTTAAATTTTTAAAATAGCAATTTAGGCTTTCTACCAATCTTTCAAATTGTTCTTTCTGGATGTAAAAAACTTAGGTGTGTTTGTTTTTGTTTGTTTGATTTTTAACTAGTACTGGTAGTTATTCAAACCCTGAGTCTTATAGTGAGTGATATCGAGTGTGAAGCAGGCCTCTTGGTATGCTGGGTAGGTGGTAGCTGTTTCAGACTAATGGAAGTGCCTCGACATGCTTGGAGTGCTTTGTAATTGTTACTAACTTATTGGAGGATCTGCAAGAGCTTCCAGCTGACTTGAACACTTGTTGATCTGCAGAGAGGGCAGGCAGGTCACGAAAAGCAAGCTGCATGCCGGATAGAGTGTAAGGCTTCTTTTCTACCTTTCTGAACCAAGCAAAAAAGTTTCAGTGATCCCCATAAAGATTCATGGATTAAATCTTGCTTTCATTGAACAACATAAAAGGGAACAACAGTGCTAATAAAGAAAAGTCTGACAATATATGAGAGTTTGTGTCCCTTTTGCTGCCCTTAATAATAACTGATGGAAAGTGACTTCAAAAACATGTCACAGAAGCTCTTGGAGGCTTAGCTGGGTTGATATAAAACAGCCACTTATCTTGAAAACTTCCTATTGTGGCATCAACTTTCATTACAGAAAGCTTGGCACAGATGGTAGTTCTTCACTTCTGACCTTTCCAGAAAAGAAAGGAGAGCACAGTCACCATATTAAATATTAAATATGAGAGTAAAGAGTGTCACCGTTCTTCTTCAAATTCTGTTATAACTATTAAGCTTTACTGAAAGAGAGTGAATGAGGTTAGCATTCTTTGGCTTGAACAAGTCAAAACATTGTGATTTAAATTTTTCTCTTGTGTTTTGCATGTCTATGCAGAAGGATTGAATTTTTCTCCTGTGTGAACTTGCAGTTCCTTTTATTTATTTATTTATTTGTCATGCATTATATTTCAGTAGTTCATTGCTGCCGAACATACTTCACACTATTAATGTGGGGTTACACTTTGTTGTTTGAAAGTTCAGTATTTCGAGAATGAGACTTCTTTTTCTCCAAAGAATTTTTCTCTTTCATCTAAACTCTTCTCTTCAGGAGTAGCTGATGACCCTAATTAAGTCTATTGAGTTCAGCAAGAACAAAAGTCTTTCTGAAGAAATTTATAAGCTAAAAAATCTTTTAAGAGGAAATGTACCTACTTTCTTGTATTAAAAATAAAAAGAGATTGGCTCATCAGAAAACAGAGATCAGGCAATGAAGAACCTACAGCTCTGAAGCTGAGACGTCAGAGTAATAGTTTGGCTGCATAAACCTTTGAAAACTCACTGTTTTCCAAAGGGTAACCGTTTTGCTGGAAAATTACTGAACTATTGGTGGATTAGCACTGAATTCTGCTAGTTATTTTATGCTGTGGGCCAAAAAAAAGTTCTGATTAAATAATAGGAGTGGTCTTTCTGCTACTTCATGTAGCTGACATGGTTGTTTATAATGTTCAATTTTTATATGTCTTGCATGAAATGATAGTAGGGGTTTTCCCCATGCCAATTGACTACTCTCTACGCAGAGCTCAAAACCAGTCTAGTCTTGGCCAGGCTACAAAGAACTGGTTGTTTTCACTACAGCAGAGTGTATATATTCACTGTAAGTAAAACATCCTTCCATTTGCATCCTCAGTTTTAATTTCCATGTGGTATTTTGAACTTGTTAGAAATGCCTTTAATGAAATGCAAGGAAGTGCTGAAGAAAGACAGTAAAAAAATAAGAAGCAAAGATCATTATCTAGACAGTTGCAAAATGCATCCTACATACTTCCATTGTTACAAAAAAAAAAAGTATAGAGCTGTGTGAAGAGAGCTGTAAGGTATTAAGCATGTTTTAATTAGTCTTCACTCTTCCATTTCAGTAGGTATAAATATATAATACATAATGAGTGTGCTTCATATAAAGCTACCTCATAATTTTTTTTCTCATTTCTCTGTGCTCTTAAATGATCAGTGCAAGATAAATATATATATAATTATAATATATAATTGTCCAGTGAGCAAGTATTTGAAAAATGCTTATTGTGTTTCTAAACTCGCCTCTACTACCAGATTATTGACTAGGTTTCATACAGGTTTGGATTTTGGTATTTTTCCTTTTTGTCAGAAGCAACTAGAATCATACAGCTCATTAATATCTATCTCCTGGAATGAAGAACTACCCTAGAGTGCCTGTGCAACACTGTCTTTCAGGATGCAGTACAAAACCAGATTTCAGTGAGCACAAATATGACTTTCTATCAAGTGCTTAATTTTTTTAAACGCTATTTTAAAAAAAATTCAGAAAGCTAGGCCTTTATAAAAATCAGTATGCTTTCACATGTTTATTGTAAGATAGGTGAAAAGTTGTGTGATTGCTCACTGAAGAGATGTTGCAGAGTGATAAGTTTAATTGGCAAAGTCTCTGAAAACTGTAGGGTTGACTAGTTCTGGGGTGCACAAGAATGTATTTCTAATTCTGAAGGTTTCAAGGGGTTTTCAGGTCATAACTTTCAGCATATCATAGAGTGGAACTAGTACAAGTTCAGGAAGACACAAACAACATTGAACGGCAGATGTCACATCACTGCCCACACCAAATTAGTTTCCGTATTCAGTTTGTATGTGTGGTTTCTTACATAAATTTACTTCATGCATCCATTTTACTGACATCAGGAATATCACAGAAATTACTTAGCCCACATTTGTTTCCATGATGCTTCTTCAGTACTGTTCTGAGGTGTCCCATCTTACTGCTAAAACTTCTCCTGTGGTTCGCTGGTTCTACCCCATCACAGGCTTTATGGTAGAGTGTCATTGTGCATCACCTCTCTGAAGCTTCCTGGGTGAACTAAACACCTCCTTGCATTTAAGAATCTGGTCCATGGTGAATGCTGTGACCAGAAAGTCTTTTTGCATTAAAGTACTGATTAAACTTAACTTAGGGAGGAAAAAAATATGTTTGAAAGCAGCCTGTCTTCTCTGCAGCCATCCTTTCCTGCAGAAAAGGTACAGGCTGCCCTAGGTTTGTAAGGCGCTGCAGCTGGTCCTGGAAGTGAGTTGGAATGACTTCCAGAAACAACTGCCTTGGTTCTGGACAAAAGGATCTTTTTGTTTCTTCCCAGTGTGTTTGATCATTTGACCCCAGCAAGGGGCCAAATGGCAACACAAATGCAAGTTGCTGGAATCCTGAGACAGGAGCTTCACAATTTACATTTCAGACATTGTTAATTGACAGCCTGAAGTGCTTAGCGAGTGATAGAATATCTTACTCTCTTCCTCCTTTCCTCTTTCTCATTTTCCTTGCAGATTGAAAGTCAACCAATGCACTTGCACAAGAAACATCCTACTAAAACACATAACATAAACCACTAATAAAATATTACACAGCAGCTCTGTGACTGTCACAGTCCCAGACAAACTATTGTTATTTTAGCAACACTAACAAAGAACTGCAAATTAGATGTCAATTTCACATGACTTTGAAATACAGGGATATAATGTAACTCACTGATCCCTGTCATAATGGCATACAGTAGAAACCTGCCTACCTAGAGTTCACCAGACTGTATATTTATTCTCAAAACTTTTTTGACATTTTTTTAATAGGAATGTTTGCACAACAGAACGTGGATCTATTTTTCCAGCAAGAGTGTCAAGACAGCTGGGCTTCTATAACACTTGAAAATGTCCATTGAAAACAAATTGTTTGAAAACAGGGCACTCTTAAAGAGAAAAAAAAAATTAAATAATTTTTCTACAGGAAAACATTTCTGTCAAATTAACTGCTATCCTGTATTCGAAACATTTGAAAAGGTAAAATTAAGATTATTTACTGGAATTTTGCAATGATGAAAATGTCACTCACAGCAGAGTAAATAATAATAAAAACCATCTGGGAAAGAGAATAATGTGCAGAAAAAGATGGAGCACCTCAAAAAGTGACTATCATTAGTATGTGTATTCACATGAGGGAAGAACAGAGAAACTTACTTTGAAGTGCAATGTATTTCCAAGCTGTCACTGCCAGTGGAAGACAGGATCAGTGAGACAAGGGGTTTTTTTTTTTTCTTCTTTTTTTTTTTTTTTCTTTTTTCTTTTGTGTTTTCTCCATACAGAATCATAAAAGGACAGTGCATAGAGTGAGCTTAATTAATAATTTTCAAATATATTTTTTTAAATCTGAAAATTCTTTGGCAGATATTCCAAATTTTGTCTGAAGAGTAGGATTTGTACATTGTGATTGGAATATTTGTCATCTGAGGACTTAAAATGCACTTAAAAGGAAAAACTAAATAGATAGACATTAAATTATAGATTTTGTTTTGGATATACAGTAGTCATAAGACTCAATGGCTGTTTTCCTATGGAAGTTTTACTGTGATATTGAAGAACAGAAATCTGCAGTATAACTTCTCTGTCACTGATATTAACTTTGAAGCAATTCATTGCAACTATTCACCTTTCAGTAGTTTCATGTACATCATAATGTAATTTATTGAAGAGCAGATAAAAATATTTTTAAAGTCAGTCAGTTTTCATTGATTCTTGAGGGCTTGTTTACGTACTTTGTCTGCTGCAGTGTTTGCAGCTCAGGCTATTTTAGTTGACATGGAGGGCTATGAGCAGGCTGATGGATTCAGCAGCTGCAAATTATGGGATCAGCTGTCTGGAAAACTGAGTGAAGTGGGCAGTTGGCAGCCAAAAGGACACAGCTCCTGTAGCCTAAGAGATTCCGTGGTCATTGCTATAGGATGGCCCATGAGAGAATGAAAAAAATCTTTACCTTAACACCACTATGAACCTGTGTAAAAATAAAAATGCCTAGTGGATGTTTGAGATCAACGATTACAAAAAGTTGTTTTGGAAATGGTACTTGCTAAAAATTGGGCTATAATAGCTTCTGATGTGGAACATTATACTGATAAGTTGGGGAAGAATTTCCATGCTTACATTTGTAGGCTGTATATTATTGTCATTGTCCTGGAATGATGCATATTTAGAGATAGATGCCAATAGGCAAATACTCTTTTCTTATTACTGAAAAGCACATGATTTATTTTATTCACTTGCCAATTCTGATAGGAGAAACCAGCACTCGTCACAGCATTCAGGTATTATCTTGTGTTACTGCTGTTCTTTATTTATAAATACAAAGTGTAAAAAGGGCACATGACAACATTCTGCTTTTTTTTGCTGTTTCTAATGCAACTAAAAGGACTTAGGAAGAACGGGAACAATGAGGCCATATTGTAACAGGTCTTCATATTGAGTCTCAGTAAAACCAGGAACTTATGTAACATGACGTTATTGTTCTGTATTTGAAATGCATTAATTATTATAGAAAATTATTAAATTTGCAGCTGTGGTGGATACAATTATTTAATTTATCATATTTATAAGTAAATCTAGACATCAAGTACAGTAGTAAGAAAACATCTTATAAGATAATGCCAACTGGATTTCTCCATTTCAGCTGATGTAGCCATTGCCAGAAGAAGTTGATTTAATTTCACCACAGGCCAGGTTCCAGGATAAAATGGACTAGACCTGGATTACATATAACTGGAAAAAATAATTTAAGCCCCTATTGATATCCTCTTTCCTTGTTTTTTAGCTGACATCTGGCGTCACCCACCAAAACAATGTTACGCAATGCAGGAATGTGAACTTATGGTTCCTAAGATTTTTTTTCAAGAAATAACCAATAGACTGGTCTATGACTGTGTGCCATGTGTGCTGGGTTGGATCTATTGGGGACTGCTGATCACAGAATCACAGAATGTTTTGGGTTGGAAAGGACCTTAGAGATCATCTAGTTCCAACCCCCCAGTTTGCGAAGGGACACCTCCCACTAGACCAAGTTGTTCCAAGCCCCATCCAACCTGGCCTTGAACACTTCCAGGGATGGGGCATCATCCCCCACAGCTTCTCTGGGCAACCTCTTTCAGTGTCTCACCACCCTCACAGGCAAGAATTTCTTCCTAATATCTCAGCTAAACCTACCCTCTTTCAGTGTGAAGTGGTTTTCCCTTGTTTTCTCACTACAAGCCCTTTTAAACAGCCCCTCCCCAGCTTTTCTGTAGGCCCCTTCAGATTCTGAAAGGCCCCTATAAGGTCTCCACAGACCCTTCTCTTCTCCAGGCTAAACAGCATTTGATTTCTCAGCCTGTCTTCATGGGATGGGTGCTCTAGCCCTCAAATCATCTTTACGGTCCCCCTCTGGATGCACTCCAGGAACTCCATGTCCACCCTGAAGGGAAGGAGGCAACTGCTCACTATCACACAGGTGGCTAGAACATGTGCAGTCAGATTGCTGTATTGATGCTACTGCTACGCAAGCACACAGTGAATCCAACCTTCTTTTGTCCACCATCAGTGCCTGTGCAGGTGGACCATATGGCATATATGTAATTTTGAACTGGCCATATTGAACTTGTGCCAGCACTTTAGGTATTTGTCCAGACTTCTGGACATTGAATAGCTGGAACTATTAATGGGGGAATTAAATCCCTTTTTTGAATCTAAGCCTGGCCCTGTTGCAAATTAAATCAGACTCCCTGAACAGTTCAATCAGATTTTCATCTAATAGGAAGAGAAGAAAAAAGCCCAAACAACATTCCTAAAGATTACACCATGACATAACATAGTTATCAGCAAAGGAAAAATGCCTTTCTGTTCTCCCATGAAAATAAAGACAAGGCTACAGTGACAGTTCAATGCTGTACCAGAAGGTAAAGGGACCTGATAATATAGTCACAAAATGGAGCACAGAGCTTATATAGTGTGAGAAGGTATGTAAGGACTTGATTTCCTTCCTGGCTCATTCAGCCACTCCAAAAATAGTGTCCTGTCTTTTGGCCATCGACTCTTTATAAATCCTAAATCTTGTAAGAGCTGGTACTTTGTTTCTCTCTGAATGAGATGGTAGTCTTACATGTTAAGAACAGAGTATGTGACCTTTACTTGGATATGGACTAGGTCAGCCTTACATTGTCTCCGTGTTACTGAGACTGTCAAGTGTGGTTAATTACCTTGTTAGTACAAAAAGCACTTGGCTGCTGCTATGCTTGTGGTAGTCTGTAAGTACTTCAGGCTTTGCTTTTGAAGAAAATGAGTAACTTATAACAAGCCATCGTAAAATTAACAGCATATGTCCTTGAATATGTGTTTCTTTCAAGCCTCTAGGGTGCTGGGATTTGCATTTCAACACAATTTTTTCTGTGTTGTTGTGGGAAGTTTGCCTATTTCAGAAATCTGAGATGCTTTGGTAGCTAGCATAATGGAAGCTCAAGAGAAAACCTCTTTGAAGTGTGGTTTTGAACTCTTGATTTAGAGTACTATCTAGATTCATTAGCCAGTATTTGTGGTGCATTATCTAACAATTGTCAGAAGACACTCAGTGTTAAAACCTTCTTCTTATGAAGTCATGTTTGCAACCTATCTGAGAATTTTTATGGCAGTCAAATTCAGCATGTAACTGTGTTTGTCAAGCTGGAAAAAAACCCAAAACTTATTTTGCAGGTTGGCATAAACTCATGCTCATTCAACCAAGTAGTCTAAATGAAGAGATATTAAGTATTTTTCTATAGATTGAGTCTAATCTACAGTTATAATTACTGTTAAATCCCTGAAACCAAAACTAAACTGCTTTGTGGTTAAGAGGAAAAAAGCATGAACAACACTGGGAAAGTCAATATAAACTCAGTCAAATTAATTCACTAAAAATATTATTTAAAACATTTGACATAATGTAGAAATACAGCTGTGCTTTTCAGTCAATTTTCAGTTTAGTTGGATAAATAGAAAATAATAACAACCTTCCCCAAAGCTTGGAAAATATTTTGCTGAGCATGTTAGCTTTGTCTATCTGTCTCTAGAATTAGACTAACCCACTAATCTGATAACTAGAGCATCCATTTGGTTACCTGGAAGTTTGTGGGTATTTGAAATCCTGAACACTTGCAGTCCTACATGTTGCCTTGGTGAGGCTGTGTGTTTTGTACATAGATGTTGTCCCAAGGGCACTGAGGGCATAAAGGAAGAGATACTGCCTCTCTCTCAAGGCAGCCTCAAAACTCTGCTTATTGAAACTCCAATGTTTTGTGCTCATCTCTGGCATTTCTGAGAGCTTCTCCTGCAGAAGACTTCATGTAGCTTCCAGTGCATTTTTAAAATTAGTAACTGTACTCAGCTGTAATAGTTTCTCAAGGGCTAATATAGTGCTGTTTGTTGTACTCAAATAATTTAATATTATCTAGGGATTCGATTTTTATTTAATTTGTTACATACATGCAATTACACATTAGATCATGTGGCTTTACTTTCAGACTGAAGATGTCAGATCTGAACTGATAAAAATGTCTCTATTGTATTCTTGATTTTGAAAACATCAGCTTTAATAATTTTCTTATTATATGGCTGAACAAAATCACGGTGGTATCATCATACATGAGATTTCACTGTAATTTTCTGATAGAACTGTTTTGATGGCAAATTTTAAATGAATCAAATGTATGTTGTTTATTATCTTTTTTAATTGATGTTATGCATATAATACCCATTACCTAAAAAAAACAACCCACAACAAAACAACTCTGAAGGTGTTTTCTTTATGTTTGTTTTTTTTTTAAGAAACTGATGTTGGATTTTAAAATATACTATTAAACCACCCTTAAATATACATCAGAGATGTAGGAAAAACCTTCTAGTTTCCACTGGTAATTTCTTTTTAGTATTTTAATAATATTTCTTACTGGTTTATAATATAATTTTACATACAGTTTTCAAACAGGGTTGTTATAAAGATGTGTTGCTCAATAGCATATGCCTAAAAATTCTTTAGTCTTGTGACTTACCCTTTTGCAAAGAAAATTAAGACTAGATTGTAAGAATTTTACACTTTATGTAGCACAGTTTAGACATCTGGAACACCAACTGTTAAATTTGGAGAATACCACCCCTTCAAAACCTTAGTTTGATAACCTGGTGACTTATTTTTTTCTACTTTCTCAACACAACTATTTACAGCTTCTCTGTTTTCCCTCCTCCCTCTCCACCATCTTCTTCTGTTCAATTTTGAGTCCAGAACAAGACTATGCAAAAGTTAGCGCCCTCTGAACACAGCAGGCAGCAATTGATCTCAGAAATAGCTTATCCACATTGAGTCTATCCCAGACTTTTGCCCTGTTTGGCTATAGAGGCTAGATTAAAAGGCAAATTGTGTCCAAAAGCATTTTATTGATGATGGCACAGATCAGATTCTTTGCATTTTAATCGAGGTGGGGTAGGGGTGAGGGGGGGGGGTGAGGGGGTTGGGAGGAAGCAGAGAGGGAGACTGCTTGAGGCAATCTTCTCACTTTCATTCCTATTGCTGTCTTCTAGGATGTCACTTTACAGTGTTAGTTTTCTGCTTCTGATTCATGTGATCTTGTTGTGCCATCTTTTATTGTATGCTGTCTCTGCACTTACTGAACAGTCCTGCCAAACAGGACAGCTGCTGGTTCAGTTGCTGTAGCATTGACATAAATAAATAATAAAAAAATAGACAAGCCTGGATATATTCATTACATTATCTTTCCTCTCTGAATGAATCTATTCTGCATATAATACAAAGTACATTAAAAGTAGAGATGATCCATGAAAGAACCATGCCTGTAGCTAAATACCTACTTTTTTTTTCTGTTACAGGATATTTGTGAAGATATATCTGATCATGTTGAACAAATTCATGCTCTACTAGAGACTGAGTTTTCCCTGAAGCTTCTGTCTTACTCGGTCAATGTGATAGTTGATATCCATACAGTACAACTACTCTGGCACCAGCTACGTGTTTCTGTTCTGGTTCTGAGAGAGCGTATTCTCCAGGGACTACAAGACGCCAATGGAAACTACACCAGGCAGACAGATATTCTGCAAGCATTTTCTGAAGAGAATAAGGAGGTACAGTAAATAAATTCAATTTTGAGAATTTCATCTGCATTTGAAGCAGCTCCATCCCAGTTGCACATTTAAAATTGCTAGGATGACAGTTTCAAGGATGGCTTAGTAGTCTTCTAGATATTTGGCTAATTTTGATTTTTAAATTTCTTCAGCTGGTACATGTTCTCATTCAACCAAATTAAAGAAATTTAAGGTCAGCTTTCAACAGTGTCATGCTAGTGGCTAGCAATGTTTTGTCCTGCTTGAAATATTTTTCATAGAGAATTGGAAAAACTTTAAGAAGCACATCTGGTCCAAAGACCTTGGTCTGGTCATTGTTGAATTTAAGGTTCATATCCAATTAAAAACTCAGTTTTTATGTGTAGTGAAAAGCTTAGACACTTCTCATATACACAAACCTGACGCTTACACAATGTTTTCCAGAACTTTCCAGCCTAAGTCAATATTGCTTTAAAGCAGAGACCATGGACTTTAAGTTGACTAGCAATTCTGCAACATGTCTCTGAACAGTCACACATTTTGTCTCGGAAACAATGATGCATGAATCATCCATTTTTCACTCTGACAGAATGTCAGACTCCCACACATATAAATGCTTTGTAAATCTGGATTCATTTGACTAAAATGCCTTTTCATTTGAATTCATCATTACTAAATTAACTTAGTTGCAAGAACACTACTGGCCCAATTTTAAACACTAAAAGATGCATATTTTTAATAGGGTAATTAATGGTTAAGAGAAGATAACTTAGAATGGAAAGGATTCCTCCTTTGCTGAAAGTCCCAATATTAGGATAAAAAGTTTTTGTTAGGATTAGATACATTTAGAGAAAGAGACCTCTAGATCAATGCAGTGAGATTCTGCAATCTATGTTACAGAGTCAGAAGTCCCCTAAACATGTCCTGAATTTCAGATCACTCAAGTTTAAATAGAATGTACATGTTTCTCTGCTTCCTGATGGGTTTAATATTTGTTTTCGGCACAACAAAGTGGGTGGTCCTGAACAAAACACTCAGCTATGCCCAGGCCCACCTTCCACGCTCCCTCTTCCTGACATATACATATCTGGTGTCTCAGATTCAGTTTCTGCTTTGCTGTTCCTGCTAAACCTCCTTTGGGAAGTGTGAAGGAAATCCACATTTGTCTGAACATCCAGAGTGGTGAATTAGGGTGAAGTAATTATTTTATGAGTGTGGTGGTTTCAAGACATAAGGCAGGGGCAGATTCAGATACTAAGAAACAGGAAATGTTCCATCTGGATCTGATTACAGTGCTATAAAAAAACATCCCTCCAATACAGAGGCAGACTGACTGGGGAAAGACAGATTATTTTTCAGTGGGGAAAAAAACCACCTGTTGATGAAAATAATAGTAAAAAATATAATGTCGATACAATTGTATCTACTCCTATCTACCCTTTTTTTGGTGTTTCCCCCCTGTCCCGTCCCAGATAGGACTACATTATGGGACCTGTAAATGCCTCATGATACAAGTGTTATCCATTAGGGGTTTTCATGCTTATATGAATAATGAAACTGAGCACACTTCGAAACCCTTGCCCATAGAGATAACTCTTCTCCTAATTTTCACTACTCCTGCTAGCAGAAAACGTTTAGAATTGACACAGAGATGGGATACTGGGCTAGATGGAAATTTGATCTGAACCAGTACAGCAAATGTTATGCTTTTCTGTAGTCCATGAACCTATATTTTCTCAAAATATTTGGCTCACTTCTTAAGTCAGCTGTCTTCCATGTAATGGTGAAGAAAGGCTTTGGATGTCAATGTTAACTGAGGAGCTTCATGGAAGGAATGACCTGACAAGGTTTTTTCTATGATCAGTGAGACAGACTCATCTTATTAGTATCCACTACTCTCACTTCATGGACTGCACAGCCAATCACAGTGCAACAGTCCTGCCTGGGCTATATTTGATCTGTAGCTGTAATATATAAATGTGCACAAGCCAGCCTCAACGTAATGAAGAGGGATGGCACTGGCAGAGTAGCTACCAAAACATGAACGTGTACAGCACAGGCTGTGCTGGCTTGGTTAGGAGCCCAGTTCATTGACTAGGCAGTCAGTACCTGCCCTTTTGTCTATTTCAGCAGTGTCATACCATATAAGATGCCAGCAGGAAAGGGCACAAAATGTCTTTATGGCTTAGAGAAAAGAGAAGAACCAGTAAGGCAAGCTGGCTGCCATGGTGGAGATGTCAAATTAAGCAAATACTTTTTAAAAATTGTTTTTAACTTCAGGTAGTTAAGATTTTGAAGCACCTTTTCTCCTTCAGGAATTACCTACAGATAGATAAGAAGTAAAGAAAAATGAGTTCTGTGTATCCTGAATAGCTGAACCTAACCTGTGAATTTTATTTCACAATTGACATAACAGGAAATAGAGGAAGGTTCAGTATAAGGCTATGTGAAATTTCAGTGAATCCTGATGTTCTCAAACAGTTGGTAAATTTATAAAAGTTACATATCTTAGAAATTAGCTCATTTGAAAGAGTAAAAATATTCAGAATTGTGTTGGTTTAAATATAAACACAATAAAGCATTAGAAACAGGCTACAGAGCTTTACAGGAAGCATTACTATGTGAAAAGGGACAATTTTATTTTTTTAACTCCTGCATTCCTATTGGTAGCCATACAAATAACTGAATTTTTTCTGAAATAAAAACAATATTAAAAACATGGTAATACAGGCATTGAATAATGCTTGTCTGAAGCACACATTTAAGAGGCTGCTTGGAAAATGACCAAGCAAGATGGTTTAATGCATGCAATTGTAAATATTATTAATGAAAATAAACATATATTTAAGAGACAAAGGAATGGAGTTCATTACTTATGATAAATGAAGGCCCTTAGGGCTTTGGAAAGTGTTTCAATTTATACATGGTTTTACAGTTTTTAATACTTTCCTGAGATGAGAAGGAAAATACAGCTGTAATACTGATGATTGTTTAGTCATTATTTTCTTTAATAAATGCATCTCCAGAATATAAATTTAAGAGATTATAGAAAATGCTTTTAATTCTGGGCTATTGGCAGCATTTGTGGTATGCTAACTTCTGGCATTGGTTCTGCCTCTGGATAGAATGTGCTAAATAAAAGATATTTTCAGTGGCCAAGATTATGGTTGATAGATAACTTTCTAATCAATCTATTCTATAAATAATATTTTTAGCTTTAAGATTTTTTTATATTTCTGTTTGAGTTAAGGAAGCAGAGTGGAAAGAGTACATTATATGTTTATAGAAGATGGCAAACAATAGCCTTCTTTATTGAGATTATTCTTGTTCAGATCAAAATCTTAGTGATTTACTATGAGATTAACATACCTCCTTCAGATACGTTGCCTGAGGTCCTTAAACTGTGTAGAGAGATAAGCTGTTCCAGAGAATAATTCAGACAGGAAACTATTGTGGATACACACACATCTGCTTTAAAAAACTGTATAATGAAAACCAAGCTTTGAAAGAGAGAGCACTATACTGATTTAGGCATCTCAAGTTAGACTCCTATAACATGAGTTTCTGCCCTTTATAATATTTTTAAGTAGTCTCTGTAAACACTTGGACTAATGGGTTTATGAAAGGGAGGTCTTGCTTGATCAATCAGACAGTCAGCTAAACATGAGCCAGTTGTGTGTCCAGGTGGCCAAGAAGGCCAACAGCATCCTGGCCTGCATCAGGAATAGCATGGCCAGCAGGAGTATGAAGTGATTGTGCCCCTGTACTTGTCACTGGTGAGGCCACACCTCGAGTACTGTCTTGATTTCTGGGCCCCTCACTATAGGAAGGACATTGAGGTACCGGAGTGTGTCCAGAGGAGAGCTACCAAGCTGGTGAAGGGTCCAGAGAAAAAGACATATGAGTAGCAGCTGAAGAAATTGGGGTTGTTCAGTCTGAAGAAAAGGACGCTGAGGGGAGACCTTATCAGCCTCTTAAATAACCTGAAAGGAGGTTGTACTGAGGTGGGTGTTGGCCTCTTCTCTGGTTCTAGATAGTTTCATGGAGTTACGTAAGATGTACATCCATGTAAATAAAAACAGAAATAGTTTCATAATTATTTGATCCTAGGTTCAGGTTTCAAATTATGTGTTAGCTTTTGGAAATAGTTGAGGCCTGCTTCGGTGTTAGAACATTAACTAAAAATGTTCTTATAAATTGTTGACTAAACATAATTTTGCTGTCTTTGTTACATCACAGGCGGCTTTTGGATCTTAATGTAGTCAGATTTTTTAAATGTCCTTCAAGTAAGTCACCAAAATGTTTACAAACATTAATTGGACTTTGATATTAAAATCTAATTTGCCACTTGAGATGGTCTCCTCTGGCTGTGTCTATGCTTCTGAGGTTGAAGGACTTCCATTGAGAAAACGCTCACAAGACAGCATGGCAGGCTGGAGGTTTAGGATTCCCAGCTATAGTTTCTTTTCCTTGAGCTATTCTCTATTTATGCACCAACTGTCTAGCAAATAAATCCTCAGCTGATGATGCAACAACAAAACAACAGGAAAAACAACAAAAGAATCATAGAATCATAGAGTGGTTTTGGTTGGAAGGGACCTCAAAGATAACGTATCTTCAATCCTCCTGCATGGGCACGGACACCTTCCACTAGACCAGGTTGCTCAATGCCCTGTCCAACCTGGCCTTGAACACCTCCAGGGAGGGGGCATCCACAGCCATCCTGGGCAACCTGTTCCAGTGTCTCTCACCATCTTAACAGTAAAGAATTTCTTCCTAATGTCCAACCTAAATCTACTCTCTTCCAGTTAAAAACCATTACCCCTTTCCTATCACTACACACCCAAGTAAAAAGTCCCTTCCCAGCTTTCCTGTAGGCCCCTTCAGGTACTGGAAGGCCATTATGAGGTCTCCCCAGACTCTTCTCTTCTTCAGGCTGAACAGCCCCAACTGTCTCAGCCTGTCTTCATAGCAGAGGTGCTCCAGCCCTCGAATCATCTTCGCGGGCCTCCTCTGGACTTTCTACAGGAGCTCCATGTCCTTCCTGTATTGAGGGCTCCAGAACTGGATAGAGAACTCCAGGTGAACTCTCATGAGTGCAGAGCAGAACTGCAGAATCGCCTCCCTCTTCCTGCTGGCCACACTTAAGAAAGAAAGAAATGCAGTTAACAGCCTCTATCTCATATGGGAGGAAATGTCTATCATTGCTAGATAATGCTTGGAAAAAACATTCTGGCAATCAGCTGAAAGATTGTGAAGCAGCATGGATTTCTGAGAACACGAGATTAACAAGGTGGCTGATATACTCAGCAGCTCTCAAGATCTCCCTCCTATTAAAATCCTGTTAACAGAGGAAATACTAAAAGTCTGCTGTATGGAATTTCTGAGTCCCCTCTACAGAGTAAGTAGAACTGAAAACAGAATTTAAGGAGGAGACTATGAATAGAAAAGGGAGTTGCTATTTTTAGGTAACTTGCTGTACCAAACTGAAACTAAGCATTTTTCAGTTTACTCCCATTTTTAATTCCCAAATGCTTTAGAATGGTTTGCTCATCTACGAGCACTGCAAAAATAGGCAGGTCAGTGAGGAATGCTTGTATAGATGTTAGGCAGTGAAACTGAGAAGCTTATAGTTACTTTGTGTGTGTTGTATGTGAGAATCAATCTGCTAAAAAATACTGCGTCTTTGTCTATTTCAGGACCGTCTTGACTCTTTAACTGAAGTTGATGATTCTGGACAGTTAACCATTAAATGCTCCCAAAATTACCTGTCACTGGATTGTGGTATTACTGCATTTGAACTATCTGATTACAGTCCTAGTGAGGACTTGCTTGGAGCTCTGGATGAGATGACCTCCAGCCAAGGGAAAGCAAAATCATTTGAATCCTGGAACTACAGTGAGATGGATAAGGACATTCCAGGACTTATCAGAAGTGCAGGTTTACTTGCAGTAGCAACTGATTCAATTGCTTCCCAGTGTAATGAAGCATTAAATGAGAAAGAAGCCCACATACCTCTTTCAGCAGAAGATGGAGAAGAAAGCAAAGACAGGAAACAACCACATGAGCTCTCACAAGTATCTCCTTCTGCAAACTCCTCTCTTTCTAAAGGACCTTGCTCAGAAGATGGTGGTTTACCTACTGACAGAAAACCAGTTTCTACACTAAATAAAGCAGAATGCAATCTTCCACAGCACACCAGTGAAAAAATCAAACACTCTCACTGTGAAAACTCACCTCCTAAGAGGTCCATAAGAGACTGCTTTAACTATAATGAAGACTCCCCTACGCAGCCTACGTTGCCAAAAAGAGGTTTATTTCTGAAAGATGATGTGTTTAAAGATTATGTAGAAGCCAATGATTTAAAAAGGCAAATCTCTCAGATAGTTAAAAATGAAATGAGTAGAAGTACCCCCTCCTTGTTAGATCCACCAGACAGGTCCAAGCTTTGCCTAGCTTTACAGTCACCCTACAGCAACAGTCCATCTGCAGTTAGTCAGTCATATGATTGCTTAAATAAAATAGGTGATAGAAATCCTGAGTACACAATAAATAATCACTTTAATGACAGTCCTGTAAGTCTAGGGAGGTCTACTTTCTACACCTGTAAAGAAAAATCAAAGCACAAGAAGTCTCATGACACTCCAGAGAAAGTGCAAGCTGGAAGAACATCTGAAGGTACATGTAAAACAGTTCCACCAAGACAAGTCAAAAAAAGAGGACGTTCTTTACAAAATGGAATTACTTCTCATAACTCTCAGTCTCTGGAGGAGACAGAAACAGATTCTTCTGTATCATCAGATTCTTATAACCAGAGAGACCCAAATGAGCAACCACAAGGTAAAACTGAGCCTTTTAGTTCACCAACACGTAGCCAAAAGAGTGCTTCCTCAGCTGGTTCTGAGCTTACCAGATCATCACCTCTTCTACCGAGAAGAAAGAATAATAAAATGTTCTCTCCAACAACAAGCTATACTCAAAAAAACATTAAAGATGGTGAGGTCTGGTATGGATCTGATGAATATTTAGCACTTCCTTCACATCTCAAACAGACTGAAGTATTAGCTTTAAAACTAGAAAATTTGACCAAGTTGCTGCCCCAAAGGCCCAGAAGGGAAACCATCCAAAACATTGATGACTGGGAGCTGTCAGAAATGAACTCAGATTCAGAAATGTATCCAACATACCACACAAAAAAGCACAAAAAAGCGGGTAGAATTTCACCAAGCTCTTCAAGTGATATAGTGTCCTCCTTGGGTGACAGTATTGAATCTGGTCCTCTCAGTGATATTCTTTCTGATGAAGATCTTTGTATGCCTGCATCTTGCATTAAAAAATATATTGAAGAAAAGTCAGAAAGGACGTCTGTCACTCAGCCCACTGAGAATGAGACATCTGCCTCAAATAAATCAGCTTTAATTCAGCAACTGATGCAAGATATACGACATCAAGACAATTATGAAACCATTTGGGAAAAAATAGAGGTAAGGCAATAATTCTGTACTCATCTGCCTAGTGTTTGATAGGTCTATATATATGGAGATGGGGCTGTGGGCAGGGGTGGAGTCATTTTTTTTTTTTAGTGGTGAAAATAGTCTCATCTAGTAGAGAACAGCAGCAATCATTGTAATTGTAACAGACTGCAGTTAACTTTAACTAACAATATAGAATTTGCATACATTATTTTACAAGTACAAAAATCTTTAAACTTAAGAATACATTATTTTATCAATAGAGCTTCTCTTTGCCAAGGTCAGGTACATGATATGCCAATTTTTTATGACATGAAAGATAAGTATTGGAAAATAAAAAATCTTACTTTTATTTTCATGAAGTGATACTTAATATCATCTGCCTATTTTCTTTATTAAAAAAATTGCTTGAGTGCAAGAACAGAATAATATTTTCTTCATTCCTCTGATATCATACATAATTGTATTTCTTTTTAATCAGTTCTCTTCCCTTGCAGTGATATTTTCCATTATTATTATTCCCTGTGTTTTCCATTATTATTTCCAGTGTTGGTGGAACTAAGCACAACAACTTTTTTCTTATTTATTTTCTTCTTCTTTTCTGTCTTAACTTATCCTTCCTAAATAATGGCAACTTAATAGTGCAACATGCTAGAGCAATAATGACAATACATTATCTCTTTAAACTTCAGATAAGATAGGATTTCATTCCTGTCTTTCATTCCTATCATATCCTATGCTTCTTGCATCACTTCTTCAGAAGTAACTCTTTATAAAATGGAAGTGTTTGCAGTAGTTAACACTATGAAAGGTCTTTCTGAGAAAACAAAAGAACTTTGAAAGGTGAATTTGAATGAATAATCAAATAAAGACCTAGTCATATCAATAATATAATTATTAACTTACAATCATAGTATATTTTTTTCCAATTTTCTGGTGGGTTTGTCTTCCTGGCCATTGTAAAGGAGAATTCTATTCAAAACATGTCATGTCCATCCTCAATATAGTTTAGTAAAGTGACAGTCAGAAAAGAATGTTCCATCTCTACTAGATTCCAAAATAATTTAAAATTCATGAAATATGCTTTAAAGGGTGATCTTGGCATCTAAATGCTAAATCTGGATTATATTCTCTTCTGGTTATCAAGCTCTGTAAGAGCTAAGATAAAAAGACTTAGTTTTATAACTTCAGTAAATGCTGCTTACAGTGCATGATTTCTATAACTTTTTAAGTCATTGAAAGTATTATGACTAGTAGAAAAGTAGTTGAACTAGAGATGATTCAGTATAAAGTCACGGTAGAAAATACAGGAAGGGAAATGTATTCTTAAACAAAGAACTTGAAACAGCTCTAAAAAGGCAGTGCTTGATGATTCAAGTTGTTCTCTCTATCCTGATGGCTGGGGTTCATGTTCTAGACTCCAATGAAAGAAAAGTATTTTTAAGACCAAGCTGTTTCTGGGTTTCTGTAGTGTTGACAATTAGTCTAGATGAAGGGGACAGATACAGAGCCCTTTATTCTGTGCAAGCAGTAAATCCCATCTAAGCTGATGGTGAATACGTAAGATCTTGTTTTTAAAATGATACCACAAGAGCCTGTTTAAGTAATGCAATTGTTGAGTGTCAAGGGACCAGCTCCCTCCACTAGATGCTGATGAGCATCCCTTTGGCAGGAAGCAGGTGGCAGAGAAAGTTTTTGCATCACCCTTTCAAATAATCATGTGGGTTCTTTTTTCTCAAACTTTTTGAAAAGGTAGTTCTCTTTTGAGGGGGTCATCTGTCTGTGTGATTCCCTGCAGCTGCAATTCAGTCCTGCCAGGATGGAGAAACAAGAAACAGGTGTTAACAACTGGCTGCAGATGTAAACACCTGCTTCCTCTCCATACGCATCCCCTTCTCACCTACTCTGGAAAGCAGATTGAGCTCCTGACAGCAATTAAATGTAGTTAGCTGTTTTCTGGCCAGAGTAAACCCTTCTGGCCAGGGATTACAGCTGCTGCTCTTGTTCTACCATCTTGCTACTGCTGACACTGCTGTTTCTACAATTTCTCAGTGTTCCTGGTTGTGATGAATGTTTGGAAAATGTTGATCATGGAGTTTTAAAATAGTTTCATGAAGTCTGTTGTGGGAAGGGGCTCAGAGTAGAAGGGCCTCAAACAGGAAGAAGACCAGATGCAAAGAGCACTGCTAGAGAAATAGCTCAGTGATCCATGCCCTTCAAAGCAACATGCAAGAGTTTCATATTTTATGCAGAAGATGTCTGCTAGCTACACTAAATGGCTTGCAAATGTGTTCCCTGAATGGCGAATAAAAACAGTGCAGAGAAAAGTTTGGAAAAGTTTTGCAGGGCAATGATAATATTATATTATTTTAATGAAATAGAAGGTTTTCCCAAGCTGCTTAGTGACCTGAATTTTTTGCTTGTTGCTTATTATAATTTCTGCTTGTCAAACTAGTAAAGAACTAATGTTTTAATACAAGAGCTCTTACCAAAGCAAATCCTTCTTCAGTACTACCATGTTGCCTTGCTGAGGTACTTTAATTTGACACAAGCAATAGAAAAATAAAAAATTTCTTCCTTACGTAATGTTATAAAGTATTGTACACAAAATCTAACTTTTTATACCATACCTATGTCACAATTGAGTTCTTCTTTTGCTAGATCTCCTGGTTCATAATTCCCTAAGCAAAGTATCAAAAACATGCCATTGTTTTTTTAATTATAATCATTTGGTGTTTACATTAATTTTATTATTTAACAAGACCTCTCCAACTCTAAAGTGAGTTTTCTAATTGCATGAATATGTGTCTTAACAATAATTCAATACTACTTTTATTAACTGTATTTTGTTAGTGGCTAAGAAAGTCAGATCTGAGCGAAGAGCTTAATTAAGGACAGAAGAAGCATGATCATGTCCATTAGTAATTCAGTTAAATTGCTGCAAACACCTAGCCTAATATATTTTTTGTAAAACAAAACTAAAATAACTCGACCTTTCATTTTGGGATAAAACAACTTAGAAATGACTGGCGGCCTCAAAATCATTGAAAGTCATGCTTTTGCTAGGTAGGGAAGTTTCATTATTTTGCTATGATGGGAATAATTTTGAATTCTTATAGGTCTGGTAATATCTTGATAGTAAGCAATTTGTTGAACATATGAATTTATTTGAAGCCTTATTAATTTCTCAGTTTTATGGATGATTGTCATGTGTATAAACTGATAAAATGTAGTTTTTCTTACTTGCAAAACATGGCAAGGGTCTTGGCATGGGTATTATGCTGTTAATCTATCTATCTGGCTACAAACAGAATTCTGTTTGACTGGCCCATTTGCTGTTACATAGGATCACTTTTCTGTTTTGCTATAAATATTACATACTCTTGCCAAATTTTGCCTTGCACTGCAGCTAATTCTTTGGCACATACCAATGTATGTGCCATTAGTACTGGGTACTTCCATTCTGGGGTATGTAGAAATTTCTGTGGCAGGTCCTTATATGTTTCAGAAATTACTTTTTGGAGTTAAATGTGAGAAACAGTGCTACCAAATTCTGAATGTCCCTCCTATTGTTAAAGTACAGTTGAGCTTTTAGAAGCTACCCCAAGTGGACTTCTGGAATGCAGGTTAAGCTCTGTAGTTTCTGTTACACTAACTGGAGGGGAAAAATATATAAAAACTTAATTCTCTTGGTAAAGTCAATTGAGTTATTTGCTTTAAACCAATGGCCGATTGCCACTCCACATTTGTAACACCAGGACTCCATAGTAGCAGTTTCAGAATGCTTAAAGGTTTACTTGCAGCAAGAAAACTGTTTTCCTTAAGATCATGCTAAGAATTATGCACAAACTGAAAAATTGGAAGAAAAAACTCATATTGGGCTGATCTAATGACAATACATTTTCAATCATCTTATGTGAACGAAATAATAATAACAATAAAAACCTTGTTCAGGCAGTTTCTTCTCCTCTAGAAAGCATTATGACACTGACTCTACTAACATGCATGTGCTGTAATCTGTGGTCACTGATAATCCTGTCTCCTTGATTTTTGAGGGCACTATTACAAAGGGTAAAAATGTGACCATTTGCAAGACATTCCATTTAAATGAAGATGTGTTTGCTTTGCAGGGCTCAGGGTTAATTGTATGGAGCAAATTGCCAATTTTTTCCTGTTATATAGACTTCTAGCTTGTTTTGTCACAGGCTCCATTTCTGTAAGAGACAGATGAATTTCCTCTGAAAGAAGCATTTTGGTATCTATCGATCCTATCTTTTCAGCTCATCACATTTCATGACCTTGCCCTCAATCCCATTGGCTCTGTATTTTTGCCTGGGGAGCCCAGTCAGCCTTGGCACTAGTTACCCACCCTCTTGATGTGCTAGGGGAATAATTTAATGCTGCTCTGCATATTTTTCTGCTTTGGGTTAGAGCATGTCCCAGGGACCCTGCAGCAAAGAGCCAGACAAAAGGCCTGCTGCCTTCCAGGACCCAGTCAGGGACCCCTTCACCCTCATGCAACCATTTATCCCCTCTGAAGCCGAGATGCTTCAGTAGAGCAGAGATTAAAGACCCCTTCCCAAATTATTTGAATAACAGGAATAATTTTCCTTTTTAGGAGGAACAAAGGATCTGTGCAGTCTACAAAGTGGAGTCCAATACGAGAGCTCTAACCTTGTTAGAATGATAAATAGCTTATGTGTTTGAGTGGGAAAATTTTGTGTTTTTAGAGGGTTGTCCCAAATGGTGGCTAAACAGCAGGTTTCTGCAACTCTCTAATGGACTTGTGTCATGGTTTAGGCTGAACACGACATCAAAGGAGCAGCCCCATGGCCACTCACTCAACTCCCCCCCACACACACTCTCTGGGGTGAGGAGGACAAAGCTTATGGGTTGAGACAAAGGACAAGAAGGGTTCTTCACCAATTGAGGTCCCAGGCAAAAGAGACTGGGGGGGAAAAAATAATAATTTAATTTCATACTAATCAAACACACACAGGACACAGACAACACAAAGAGCAGGGCTTGCATATGTTTCCCCCACCCCTCCCTTCTTCCTGGGCCCAAATTACTTTGCTCCCGATTTCTCTCCCTCCTTCCCCCCAGCGGCACAGGGGGACAGAGGATGGGGTTTAGAGTCAGTTCACAGGCTGGTGGTTCTTGCTGCTCCTTCCTCCTCAGGAAGAAGGAATCCTTACAGTCTTTCCCTGCTTCCCCAGGGGGTTCCCCCCATGAGAGAGAGTCCTCCACGAACCTCTCCTTCATGAGTCCTTCCTGCAAGGTCCAGAGCTGCTCCAGTGTGGGCTTGTCACAGTCACGGGCTGCTTCAGGAACAGCCAACTCCCCTGGCACCAGGGTCTTCCAAAGCTGCACAATCAGAGTCCACTGGCAGCAAATGCACTGGCTACAAATCCAAGCCCACTGGCCAAGTTCACCCCTCTCAGAGCTTTCAGGGAATGTTCCACCACGTTCCTCCATGAGTGCAGGGGGACAGCGACCATCTTGCCATGGGTTGCAGGGAAACTTCTGCTTGGGCATCTTCTTCCCCTTCTTCCTCACCAACCACCAGCACTGCTCTGCTTCCTCAGCACAGCTCTTCTCCTTTGAGTGCTCCTCTGCTCAGGTGTTATCTCAGTTCTTTTGTATGTTAATCGCTGAGGCCCATCTGTTGTCCTTCCAATGGCTCTTTGGCTGGTTTTAGAGCAGGGGGAGCTTCTCACCAGAGCCACTCCTGGGGCCCTTCCCCTGATACCAAAAAACTCACTAAACCAGAACAACTTGGTAGAGGAAGTTTTTATTTGATATATAGCTGGGAGTACATTTAGGCAGCGGAGAGCCAGTTGGTTAGAAAATTTTTGCAGAACTTACATGAAGGGGAGAAAAAAATAGATTGAAAGGGGACAGAGTTACATCTGGGCAGACAATGCACTGAAAACACACCAGTGCAGTTAAGGTATAAGCTGGATTTCTTGAGAGAAAGCAAAGTATATTTGTGTTTAGAAGTCATTTTCATCACCAGGGGGAAAAGCATGCACAGAGGATAAATGAAGGCTGTGGAGCTAAGGTAGTGACAAACCAATAGGAACTGATAACACCAATGGGGCTTGGTAGCAAAACAAAAACATAGAACTGGAAACAACAGTGACAGAATAGGTATAAAAAGCAAAGTTAATCAACAGGGGACAGGACTGGCTTATTTTTTATCATTAGATATAGGATTTTTAAAGTGTTGCAGTGCTCCCTTCAGCCCTCTTCCTTTCAATAACTGAAATAACTTTCAATACTGAAATGGTTTGCATATTTTTCCTAATAGATTTAGTGTTTGCTATTTTTTTTTTCATCTCTGAATGTTACTTATACTGCTTCATACAATTCACATTGAAATACTGCTCTTGGTTGATGACCAGTTGTCCTGGTGTTACTAGATCCAAAAATTCCTTGGCAACTGAAGTTTTCTCAGCACTCTTGCTGCTTTGTGCAGCATAACTGGAAATGTGACTTTACATTTTGTACTGGGAGTCAAGTTTGTCCTTTGCTGGTTCGTGTTCAGTGATACACCTTTGCTTTGAAAGCCCATTGCTCAGTTTTCAAACTGCTTAAACTATTATTAAGCAGTAACATAGTATACATATGGAGCTCACTTTTACTCAGAAAAATACTTCTTCACCAGAAGATAATATTGAAATGCTGTGAACCCTCTATTATTCCAAAACACTTTGTTTCTAGCAGTTTGCTTGAATTTTAAACAGCTCCTCCAAGTACACTTACTTTTTGGTATTTGCTATACCACAAATAGTCTGAGAGAATTTGTCACCAGAAATCTTTATAAAACCAGCAACTTCTATGCAATCTGTGCATATTCTGAATTTGTAACTTTGCATCTAAAACAGACAATAGGAATTATGCTTTCTTAATTAAACACTTCTATTGTGAAACATAAGCTTGTTCAGAACTGTTCGAATCTCCAGTGTAAAGACCTCAGAATGATTTGGCAGTGAGCAGCTTTAGATCAGGGCTTTTTTTGTATTCAGTATTTGGCAAGTCAGTCCAAATGAACTCGGAAAACTGGGGGGGGCGGGGAAGAGAGGGAGAAATAGAAAACATTCTGCTCACAAGTAATTTTAGTAGCATTGATTTGAGGGTATGGCTTTGCTAGTATTTATAACTGATTGTAAGGAATATGTCTACATCCAGTGTTTGGCTCACATCTGATGAGAGACCTTTGGCTATAAAAAACTTCCTGATTCTCTCTTGTTGTCTGCATAGTTGGGCACCTCAGCTCAGGGACTGCTACTAACAACTTAGATGAACCAAGGAATAGCTGCTTTTTGCATACATGATGCCAAAAGCACTCCACTTCCATTCTAATGGAGTCACTCAGATCAGCTTTAAGTGACCATTTGCTTTACAACCCAGAGTCAAGTCTTAAACCATCTGTATCGCTGTTTAGCTACCAGCCTGCACCAGAGCCATCCACATTATTTCTTTGTGAACTGGAAGTATTCTAAAAATTGGTCAAGGATTATTTCTTAACTTCTGGATCTCTGCTAATAGGCAAAAGGGTGCAGCAGAACTGAAGATGGAAAGAAGGAACAGTAAGATTGTAAGAGCTACATTTCCTATGCTCACTGTAGTAAAGGACATTATTGAAGGTGAGCAGTAAGTGCCAGGTGACCTACCCGGGAAGCCATTAGAGACACCAGGTTTAAAAGGGACACAGCAATAACTTGAAGAATTAATCACTATTTACTTTAAGATGATCTTGTGATTGACTTCTTCCTATCAGTGCAGAGACAATCTTTATTCCTTAGGACTGTTTGGGGTTTTCAGTTCTCTCATAGAGGTAGAGAAAGGCACTCAGAAACCACTGAAATAGGTTTGGAAGCTTTCAGTGATGGTACTAGCTGTCAAAACACAGGCAGAAAGATTTAAATTGCTGTTGGGAATTTACTTCAAGGTGCATGAGGTGGTTTAAGAGGAATCTTCTTGTGTTGTTCAGGTCTGAATTCTCTAGAACTCCTGCCTTACAGAGGGCAGGTACTGGGGAGTGGGTTGGTTGGTTGAATGTGAAGAGTTTAAGATAACTTATGAGCTGCTCTGTTAACTAGTTACTGTATTGATGTTAGGACTCCTTCAAGTGCCATTATTGCTAAACAGAAAATACTGAACTTAAAATTGTGTTTTCTAATATTCTCTTAAATCTGGTAAACATGGAGAGGTGACAGATAATGTTTATTTCTTTATATTGTTACAGTGATATGCCTTTCCTAATATTTTAAGGTCTAGCTCTTCCATTACACAATATACTTAGGCTCCTGGGTACTTATGTTTTATGTATCTTCTGTGAGGAAGTACAGAATATTCCAGGAAGATACAGTATACCAAAATCACTATGCTCTGCATTAAATATTTAATTATTTAAATAATACATTGCTACTAACTTCTACCAAAATAAAATTCCAGTCTATCTACTGTTGTTAACGCATTATTGCCTTAAAATATGTACATGCTGGAGATGAGTCAGAGCAAGAGAAATGTTCAAGGGTCTAGAGGGGATTAACCTGAGAAGAAAGATCAAGTCCTCTTATGTAAGATTATTACATAACTCCTCAAAATATGCTCAGATTTTTTTCTTCTTGTGTATCTTTATATGTTTTGACAGTGACTGGTTTTCATTCCTTCATCCTTCCAGTATGTTATGATCAGGAATGAAACACTAAGTCATGCTGACTCCTAAATCATACTTGTCATCATTAGGCAAAACAGTGAATATAATTTGTGGTAAATATGGACAGAAAACTGTCTCTCAGAAGCTTGTTTCAGACTGTCTGTATGCTTATGCAAGTATTTTAAAGTTATATTGAAAGCAACCAGAAAGGCAAAAAAAATTGTTTTCTCATCCTTGCTTTGGATTTTGGAGAACTTCACAAATCCTTACAAACAGCTGGCCTGTCCTTAGCAAATCTAACTGGAATATTACCTGAATATTCATTTATTGTTTGTAAAGACTTATTTTGAACACTGATTCTCACATGGGTCAAGTAAGGTTAGCAGAACAAGGGCTAGATTTCCCTCTGGTTTCTCTTAGACAATATTTGGAAAGTCTCCAGGCTGACAGGGGAGAACCAACAAGCAAACAGTTTTTTGGTAGCAGCAATGTAGAAGTTCAAGTCACAGTAACTTAATATTACTAATTGCTTTTTCCTTACTGATGCCAGCATCCAACTACATGGATGTTTCCTCCTTGTGCTGCACAAGACTAAAGACATACAGGGTAATTTAAAATGTAAATACTGCTGCACTATAAGCAGCAACTGAACTGAAGAGCTAGCATAAAATTTGCTCAGGTAAATCCAAACTAGAGTCAACTTCATCTATAAATTGCAGTGTTTATCTCCTGTAGCTCTGCTGAAGAATAAAACCAGGAAAAAATAGTAAATTTGTTAGCAACTGCAAAGCTTTTGGGGTTAAAAATAAAGAATACAAAGACAAAATAGAAGAGACCAGAGATTTTTTGTTTGTTTAATTTTATTCTCTAAACACATCAACATTTTCAGATGAAAAATATAAGTCAGAATTAAAGAGGGTGTTAAGGAACGCCCACCAGAGACCACTTAAAAAAGAAGCTGTCTAAGAGGGAGGATAGAGGAATTAGAAGGGGAAAAAAAAAAAAAAAAAGCAAAAAAAAAAGAGCAAGTAATGGAGGACCTAATAGTGATAGGATTTCTTTGGAGACAAGAACAAGAACCAAGTGTAGGAGTAAAGAAAAGAGACCTTGACTCTTAATCTCTCCTCACTGCTGCCATATTTGGCAAACAGTGGCAATCATAAATCCTTATGTTTTTAAACTCAAAAGTCTTAACTGCAAAACAAGCTCATGGATCAAAGACTTATAATAACTCTTGTGAAGTGGCAGACTTAACCTCTTCTAACTAATTTGACGTGAATAGTAGGACATACTCAATTAAGCGTCCTGATTTTGAGGGGCTATTATGTCTTAAGTAATGTCAATGATATAGCAGAGGTCAAAATATTAGCAGTTACTCACAAGCAAACAGCTTCTGTTCTGTTGCAGTAAAAAGTGGGGTTTTTTTCCTTCATTTTGGAAAACTTTTAGACATGGTGATGTATCGCCCTCTTGAGGCCAGAGCCTGCTACTGCACCAATTTTACAGAAATTTTGCTTCCGAAGTGACTGACACAACCTTCAAACGAAGTTGTTAGAAATTCAGATATCAAATAAATAATAATCTAGAATATTACTTCCGTATGATTTTATTTTGCTTTGGTAGAGTCTCCAACATTTTTTTCTATGTATTTTATTCCAACAATTTGAGTTGCCACACTGTTCCAACTTCAAAAAGTAATAGCATGTGTATGCCAGTTATTAAATTTCAAAATATAAACTCCACATGTGAAGTATATTTTTAAAAATGAAACATGCCTTCTGCAAAAAATTAGAGTTTGGGTCTTCCTGAAGACATAACTACCATTTTTATTATTATTTTTAAAACTATAATTATATTATGTAAATAAGCAGTGTTTAATCCTGCTTTTTGTCCAGCAGACCAAAAATACAGTGGCTTTCTTCCTTTATTTATCACTTACTGGATAACTTACTGAAAATGTAATGTAAAAAAGTTAATTTTGTTTTTACTTTAAAGGCACTCGAAACCCGGTGGAATTAATATTATGCCATTGGGTAAAGGTATACAATTTGGCTAATTTCATTCATTTAAGATTATTTGGTTTTTTGTTGGAGAAAGGTAAATTTTTTGGAAGTGCACAAATCTCTGTTTAATTGAAAACGTGCCATAGGGTCACTCTGATTACAACCTACCTGAGCAACCATGGTGTATGAATGTCATGTGCAGCGTGTTCAGTGCTGGGGAATGAGGTTCATTTCTAGCAACTATGAGATCAAAGGGTAAAGAAATGTTGGGACCTGTTGGGGGAGGTGTCAAAGTGGCTTCTGTCAAGTGGCCTCTGGTGCTGCCCACCTTGCATGCAAGGTAGCAGCTGACCATTGGCAAAAGTAACAGCTGCTCCAGGGCGTTCCACCCCCAGTCCACTGCCTGAAGCCCAAATACTCCGGGTATGCAAACCAAGGAATTATGGTCATTCATAATTGTCTATGTTTCAGAGCAGAATAAAGCTATATACTAATATATTGCTGGGGGCACTATATGGAAAAATTGCAAATGAAGATTACTTCATCTTTTGGATGCAGTTCATAATCGATACATACATTAGCTGTAAAACAATCTGAAAATAAAGTATGTTGCCAACACAACATTTAAAGTAATTATATGAAGAGGCAATGCAGTACTTCCAAGTACCCTTACATCACCAGAAGTTGCTTCAACATAGTTATATTGGCAGTATTTTTAGAAAAAGCACATCAGACAACGAGCTTCATTGAAAATGAAGATACTGGTTATAGACTTAGAGAGTTTGGACCATAGCAAACATTTCATACTGAAAGAAAGGGAATGGTTATGGCTAGGAGATTTGCTTTAAGATGTATTAGTAGAATAAATCTTAAATTTGCACTTATGAACAGATCCTGAACTAACTTCTGCATTTTCTGTTCTAGTTTAGAGTTGCTCAGGGTGGTCAAAAAATAAATTTGGGACTGTGAAATAGATTTGAATATACTGCTGCATTTTGCCGTTATCCTTTAAGGAGGACATAGTAACTCATTTTGGTTCCCGTTTTTGTTGGTTTTTTTTTTACCAAAGACAGGCCCTTCTCTTTTGCAGTGCTCAGGGTCCCTCCAGAATCCAGACACTCCTTCCAGCTGCAGTGGCAGAGTTGAAGTCCCCCTTTCCAGGCATTACTAGCATAATCTTTCTTGGTTTAGGTAGATTTTATTTGCTTTTTTTTTCTTCCCATTCTAGCTACAAATTTCTGGAGAGATGTTCATAGCTTGCTCCCTGGTTGACCAGCTGAGTGAAGCAAGAGTATGTGACCTAAGAACATTCGCATTGCTCAACTGATCTCTAGATATGGCAACTCATATAGTTAGATATGGCAAGTCTAGAGTTAGACAGTTAGACATGGTCACGTGAAGATATCATCTAATAAAGCCTCCATTTAGGATATTTGATGCTGTGATATATAAGAGAAACTTAAAACTTACCATGTACTAGAACATGTTTTGGGCATCTATCTTTATTCCCTAGCTGCCCCTTATGCCTCTTGGATTTTATGTAGAGAAGAAATTACTAAGAAGAAAGTTATTGTAAGAGTAGTGACAGTTTCAGTGAGACATGACCAATAACAGGCATCATTCTTTGTGAATAAATATATTTTCAAACCAAATAGATTCAATCCTAGTAGTATGATGAACTTCAAAGACCAGATTTGGATGATCATTCATAAGTTTGTACATTACTCAGATCACTCACAATGAGTGAGTTGCCTGTTCTACTTTTAACTCTAAGAGCTTTTCCCTGCCTGTTTTATTCCCAATGACCAAAAGAACATCACACTTAAAAAAAACCCCAACAACAAAACACAAAACAAAAAAACCACAACAAACAAACAATATTTTCCTTTGTTTATATTTCCTTCTCCTCTATTTTTCTTCTTATTTATGACCTGTTTCCTTATTGTCTGTTTTCCCTTCCCGCTTCTGTTTCATTTTCAGGGCTCTTGCTACCCTTTAAATCCCGTTTCTCCTTTCTGCTGTTTATATTGTTCACTCCATAGATTCAATATCGATTCCTTGGGAACCTTCTCCCAGCCAACCTCAAAATTTAACATGGACTTGTGCTAGAAACATATGAAAACAGATTGACATTGCAGAGGTCTTCTGACAAAACCCAGTGCTGCTTAGAAAGAACAGTGGAAAATATATACTTCTTTAACCAATGTATCTGTGTCTGTAGAACCCAGTGGCGATAAAACTTGTGTAAAAGTGATGGGTTTTTTGTCAATAATGTTTTCATCCTTTTGAGAGGACGCTTTAGCTAGCTGGCACAACAGTCGTTTCCAAGCGGTGTAAGTTGTCTCCACAAGAGGGCTTGCTCAGTCTGTGCTCCAGCCTTCTCTCAGCCAGGCTGCGTCCCAATTGCCGCTGCCATCCGGCACTGTGGCCTGAAGAGGAACTTGAACAATTTGAAATACTGCCTCGAAAATAACTAAGAGTCAAATTCCTACGCATGATAAATTAGGAGGCAGATAAGCAAAATTATTTTCTGTCATCTAGAATGTGAAGTCATATGTAAAATTTTTCCATACAAAGAAGAATATGCTAATTTACAGTTACTTCGTTCCCAGGAGAGCTTTTAATCTCATACCACTTTTGAGATACAGAACTGGCCTCCCATATTTTCTCAGCATGAACTCTGTCCTCACCTGAATTAAGGCAGGATGCCTAAAACTTTAGCTGTATTTATGCCTGTCAACATTACATCTCAGGCAGAAAGCATGGCCACATCAGTATGAGAAGAGATCAGCAGCCATTTTGTATGCCTGGCATAACTGTCACCAGAGCAGATGGCATCTCAGGAGGTTTACAATCAATCCATATTGCTGTTGAGTTCATACCAGATGATTCTTACAATGATGGATGAATCAGACCACCTTCCCTTTCCCCTTCCTTTTCTCCACCAGTTTTCTTTGCTCTTGAACACTTAGAAAGTCACAATGACACTGGCCTTTCCTGTGCTGCTGTGTCACAGAATCACAGAATAGTCGTGTTTGGAAAGGACCTCTGAGATCAGTCTGTGTAGCTATCTTGGCCCCAGGACTATGTGGCTCCCTTCTCCCCAGCAATGTCCTTCCAGCCCAGGGATATTGCTTCTGTGGTTCTAGATGTTCACTGATCCTTCAAAAGGCAGTGGAAAATGTTACCAGTGGTTTTGGAACCTTGTCTGCTCTAGAACAACACAGCTCTTGGGAACAGGGTTTAGTATGCAAGTGGCTTATGTTTTCTGTATTTATCTTTGCTCCACAGTCTGATACAAAGAATATCACTTTTTAGATCTTGTAAGTTTGAAATAGCAGTGGAGGACTTGTGGTAGTTCTTTTAAATATAAGATCTTCACCTGAGCGAAAGGGAAGACAAGGTACAGGGTAAAGGAAGAATTATGTTTGTGGCATCTGGAAAGGTTTAAGTAGTCTACAGATATACATTTAGGAATTATTCTTAATATTAAGACTAGCATAACCTGCTCTTTTCCAGGGGCAGATATTAAGTCAACAGTCCCATAGGGGTGGTGAACTCTTTATTGCAGAATCATGTTCACTGTCTTCAAGTTTTTAATGGATTAAAAAGTAACACTTTGCATGTGTCCTGGTTTGAGCCAGGATGAAGCCTGCATCATTTTTTTAAAGTTTATCCTACCTGTATGTCTCTGGTTCTTGTACCTAGAAGGCTTTGGGATATAGAGAACTTCTTAAAAATCTTGTCTGCCAACCTGCTCTATTAAGAATACAGTATAGAAAACTAGCTTGTAAATAGTAGCAAAATCTCTTAATTTAGTAGGTCTGCAAAAAATAAGATTGAGTCTTAGGGACAAAGCTGGAACTGACCTAATTTGTAGTGTTCTCATAGGCTTGTAAGAACTACACACTGTCATTCTCACTTGTTCAGGTCTAGAGGTACTCTCAGCTCTTCAGTGAAGTCTCCCTGTAGAAGCTGAGTGTCCTGGTTTGAGCCAGGATGAAGCAAATTTTCTTTTTACTGATTTTTTTTCCCCCCTGCATATTAAATATTGCTACCCTACTGATGTGTTTTGTCAGTTGTATGTTTCTGTGAGGTCACCATCTGACACAGAATCTTGACATCACACAAATATTTTCCATGGTGGCTCCTTGGTTCCTTGGGTACCCCTAACATCTGTACTGCTAATGGTTCTATTGTTGCCTCTGGGTCTAACTCCAATTAAATTGACCGTGGCAGTTTGTTGCAACCTCATCCTCTTGAGTGCCTGGATTTCTTTGACTTACCTTTGCCTATGAAGAAAGTGCACTTTTATCCTTTTGAAAATAAAGTCCATGGGCAGGAATGTGTTCCTCCTGAGACTAATATGCAAGTCCTTTTGTGGTTAGACAAAGGGTTTTCTTAATGCATTCTATGATAGAAGTGCCCTTAGAGCCAGCTGATCCTTGTACACAGACCCTTCTGTGAGCTCAGCCTTTTTGTAAACTGGGAACAAACTTTACAACACTGTCTTCTTGCAACAAAATTGGACATTCATTTTTAAGCACACAGACTCATAAACAATTCTTTCAAGAGAGAACTCCCTTTGTGTAATAAAAGAAAGAGTGGAAAGCAAAAAAGGTCTGGGGTAGTAATCTAACAAGCACTGCTGTCTGGTGCTTGCACACAGGTTTGTGGAATATAGTAGACTTTCCACATCAACTGCTGTGGCTGGTGATTTTAGTATGTTTGTATTTGGTGTGTCTCTTTTATTCTGATTTTAAGCTTAGCTCAAATCTTTAGGAGGGCTTTGTATTACTACAGATGCAATGACCAAAAGTACCAGCATATGTTAAATAAAAGCATTAGACTAAACTGAGTGGTATTAACACTGCATAGCTTAAAATTGCAAGACAAAAGCTATTGAAATAATCTTGCTACCTCTGCCATTTAAGCATAGTAAATCTGGACATTTTTTTTTGGTCTAGGATGAGGGCCATACAACTTTTCATAATTGTCTTAACTGGATGCAGTTGTGTCCTCTGTGTTTTATGGCATAATTTTGGCAACATAAATGTGAGCTTCCTTCAGAGCACATATTTGAATTTCCCGTCTAAAGGAATCTCACATCAAAAATATACTCAAACCATCTAGGATATCGTTGCTTTTAGTGTACCAAAAATAATAATAATTTTAAAAGTCCATGTTTCCATGTTGGTTTTTTTTAGTAACCATAAATGTGCTATCTCTTAGACTTAAGCTCAAAATTACAGAACTGGGCTTTAGGCTGTTTCCATTCTAAGTGTGGTCTAATAAAAGCTGTATTTCTGAAGTGATAGTTGTAACTGAGATGGAAACTTCCTCCTTTCCAATTCCATTCAATTAATGAAAGCTGAACTTCAAAGTCTAAATGAGATCATTTGAAGTGCTAAAATTATTGAACACTAGAACTGTTTACTTTCCTATGTGACCAAAAAAAAGAGAGAACTTGTAATGTAAAAGTGAAGCACAGAAAAGAAGTTAGGGAGCTTTAAAAGTTCTAGTGCAAGAAGTGGTGTTAGCTTAGTTGAGATGCACTTGTGCCTAATTTTAAGTGACTTGCTTGACAGTCATGCATTTTTTTTCACAACTGTGACAGTGAAAACTTTTCTGGGAGGTCTTAGTTGTGTGCTACTCAGAAAAGTGTGATCCAGTGAGAATATATCTGAGCAACAGCTCTGGCAAGCTAAAATGATACGCAGGGATATCATCAGGGACTGGAGTCTTTCTACAGTATCATAAGCACTTACATTGGTATCACTAGTTTCGTAGTTGTTATCAGAAGTCCTTATGCTTGCCAAATGCTTGTTATTTTCTTGACAATCTATAACATTTCTCCTGGGCTCTAGTTTGTCCTTTTTCAACCATGAGCACTGGCTGTGCCTTCTGCTCTGGTGGAGCATGAAGCTTGGATCAGTGGGTACCAAAACATTCTTGATTGACTCATTTGATGGCAGTAAGCATCAGCCTTGAGTCTTCTGCTACAAGCTAGGAAGAGGGAAGTTAATGGTTACTGGATAACTTCTTCTACAGGAAGTTGGTCTTTGGCTGGAGATGGAGTGAGCTTCTGAATGTTCAATGGGAAAATGTAGGGAGGGGCACTGTGGAAGCTGGAGAGACACATGGAGAGGCACCCCTGGGCTGTGCCATTAGGCAGTAGCAACGTGCAGCTAGTGAGCAGTGAGGTGTGCTGAACAGTTGTGAGTAGGGAGGAAGATGCAAACAGGATCCATCAGAACAGGAAAAAAAAATATGGAATCAGACACAAACAGCTTGGGATGTCAAAGACTGCTCATTTCTGTGTTCATTTTAAGTATTTAATTTTTCTGACACACACATGGGATAGACAGAATACACACAGTCCTTTTAACTTTTAAATGTAATGAATTACATGTGAGACTTTCTCATCTAACCACTTCCATAGGCCTCACTGCCATGCTCCAGTGTTCCTTGTCCTGGCAGCATACCACCCCAGCTGGTCTCCTGCTCCCGTATCCCACATGCCAGACATAAGCAGGCTGCCTAACCTGAGATCCTTTAACCAGTTGTAGCGGGTGCAGGGAGCCCTGTGCAGCCCCTGAGCGCTTTGTGTCTTTTGTATGCCCTTGTATTTGACAGAAAAGAGTGGGAAGCACACTTCCAGGTGCACCCTTCCTCTGCTCAATATCCACCCATGCCTTTGGCCTCTGAGCTGATCCATCTCTGACCTTTTTGGGTGGCTCAGCAAGTGAATTTTCATGTCTTATGATTAAAAAAAAAAAAAGTGTTCTGGTCATTAATGACAAAGTCTCAGGATACACAGTTAAATCCCATCAAATTTATTTTTAATTCTTCAGTTAATTAATTAATTCCTTATTTCTATAGAACAATGGAATTAAGAATATTTTAATACTATAAGACACTGAAGCTGACACAGTAAGTTGCAGCCTTTTTTTTTTTTTTTTTTTACCCCAGTAGTCACAATTGTCTGGGTTTTTTTTCATTCTTACACATCCAGAACAAAGAGAATTAGACCACAAAAAAAAACCCCAAACAAAACCAAACCAACAAACCCCACACACACTTTGTACATGCCGAATTTCAAATGAATCAATTTTTTCTCTAGCTTTGTTCAGTGATGAGTTATTAGAACTTTCTTCCTTCCCCTAGGAAAATCCATGAAATTGTCATGAAAGAAAATGCACAAATGAATGTTTTAAAGGTGAATGTTGTAAACATTTTCAGTATGAGCTATGGGAGGAACTTTATAATTATTTGCAAACTTTATTACAGAGGTTGCTACAAATAATCCAGTAACAATCCCCAGACATTTGTTTCTGTGCTAAGCAGCATAGAATAAGAATAGATTTATGCTGTGTAACATAGGAGCTTGAGTTTTTTTAGTAACATTGAGCTTGTGAGCACAGAACAAAACTATTATGTTTGCAAGACTGAACCAGCTAGTCAAAAGGCAGAGACTGTATATATATATTTGTCCCCTTTTCTGTTTCCTTCCTCTCTGTCTGAAGAATTCTCATACAGTAATTTTTAGCTTCAATGTGGCTAACTATGGGGTTTCAACTTCCAAGAAGTTTTAATGGAAATAAAACAGTTTAATTTCCCATTACCAAAGTATGAGTTTGGTATATTTTACTATATTTTCATTATGAGTGTGCTACTGTATAGATCAAACTTCTATTTAGTATAAATCCACATAGCTCTGCTGAAGTTTATATCTGTTGAAACACAACTACCTTAAGAATGATGAAGAAAAAAAAGAATCTAGAGAAAGAAAAAACTAAGTTCAAACAGAAAAAGCAGAAATTTAAGAGGTTCCTAGGAAGACATGTAAAGTGGCTTCATGGATATCTTAAAAAATTAAAAAAAACAACAAACCAAACACAACAAACAAATCCCTGAAAAGCGCCCTCTATTGGTTAAAATTTGTCATCCTATGAATTTACTTCTTTCACTGAGTACTCCTGAATTTGGATTTAGGATTGCATATTAAGCCTTAACCTGTGTTTTTATGTGTTGTTATCTGCTTTTTCAAAGCATAGTTTCATGTTCAGTCTCTCACAATACATTTTCTGTATTGTAGGACCTTTTTTCCCTATTCTTTTTTAGAACATAATTTTGTCCACAGCTTTTACTTAAAATACCTGTTATGGGAAACAGCCTAGATGATGAGACATGCATCTATTGTAGTGCTATTTGTGTCCCTAATTAAACGTTCATCATTAATAACATTCCATTCCAACTAACTGGGCCATCTTGATTACTGAGAAATGACCCTGTTGGTCAGTCTGTGGAGGGTCAGCAGCCCTTCATTAATGGATAAGTTACGTTTTGATCTTCCCCTCTGTTGTGAGACTTGAGGAGGTGAAGAATTTGGGTTTATATTTGTCAGAGGGACCAGTGATACTGCAGACGGCTCCTCTCAGCAGCAGAGGAGGCAGCCCCCTGCCCTGGGCTGCCTGGGCAGCAGCGTTTGCGCCAGGTCTGGGCTCCGGCTTGGGTCACACAGCGCTGTTGGTAACTGGACCTTGACAAAAAGACAAAGGCGAGAAGGGAAGGTTCAGCATCAAGAGTGAACTGTAGTCTAGTCATTAGTTCCAGAGATAAGGCTGTTGGTTATATCTGCACAGGCTTTGGTCTGCAGGCTGGGCCGCCTCCCAGGCGGGACGAGTCACGAAGCTGGTGGCGGGTGGGAGAGGTGGCTCCTTCCTCGCTCTCTGCCATCAGGCTGTTAAATCAAATGGGATGGAATCATAGTCACAGCTATGGAAAAAAAAAACCAACCCACAACACAAACACAAGGGGGGCATTGTTTTGATCATTAATTTCTGAGGAGTGAAGCAGGCACCGCATTGCTACCATTTAATCTTACAGACTGAAATGTAGTTTTCGATTCCTGTGTGCCTGCGAACGGCTGCAAACACACCGCCTGTAACGCTGCCGCGGTGCGCGCCCTCGAAGGGCTGTTCCGGTTTGTTTTTTCCCTGCGGGTCCCCACGACCCCCGTGCGCCCCGGGAGCCCCGCACCCCGCGGGCCGC
>NW_009952694.1:1094050-1101502 GCF_000747805.2 Chaetura pelagica
TGCGCCAGCGGTCCCGCGCTGCCCGGCCTGCCCGTCCCTTCCCTGCCCTGCCCTGCCCTGCCCTGCCCTGCCCTTGCCCCTGCCTCTTCCTCTTCCTCTGCCTCTTCCTCTTCCTCCTCTTCCCCTTCTCCTTCCTCTTCCTCTTCCCCTTCCCTTTCCCTTTATCCTTCTCCTCCTCCTCCTCCTTCTCCTTCTCCTGCTCCTTCCCCTTCCCCTTCCCCTTCTGCTTTCCCTTTCTCCTTTGCCTTCCCCTAGCCCTTCTGCTGCCCCTTCCCCTTCCCCGTCTCCTTCTCCTTCCTTCTTCCCTTTCACCTTCCCCTTCCCCTCCCTTTCCTCTTCCCCTTCCCTTCCCCCTTCCCGTTCTCCTTCCCCTTCCCTTTTCCCTTCCTCTTCCTCATCCCCTTACTCTTTTGAATGGTTTCAAAAGCATTTTATTGCTGCCATTTGAAAAACAGCAGGGTTGTTGTGATTGGCACTGTCTTGTCAGAAGAGAACCACACCAGGGCCTTCTGGGGCCTGCAGTCCCCTCGTCTGCACGGCGAGGGTGAGCACGCCAGGCTGCTGGAGCCTGCTGCTTGGGGGTTTCCATGTACCAACGTCAAGTAGCAAACGTTAAAAAATGGACGCCTTTTGTGAGAGGGCAGAAGTAACTTGGTGTCTGGTAGTGGCTTTTTGTACTGGTGCAAGCTTCTGGTCTTTCTGAGCACCTTTTTGCAGGCATACAGACATTAAGTACTGCAGGCAAACGTAACGTGTCTGACTTCATAAAATACCCAACGCATATACAAGGGAGAGCCTTTTTTCATTTTTTTTTGTGCTTAGCATATCACCTTGTCTCTCAAGGACAGCACATGGCTAAAATGCAGGCAGAGATTTATTGGAAGGACTAGAATGACTTTACTCCTCCTGCTCCTCTCCCCCTCAGCACACGTCTCACACTCCTCTGCCAATCTGGCGTCTCTTATGCTCCACTTCAGGTTGGAAGAAAGCAAGCAACATAGCCAGGGGAACATCTTGCCCTGCCTCTGTCCCGTGGCTTGAAATGGTTAATGTAGCCCTTGTGGCATGACATGCTGAGGGAGAGAGGAGCTGCAGCTACCTTCACTGCCTGCCCCAGAGTGGAGGCATGTCATCTCAAGTTACCGTATGCACTGGATTGTCATTCTTGTCTGCTTCCTTTCTGGAATGTGCTGGTAAGCAGCCTACAACAAAACCTGCAGATTAACAGTGTTCTTCCTTATAATGCTTTTAGATACAGTGCATAACATGAACAGAAATGGCAATAGCTTCCTTCTCATCCTGAAGACTTGTAAGAAGACTCATACATAAAAATAAAAATAAATAAAACAAAGTCTTCAGAGTTCCTTAGAGAGTGCTGTCATGCCTGCAGTATGTATTGAAGCATCCTGACAGAGGCTAGCTTTGGTTCAGAAGCACTGTCACTTCAGCTGGAAGCCAGGAGTGGATTACTGGACCCTGGCTTCTTGGCAGAGCGTTGGGCCAAGATGACTCTGCTACCATGGATTTTGTAGGAAGTGTGACTCTGCTTGGTCTGGTTTATTAGGATTGCACTTCTTTGCATAACACAGCTGTGTGCCAACTGCTCGAACTCCTGTTTCTGTCTCATTTAGAATTGCAATTTCATGTGTCACTCTGGAGAAGGGGATTTGGGTGCCTGAGTCATTTGGAAATCTTTAAAGTTTTATGCATAGCTTGCTTTTAGCTATCTGAATGGCCTAATAATTACCAGAAATCATTCCATAAATAAAGAGGTGAGGGTGAGAGACTAAGAGCGTATACTGAGTTGTTATTCAACCGGCAATTGAAATTATCACTGTGCTGCAAAATTAATAGTTAATAACTAATAGTATAACCAGTATTAGACCTAACTTGATCTAGTCTTAGGATGCTTGTAATAGATTGATTTTCCTCTCAGAGTTAATTTTCAGAGTGCTTAAAAACATAATGGTCAGTTTATTTCATTTACTGTCTTGCTTTGTGGTGGATAAAACTTGGCAAAAATTATCTGTACTCAGTATGTGCCTATAGTATCATCCAATCATGTAAATTCAGGGGCACTATTTTTAATCAGACAATATAATTGGTACTAATCTTGAAATAAATGGTACTCCTGAGAAGCAGGAACTCCTGTCTTCTCAGGAGCACCATCTGTGTGGCTTATATGCAATCAGCAGTATTTATCCTAAATGCTATATATTCTGCCTCACATGCTGTTTGATTTCTTGTCTCTGAGTCTCATCCTATGAACCAAAACAGGAATCACAAGACCCAAGTTCTGTAAAGTAGTTTATTCCTTCAGTCTACTATATGTATCTTGTTAATGCAGCTATGTTCAGCACTTTTTTTCAAACAATGCTCATGCTACACCCAATCTGCCCAGTGCAAGGTCTTCAGCTCAATTTTCATTGTAATCTCTATGCAGCTTTATATATATTTAAATATACATATATATTTATATATATCTATATTTCCCTCATTTCTTCTAAAACTTTGCTGTTTGTTGGTTTGGTTTTTTTTCCATTTCATTGCAGTCATAGGAATCTCACATTGTCCTGTCCCAAAATGTCACCTTAGATTTTCCCCAGAAACACTATTCTGCTTCTTATTTAGAAGGGCACTTGCTAATTGGGGTTTTTTTTTCTGTGAATGATTGTAAAAGGCAAAATTTTCCTGTACAACACTGTCCTGGCTTAAAAAAAATATTGAGCATAAATTTTTTGGATTGCCATTTTGCTAACATATACTTTTCTTGTTCTTTCTTTTTCTTATCTGGTAAGGGGTTTGTAAGCAAGCTGGATGAATTTATTCACTGGTTAAATGAAGCCATGGAAACAACAGAGAATTGGACTCCTCCTAAAGCAGAGACAGACAGCCTTAAACTGTACCTGGAGACACACTTGGTAGGACAAGATTATACTATGATTATTATCAGTAATTAAAGTGTTCTGCTGTGCTTTTTATTTTATTATTATTTTTCAATTACTAGTGTGCATCTATATTTTAATGTAAGATTTGCAGCCTTGCATTTTCTTTTAATGAAAATACCCACAAATTATTTTCTCTATTTGAAATATGCACTGATAGCTTTTTACAAATTAAATTAAAAGCCAACATTACATTGAAATTCAGAAATCATCTCCAAAACCAAAGGAAAATGGAAACAGCAAAAGGAAAAAAGGTTTTTCTGCTGATCCTACTTCAGTTTTTACTATACTATAACATTATAAGAACTCTTACTAGTAAGGAACTCTTATTGTCTCTCCCACAGTTTGAACCTAGGCATTTATGGAGTCATTTAAAGAAAATATTTGAAATAATTATTTAAATCATACTGTGTGATATGCATTTGTCATGTAATTATTATAACTGTCACTAACCTTGTTCTTGTGCAAAAAGCTGAAACATTGGTTGGAAGCAGAAAACACTTGGATGAATAATCTACTGAATACATTATGGGCTAGCATTATAGATAGAGAAATATTTTATAAACCTCAGGACACTTTCATTGAATTCTTCAAAGTGTTGTTTCTGATTAGGAAGAGGGGAAAAAAAGACCCAAAATAAACCAGGTATTAAGTTTTCAAAAGCCAAATGTTATGCTGTAGGTAGAGAATAGAGATCAATGGATGCTGTTCAATGGGTAGGTATCTTAATGGGTAAACCATCCGGTAAAAAAAGAAAGAAAAAAAATAATTAAAAAAATTAAGCTACAAAATTCTCTCTCCTTCTACCAGAATCTTAGGGTTTTGTCAGTATGAATTAGAAGAAAACCTGGTGATAGCACTATTCTGAACCAGTGAGCTAGACACCCCAAGTAGGTAAAGCAATGCATTAGCTGAACCCACATCCGAGTATCAACTCCCAAAACTCGATCTCATTTCCAGTGTCTGATAATCTGAAAACTTATTTGATAGTCCCAGGAAGTCACATGACACATTACAGGAAAAAATGTCATCCAAATCCCTACTGTAATACTGGAGTGACCATTATTTATTTAATTAAGTATACATTAAAAACATATACAATTAGAACCAACCTGAAAACTGTCTTCAGAATTTCAGCTACACAGAAAACTCTTGTTTATCAAATGCAGTACAAAGACACTGAATTTTTGCTTTGCATTGCAGTTTTTGGATTTTTTTTGCAGTTTGGATTTTTGCCTTGTACTGCACACACTGAGTCCCATGATTCCCATTATGTTTACAGGTGCTCTGAAGACAGAGTACATTGTGAGATTAAACCTCAGAAAAGACACTGGTCATTTCAATTTGTTTTCCTCTTACTCTGCAACATGAAAGTTTTGGAGAGATGAGTTTTTATGAGTAGAACTGTAAATTTTACTCTTGACTGGGTAAATAGAAACAATTCCAGGAACAGGGTGATCACCAGGCTGAGTCTCTGTCACAGTAGTTTTTTTTCCCTTTCTTCCAATGGGAGGAGCACAGTAGCTCTTTTGCAGGCAAATTACTTCCAACTTTGGTTTGTGGTTCTGTGGGAGGTGAGGCCAAAACCTTCCTTCAGACTGGAATGTGGAGTAATAGCCCAGAGTTAACTCCTTCGGTGCTAGAGGTAGTCAGAATAAATGTGTATTTTTGGCACCTGTACAACTTCACCTTCCCCTGCAAGTTCTTAGGCTCCCAGCTGTACTCTATATTTGTGTGTATTTGGGGTAAGAAAATATTTGTATGTTTCAGGATGATTATGTTATGAAGCATGGTATTTTCCTTCTTTTCTTCTGTGATAAAATAAAATGTCTAAAGAACAGTTCAGTTTTGATTTGATAGTATTATATTTATGGCCTATATAGCTGGTGAAAAAAATATTGCACAACATGAAAAAGAGTAACTGACTCTTCTATTTGGATTTCTAAAGACATAAGCTATCACATTCGTTCCTACAGAGCAGAATTGAAATCTTAACATACAGGGCATTTTTATAGTGGGGAAGACAGTTACTTGTATTAAATTGTTAGCTTTTCAGATAGATTTTTCTGTCAGAAATCCTAATCTGTGATTAAAAAGAAGTATATGAACTTCATATTAAGCTCAATGTTCAAATTTCTCTTGGTTGACCATTGTAGGACAATAGTGATCAAGATCTTTTTGAGGGTACTTACACTGCTGATTTTCTTCTTTGCCAGTCTAGTTACAGAGGCTATCAGACTCACCTAAGAATTGTTGAAGTAAAAGGGGCTTAGTACTTTACAAGTTTAGGTTCCAGATGTATGGGTTCATAGTACAGACACCAGTAGCAAACTAATCTGGAAAACTAAGAACATGTGTTGATTATTGCCTATATGCTGCATCTGTGCTAGCAAAGCTCATAACTGTGATTCCTCACTGGTGCAGATTTTCTGGTCGTAGCAGGCATGGAAACTCAGTGTAAATTAGTATTTTTATTTTTATTAGTAGAGAGACAAGGCCTTAGCCTTTGGCACAAATTATCAATTTCACCACCTGTGTTATTGTTTTCTTGGAAATATGTTTGTTGCAATAACAAAATAAGTGCCATAAAGAGAGAATATTTTGCATTCATGAATTAGATCTCTCCTGTCAAAATCTAAGAAAAGAAAATATGGGAGCAGGAAACCAGAAAAATGTGCTTGTTCCCTTTCTCATTATTGGCTGGGAAGAGTCTTGCAGAGGAGACAAGGACGAGGTTGTGAAAGTCCAAATTTTTTAGTATATAAAATTCTAGACTGCCATTTTGGGGTCCAAATAGAAATTGTTGATAAAGGATTGAATGTTAGAGTCTCTCCTCACTCAGCCTTGCTTTCCACATCTTTGACATTTCAATAAATGGTGTGGCACAGACACTTGAAAACAGTGTCCAACACAACAAACCAACCAAACAAAAACAAACCACAGCAAGAAACCTACAACTTATTAGAATCAACTTCTTAGAATCTTTGCATAAGGTAATGCTCACGTGAGGAGTCATATCTCTGGAACAGGACAGTATTGGAAGTCTCTATAGCAAGCATCCTCGCGTGATATCTTCAGCTTAAATTCTCATACTGAGTCTGGCAAGGTTGTCTACCTAGGATGTTAATCAGCACTTTGAAGCATACGAGTCTGTCAAGTGTTCTTTGTCCAGCAAGTGCTGCCTGCAGGCATTCAAAAATCCTGTGACTGTTTAAAAGTCCCACCTGAACAGCTCCTGAAATAATTAGTGAAGTATTTTGTTATGAAGGTGAAAGGCAGCCTCTCCTCAAGTTGGTCAGTTCTTCCCAATTAGCCCATTATCTCATCTATGCAGAGACTAGCTGGGAAGTTCCTGAGCCACCCAGGGAATTCATGACAAAGTGCACTGTGTGCACACACGGGCACAGTCCTGATATCCAAATGTGCTACAATTATAATTGTTAACTGTTGGGCAAATTGGAATTTTATTCTTAAATTACAGTTACAACTTAAACTCCTTGGATTTTTCCATTATGCATAACTATGCAATTTGACAGAGTATGTGTTTTTTCTCCAAATTCAAAGGTAGTCTACATTAGGTATATGTGCCAAAATAGACAATCTTCAGCCTGGAGTACAATTTTCTTGCAAATTGTAAAACCTAGCTCCCTCCTTTTCTGCAGAACAGGTTGCTATATGCTTTATTTTAGATAACACCAAAGTACAACGCTATCAATGAAAATGCTCTCATAGACCCCTGGAATAGTAACTGAAATTATTATTTCAATTTTATGAGTCTTCACAACTGAGTAACATTAGTGAAACTTATTTGGTAGCTGTATGCTTCCTATTCATATGAGAGGGCTGACATGGAGCAGCCACCACTTGAACTTCTAGCACCTCTGCAGGCAGCCACTCAAGCCAGCAGATGTTGAAAACACTACTATGTTTTCATAAAACAAGAAAGCAGAAATCTATGTTGCCACAAAAGCCTCCGTCAACCCTGCTAGAGAAAAAAGTGAGGCAGGTTTTTAATTTTGGGAATAGTTAAGCTCAAATAACTTCCTAATGAAATGATAGCTTCATTGAACTTCTGAAAAAGGTTTCTGATTTGCTTTATCTTTTGTAGCTCTTTTTCTCTGTTATGCTGATTCTTGCACATTAGCACCCTGATCAAAATCAGGTACTAGCAGACTCTAAGCTTAGACTCGGTGGTATGCAAATCAGTTCTCATCAAAAACAGTATCCTGAAGGCAGCTTATGAGCTAAAAGCATCTGTCTAGATGATACTGCTGTGCTTTTGAAAACAAATGGGATTTCTTACCAGCTCAACATGTTGGTCTTGACCATTTTAGTTTGCTAAAATAGAAATTTTACTGCTCTTTATCCTTGACTTGAAAAGATACATTATTTTAGCATAGTAAAGAAGTAAGCTAGTGTCATAGTTTGACTCAGGATCGGCAATTAAACCAATGACATCAATGCTTTTGGTCCCTTCCCCCTCTCACCCAAGTACGGAAAGGAGAAA
>NW_009952694.1:1101513-1126974 GCF_000747805.2 Chaetura pelagica
ACTTTCCGCATTGAAATCTAAACTAGACAGCTTGAATAAAGATGATAAAAGATAATGATAAAAGAAAAAGATAAATGATAAAAGAAAATATGTACCAATATATGCAAATATTTGCGGGAATGTGCAAGGCTCCATTGCCACCCCCACCAATTCCCATGGCACTCCCTTGAGCTGTGAGTAGTTCCAAAATGTCCCAGAGATGGCAGCAGAACAAAACAGGAGCTGAAGGTAGAGTTACAAGTGTCAGGAATGCATGGGCCTGTCGATCAAAGGAGACGGATAGATGGAATCCTCCATGGATGGAAGAGAAGGAAGAAGAAGGGGCTTGACTTCCATGATCCCTGACTTTATACCGAGTCCTACATAAATATATGGATGGAATACTTTGGTTGGTCAGTTTTGCCATCTGTCTAGTCCGACCCTCCCTATAGGAGGGTTGCAAATATGAGTCTTCTTCTTTAGAAGTGTCCAAATTACCAAATCCAACAAGTAGAGCAAAGTGTACTTGGTCTCTCAGCAGTATCTATAAACACTGAGCATTATCAATCCAGTAGCTGGAAAACTTGCTGCTAAAAAGAGTGCTGCTTAAAAGAGAGTTCATTGAAGAAAAAAAAAAAAAATCAATAAAAGGAAAATTGGAGTCATCCTGGCTCAAAGCAGGACAGTTAGCAAATGAGGAAATGTGAAGAACCACTGAGAAAAACTGTCTCTTTTAGATGAAAGGCACTATATTTACTTGTTGAGGTCTGTAGTCTTAACTTTTCCTGCTGTTATCACAATACTCTTGTTTTCTGTTGTTGCACAACTCCTAGTTGTGCATCTTATTGTGATGTCCTCTTAGGTCTTTTGGCCAAAGCCATTTCTGTGTCTAGTATCATAGAAATGTGGAACTAGTATTCAAGCATTTTTGTCCTAACAATTTTACTCCTTTGGATTTATTTAATCCAAGAAGATTAAATTCTGAAATCATGAGTACAGGAAATGTAAATATTATATATATATATATATATACACACACACATACAGAGAGAGAGAATAATGATATATTTTGCATTTTTGCAAAATCTGACCAGTGAATGGTCAGAGGTTCCCATGATTATGTACTTCCTTTCAAAGTGGCTGTTGCCTTTTGCTGCTTTGGGCAAGACCATGGCTGTAATCTGCAATCTGGAAGACAGCAAGTCATAGAATGATAGAATAGTTTTGACTGGAAAGGAACTTTACCCAATATCCCCTGCAATGAGCTGAAAATTCTTAATCTTGATGAGGTTGCTCAGAGCCCTGTTCCACGTGACCTTCAAGGTTTCCAGGGATGGGTTATCTACCACCTCTCTGGGCAACCTTTTCCAGTGTGTCACTGCTCTTGTGAAAAATATCTTCCTTACATGTAGTCTAAATCTACCCTCTTTTAGTTTAAAATAATTACCTCCTGACCTATCACAATAAGCCCTGTTAAAAGGTTTGTCCCCATCTTTCTTAGAAGCCCCCTTAAATTACTGAAAGGCCACTGAGGACTCCAAAACTGTATGTAGTACTCTAGGTAGAGTCTCGTGAAAGTGGAGTAGAGGGGCTTCTTTTGATCAGCCCAGGAAAGAATTGGCTTTCTGGGCTGTGAATGCACAATGCCAGCTCATGGCCAGGTTTTCATTCAGCAGTATCACCAGTCCTTCTGCAGGGCTGCTCTCAATGTTTCACTTCACTGTCATTCTAACTGTGGATGTAAGACATCCTTAGATGGCAAATGGTGGTTGCCTTTTTCTCCAGACAACACAAAGTAATTGTTGGTCACTCATGGAAAAAATGTAGGATAGCCTCTTTGAAAATAATCAATTGTTCACACAATTTTAGGAAAAAATATGTGTTCTGTTTAGCTGAAACTAGAAGAGCAAATATTATTCTATTGAAAATACAAGTGTCTAGGATTGGTTGGAGTCATCGCAGTATGAAGTGTTGTTTGGATATGGTAAATGATCATTTCCCTGAATCAGAATTTCGTTTTCTTTTCTAATAAAGTATGTGATCACTGTCTGTAATTCTTAACTCAATTTAGCCACAGCCTTTGTCATGAATTCGTGTTTTTACATTCTTAGTCACCGTATTTACTTTACATGCTACAGGCTGAGAAATATCATGAGGAAAGTATCATTAGTATTTAAAAAACAATTTTGCAGGTTGATGCACACTACCATTTACTTATATTCTTGATAGGAAGTTCAGCTGTCATCTCCACTCCAAAACCAAATTTTTCTTAAGACGTGAGAGTTTTAAGAATTTTATTCTCTAGAGAGAAATCAAATAAGAATTTTCTTGTGTCCAGTATAAGTGTTTCTGGCCACATCATAGCTCAGCACTTTGTTAGCTGTAAACAGCAAATGCTTTCATACTGAAAATAGATTGTATTTTCACATTTAAGACATTGTATTGGTGAAGTAATGATGCTTCTATGACATCTCATGATAACTCATCATCTGTTTGTAACAAGTCTGCTATGTCTGGAAAATAAATCATTTTCATCTCCCTGGAAAATCTAATTTTCTGAAAAATGTCAGTTTAGAGAACCATTAAATACCAGTTCTCATTGAAAGTAAGGTTAAATACAGATGTCCCTGGGCTAATCTATTGGCTGTCTTAGTGGTACTGGTGGTAACAGTAATTTTATTAAAGGTATTAAAGCCTCTGAAATGGCTGTTATGTTATATGCTTTTGCTATATGGGCGTTTCCAATGTCTGTGGCATACAATTTAGGTTTTTTCCTCAAAATACACAATCTGCAAGCTGATGGTGCTAAAGGGCCTGAACACCATGTGTGGACTACTCTCTTGCTTCTCCAAGGTCGTTACTTTGAATCTGTTTAGTCTATTGCAAATATGAATTTAAGAATTTTATGTTGTTATCTTGAAAGGTATTTTGGGTTTTCATGGGTACCTCCATATATGTCTTTGTAGATAGGAAGCAGTCTGCTGAACATAATCATCAGAGATACAGACTAAACTTAGCAGGTTTCAAATAACATGAGCATATAAAAGGACTTAACAGGAAGCAAGACCTGAACATTAAACAAAAGGAATGCATGTATACTGTCAGTTGTGATTATTATTTGGATTTTGAAAACTAAACCAAATAACCTCTGTGTAAGTTTTTCTTTTTCATGAATTAAAGTGCCTGAGAATATCAACAGGAAATGTTGCTGCCATTTAATACATACTTGTGTTGTACTCTGGAGCCAGAGAACGTACAGTTGCTGGCAATGGGAAAAATACAGGTTTCTAAACTGCTTGGACAGTTCCTTTGAATTTCAGCAACTTTTTTGGTGGGTAAATTAAGAGACAAATCAGGTATATAAGAGAAAATCCAGGTATATATCCTACTAATCACAATACTGTTGTCCTGACCAATACAGACATTCTTCACTTGATCTAAAATGGTTTTCTGTAAGGTCATGCAGTATGGAAGAGCTGAGATATATATATTTTGTTTGTAAGGAGGAGTGGGCCATGTTTATGCTATCAGCATCACTGAAGTGAGTGATTTGTTGTGATGGAGATCTGTTATTAATAAAATGTTTTTAATGAAGGAAGAACTGTCCATTTACTGTCCTTCCATTCTGTTGCTACCATTATTACCACATAGGCCCACTCAGGACATTTATTTTGTGCAAGCCTGTACCATAGACAGTAAGTGCTTAATAATTTTCTCAGAGACTGAATAGCTTAAATACTGTTAAGAGTACTACTTCTATCTAAACCTCTCTTCCAAATTTGTAGATACTTAAACATGTCGTGGTACTGTTGTAGGTATTTGTGTACAGCTTTGAATTAAAAAAGGATATTGCCTTTACTTTGCTTTGGATTGGCTCAGACTTTCCCAGGACTCCCTTTCTTCTCTTTGCTACCACCCCAGATTTACATAGTTGTGCATAGGATGAGGATAGGAGCCCATAATAAAAGTTATTGCTGTTGGACCTGCCTCTAACATAGTAGTTGTTAAGCAGCTCCACAGGAGGCTCTTCAAGTCTTTTCTAGTTCTGAGAGCTGCAGCTGTCTCTTGATGGAGGAGACAGCATTTTGATAGAGGAGGTATTAAAACAGAGGCAAAGCATACTAGGATGTCATTCTAAAGTAGCTCTGCTTCTTCTACTGAAGTAGAAGGGAAAATTGTAATGTCCAAAATCTAAACTCTATCCATCACTTCTGAGGATTTTGAAGTCTTTTGATCTAAGTGTATGGATATACAAAGTATGAAAAAAATTGACCTGTGTCTCAAAAACAACTGTATTGCTCTATTGTTGGGGCTTTTTTAATTCATTATGTTTGAGGTTTAAAAAAAAATAATATTTAATTTTATTTTCACCAATATCCAGGATGCTTTTAAGCTGAATTTTATTGCTCTGGAGGAGGGAATGATGAGATCCTTAAAACACAGTGTTCTTTTACATTAGAGAATATAGATGGTGGTGTATTCCTCTGGGTATGAATTAAATATCTGATGTAGTTTTCTAAGAAAGCAAGGCCAAACACTGTCATAGGGCACATTAAAACCCAGGTTGTTCAGACTTTTGGAAATGTTTACATTTATTTGCACTTGTGATAAAGCTGAACAAGGCAGAGTAACTTGATTTGGCAGTGTTACATATGTTCATCCCCTCTCAAGTCCCACATCCCAAAACTGTAAAACTCTTGGGTGCTAAGGTATCCCAAAACACAGATACTGTAAGTTTGAGTGGTAAAAGTGAGGGATTATACTGTGTCCCTTCTGTACCAAGCCTGAGGAAGAAATTGTTTGCATGCAGAGGATGCAGTGCCTATAATAGTATAATGAAATCGAACTGCCATTATAAAACATTTTGAACATCAGCATATTTCAGTGAAAAACTATTTCACGTAAGTTCTGGCTTAGAAGCTTTATAGCAATTGCAGATAATCACTCTTTGAATGGCAACTTGGTCATGCTCTTTAAACTGATTTATCACTGTAACAACTACTGAAACACCTTTACAATTTTCATTTGAAAATAATATTTTATTAATAAATAGCATAATTCTTATGTTGGAACTCTGATAACTGTAATTTTCATGTCTATTCACATGGATGCTATTGCCTGAAATTTTAGTGTGCTGGTATGATCAATTCAGTTGTAGTCTGTAATTTTTTTATTTTTAAATGAAAGTAATTTTGTAACAATTCTGAGGTGGGAAATAATTAAAATACATACTGCCAAGATCTCAAAGAACAAACAAGCACACTTTCAGCAACATTTAAAGTTTATTTGCTTTTACTTACCTCTCAAGAGCTATGGTCCAGTCCCATGGGCTGTGTTCTGTCTCTCAGAGGCATAATCCGATTCGCACTTTAAATACTAGAAGCAATACAGCTGCTTTCTGTGCTTTGGTGTTTGCAATGCCAAAGCTTTCAAAAGAAATACAGAAAATTCAGAGCATGAATGGAGGTCTTGATTAGTAAATGTTTTCTGTGCCTCTTCTCTGATACCTAATTTTTTAAAAAAATCTTTATTCTATAGATGAATTGGGTTAATAAATTGGGATCTCAGTTTTTTAGAGATATTTTGCTAAGGAGGACATTTTTGTGCACGTTTGCATTGCATAAAATTTTATACATATATAAAAAGCAAATTGCATCTCCCTTATATGCCCCTGAAATTTCAATAGAACTAAAATCCTTCAAGGATTGTTCTAAAACTACATAGTGCTATTTAGAGTCAGCGAGTTATGTTTTGTCTTTAAGTTAGTACATTTGTATATAAATAACATATATGTTTTAAATCCCTTAATAATTCCATATTTGCCAAGGCTGGTATGACTTATTAATTTATCTTTGAGTTGGAAAGCTCTTTTTTTTTCTTGACTGCCTTTTTCTGCATGTGGTAGGATGGTACTACTGTCCTGGTTTTGCTGGGATAGAATCAGAATCGATTTTCTATTCATGGAAGCTGCATTTTTGGGGAGACTGCAGCATCCAATAAAGAAGAAACAAAGTTGACAAGATACTTTCACAGAATCATAGAATCACAGAATCATTAAGATTGGAAGAGATCTTCAAGATCATTGAATCCAGCCCTAATCCAACTACTACAAACACTGAACAATATCCTGAAGTGCCCCATCTAAACACTTCTTGAACAAGTCCAGGATGGCAACTCCACCACCTCCCTGGGCAGCCTGTTCCAATGTCTCACTACTCTTTCAGTAAAAGAATTTTCCCTAGTATCCAACCTGGCACAACTTAAACCCATTTCCTCTCATCCTATTGCTAGTTACTTGGAAGAAGAGATGAACGCCAGCCTCTCTAAAACCTCCCTTTGGGTAGTTGTAGAAAGCAATAAGATCTCCCCTGAGCCTTCTTTTCTTCAGACTACATAACCCCAGTTCCCTCAGCCTGTCCTCGTATGACATGCCCTCCAAACCCCTCACCAGCCTCGTTGCTCTTCTCTGGACACACTCCAGGACCTCAATGCCTTTCTTATACTGTGGTGCCCAGAACTGAACACAGCACTCAATCTGTGAACTTACCAGGGCCAAGTACAGGGACACAATCACTTCCCTACTCTTGCTGGACGTACTGTTTTTGATACAGGCCAGGATGCCATTGGCCTTGTTAGCCACCTGGGTACACTGCTGGGTCACGTTCAGCCAAGTGTCCACCAGTACTTCCAGATTCTTTTCCACCGGGCTGCTTTCCAGCCACTCATCCCCAGGCCTGCTTGGGGTTATTGTGACCAAAGTGCAGGACCTGGCACTTGGTCTTTTTAAACCTTAAGCTGTTGACCTCAGCTCATTGATCTAATCTGTAAAGATCTCTTTGCAGTGCCTTTCTACCCTCGAGCAGATCAACACTCACACTCACTTTAGTGTTGTTTGCAAACTTGCTGAGGGTGCACTCGATCCCCTCATCCAAATAATCAATAACAATATTAAACAGAACTGGTCCCAATACCGAACCCTGGGCAGCACTACTTGTGACCGGCCGACATCTGGATTTGACTCCGTTTATCACAGCTCTTTGGGCCTGGCCATCCAGCTAGTTTTTAATCCACTGAAGAATCCACCTGTTTATGTCATGGGCAGCAAGTTTCTCAAGTAGAGTACTGTGGGAGGACTTACTGAAGGTCAGGTAGACAACATCCGCAAACTTTTGCTCATTGACTAGGTGGTTCATCTGTTCATAGAAGGAGATCAATTTGGTCAAGCACAACCTGCCTTGCATGAATCCATGCTGGCTGGGCCTGATCTCACTATTATCCTGCACTTACCATGTCAGTGCACCCAAGATGAACAGCTCCATGATCTTCCCCAGTATCGAGGTCAGGCTGACAGGCCTGTAGTTCCCTGGATCTTCCTTTTGGCCCTTTTTCTAGATGGGTGTCATATTTGCAATCCTCTAGTCATCTGGCACCTTCCCTGTTAACCAGGACTCCTGATAGATGATGGAGGGCGGCTTGGCAAGCTCCTCTGCCAGCTCCCTCAGCACTCTCAGGTGAATCCCATCTGGCCCCATAGATTTGTGAGTGTCCAGGTGGCATAAAAGGTCATTAACTGCCTCCTCCTGGATTATGGGGAGTTGCTGTTGCTCTCCATCCCTATCAGGAGGTTGAATACCCTGAGGATAATGGGTCTGACTATTAAAGACTGAGGCAAAGAAGGCATTCAGTACCTCAGCCTTTTCCTCATCCTTGATAGCAATATTTCTCCCTGCATCCAATAAAGGGCGGACATTCTCCTTGACTATCTTTTTGTTGTTAATGTATTTGTAGAAACCTTTTTTGTTATCCCTCACAGCAGTGGCCAGGTTCACTCCTAGCTGTGCTTTTGCCTTTCTGATGTTTTCTCTGTATGACCTAGCTAGATCCCTGTAGTCTTTTTGAGTTGCCTGCCCCTTTTTCCAAAGGTGATAGGCTCTTCTTTTTTCCTGAATCCCTGCAAGAGCTCCTTGTTGAGCCAGGCTGGTTGCCTTCCCTGCCAGCTCATTTTGCCACACATGGGAACAGCCTGCCCCAATGCCTCTAAGACTTTCTTCTTGAAGAACATCCAGCCTCCCTGGGCTTCTTTGCCCTTCAAGACTGTCTCCCAAGGGACACTCACAACCAGTGTCCTGAACAGTCTGAAGTCTGCCCTCTGGAAGTCCATGGTAGCATTTTTACTGACCCCCCCCTCCTTACTTGACCAAGAATTAAGAATTCTATCTTTTCATGGCCACTAAGCCCAAGACAGCCTCTGACAACCACATCACCCCCCAGTCCTTCCCTGTTTGTAATCAGTAGGTCTAGCAAGGCACCTCCCCTGATAAGCTCATTTACCAGCTGTGTCAGGAAGTTATCTTAGACACACTTCAGGAACCTCTTTGATTCTTCTCTGTTGTGTTGTATTTCCAGCAGATGTCTGATGAATTGAAGTTCCCTATGAGCACAAGGGCTGGCAATTTGGAGATTTCTGCCAACATAGCCTTATAGCCTCCTTGTCCTGGTTGGGTGGTCTGTAACACACTCTCAACAGGATGTCTGCCTTCTTGGCCTTCCCCCTAATCCTTACCCATAATTAATAGAATTCATAGAATAGAATAAAATAGAATCATAGGGGTTGCAAGGGACTTTTGAAGATCATCAAGTCCAACTCCCCTGCTGCAGCAGGAACACCTAGGGAAGATCACACAGGAACATATCCAAGTGGGTCTTGAAAGTCTACAAAGAAGGAAACTCCACAACCTCCCTGGGCAGCCTATTTCAGTGCTCTGTTACCCTCACAGTAAAGAAGCTTTTCCTCATGTTGAGGTGGAACTTCTTATGTTGTAGCTTAGTGCCATTTCCCCTTGTCCAGTCACAGGGCACTACTGAAAAGAAACTGGCCCATTCTTGACATCCACCCTTTAGATATTAATAAGGTGCCCTTTTAGTCTTCTCAGGTCTTAGCCTTTCTTCGTATGACAGATAGTCCAATCTCTTAATCATCCTCATAGCTCGCTGTTGGACTCTTTCCAGCATATCCCTGTCCCTCTTGAACTGGGCAGCCCAGAACTAGACATAATACTCTAGATGTGGTCTTATGAGGGCAGAGTAGAGGGGGAGCAGAACTTCCCTTGACCTGCTGGCCACACTGTTCTTAATACATCCCAAGATACTATTGGCTCTCTTGGCCACAAGGGCACACTTCTGTCCCATGGATAACTTGTTCACCAGGACCCCGAGGTCCTTCTCCATGGGGCTTCTTTCTAGCATGTCCACCCCTAATCTGTATCAGTACCTGGTGTTTTTTCTCCTAAGGTGCAGGACTCTACACTTATTCTTGTTGAACTTCATTAGTTTCATCTTTGCCCAGCCCTCTGTCTAGATCTCGCTGAATGGCTGCACAGTCTGCAGGTGTATCAGCCAATTCTCCCAGCTTCATATCATCAGCAAACTTGTTGAGGATATACTCTGTCCCCTCATCCAGGTCATTGATGAAGATGTTGAATGAGACTGGGCCCAATACTGACCCCTGGGGAATACCACTAGTCACAGGTCTCCAAATGGACTCTGCACCGTTTATCACAACCCATGGGTCTTCTTTCCTTTTCCTGATACCCCTTCTTGGGTGGGGAGGGGTCACTGGGTAATAGAACAGCTGGCTAAATGAAGACAGCAATTTAGGCATATTTTGATGAAAAAGCATTTGGACATGGTGGGTCTCCAGGTAGAAGAAGTGTGCCTAGAAAATGTATAAGATCAGCCAGTCAAATATCATCTTGATAGAAAAAGGAGTCAGAAGACTGTTACTTCTGTAGATTGTTTCCTGAGTATCTCAAGAAGACAAGAAATTATCAAGGAGAGTTACATATGTTGGTCTGGATGTGCACTTAACCATGCTTATGGCAACTTAGCAATTATTTTTCCTGTGTAGCTGTTTTGCCTGTGTGCTTTTCTGCCTGTGTTTTTCCATCCCTTGTTGATAATAAGCAAACAGAGATTCAATTTAGGAAGCCTCACATCAATTTTTTTTTATTATTTATTTTACAATATAAAGAGTTTAGAGAGGCAAAACAAAGAAATTTGTGTAGTGAAACACAGAAAAAAAATAAATTAGAGTTGGCAGCAGAAGAATTTATGTGAGTTTGAAATATGAAATGTCTGCAAAAATAGCCTCCATGCCTTCTAAACTAAGTCTGCAAAACAGGCTTCCTGGAGAGTTGGTTCAACTGTTCTTTTTCTTCACATCTAAAATTAAGAATTCAAATATTAGCTAAATTACCTAACAGATGACAAAAACGAGGAATGAGAAGCAGAAATTGGGAGACCTAAGGTATTTAATGATATTGTGCTATTCAAGTTTAAGAGGTAACAAAGGGGGAAAAAAAATGATTGTTTAATACTAGAGTAGCAGAAACTGTGACAGAGAAGAAAGGAGTGAGGTGGTTTTACAAAGTATGAATTACTGTAGCACTACTAGTGTAGAGCCTGACCCTTTGTATTTAGTTTTCCTGGCCCCTCACAAATTCTGTGGCATGTGAAAGACCTAGGCTATTGCTCTGTCAGCCCATTACATTGCAGTCTTTACTTCTATGTTTCCATCCAGTCTAGATTTAAAAGGGATCAGGGCTTTCACTGTTTCCCATAGGAGATTATTACACAATCTAAAAGATCTGACTTTCAGGAGAAATTTTATTGGTAGTTTCTTAAATTTTCTCTTTCTTAATGTAATTTCATTAGTTCCATCTGCTATACCCTCTGATATTGTACTATGTTAAAGAGTCTTCTTTCTGCTTGGTGTTCAGATTCATGGAATACAAGTAGATAATAATGGCCCATTCTCTTAATCATAATTTAATCAGTCTTATTTATTTGTTACAATCTTCCACCATTTCCACCTTTAAACATCTTGTCTTTCTTCTTCACTGAACTCCCACCAGTTTTTCCGTTCATAAATGTGCTTGGTCCTGCCAGGCAAGTACATCCAGATGAAGTTAAAGGTGAAGAATGAATATCCATGATCAGAAGGTAAAATAAGTCCTGGGGCTGCTATAATTATCTTATTACTGAACACTCTTAACTGAGAATGTTCAGTTACTATTATATTTAAATGAATAATAAACTTACACAAATAAATTTTCTGAGCAGTCAAACCATCTTGCATCTGATCTACATCTACGGTGGCACAATGGCAGCATGAGATGATGATTATGGGATTTCAGTGGTGAGGTTCCCATATAAGTTTTATATCTATTTTAAAGGCATTTAAGATTATAATCTGATATTGTGAATTAACATAGACAGTGATATTGTTATTTTGCCCTTTTTATCTGCCTACAGATGCCAGTGGAAGGGATACCACAGAGAAATCCAAGAAATTATTGTATTTGAAAGCTTTTTTGTTGTTGCAAGGGGTAGAAGACCACACTTTCCACTACCATTTCAATCTTAACAACTGTCTACCAACAGTCTGGTAGACAATTGTCGTCTGGTTATGGAAGAAAATAATGTGTGGTTCATCTAAGGAAAATGATGGTCATCTTGTATTAAGCAATAAAGATTTTCTTAGCAGTTGGTGATAATAGAATCATAGAATTATTTAGGTTGGAAAAGACCTTTAAGATCATCAAGTCCTAATGTCAACATAACACTCCCAAATCCACTACTAAACCATGTCATCTACATGACATCTACATGTCTTTTAAATACCTCCAGGGATGGTGACTGGAACACTTGCTTGGGAAGCCCGTTTCAGTGCCTTACAACCCTTGTCTTTCAGCATATGGGGGCAGCCTGCTTCTGCACCTGTAAGACTTCCATCTTGAAGAATGTCCAGCCTTCCTGGACTACTTTCCCCTTCAAGACTGCCTTCCAAGGGACTTTGTCAACCAGGTCCTTAAACAGTAGGGTAGGAAGCTTTCTCTTCAGGGTGGATTGACTCTGGGTATTGGGCCTTCTGTTTCTCTCAGGAGAGAGACTTTTATGACAATTACCCATTTTTGGGTTTTTTTTAATGGAAGCTGTTTTGACATGGGTGTAGGCCAACTTAACCTCAGCAACAATTCCAAGGCAAACCATCATCTTCATGACTATTTAGTTAGCCTTGTACCTGTTTTGTGAGGGCACCAGAGAAGGTGGGGTGGTCTCCGAGGAGACACAGCAGCTACGGTGGGCAGGAACTTGCAGTCATTGCCTCCGGTCCCTTAAATCACCACGTTCAACCGGGTGGAGAGAAGACCGGGGATGCTCCACATCATGCATCCTGCCTGCCTGTCAGCCCTGTCCCACGGAAGGCAGAGTGCGTTCTGGAAGTCTTTTTCTTTCTTGCACTGCCTGATACTCCACAGCCTTCTCACCTCCTCCCAGAGCTGTGTTACTAAGCAGGGAAGTTCCTCTGCCTGGGCATATCTCCCACAGGCTTGCTCACTGCTGCCATCCCATACTGACATGGGAGTAAAGCACAGCCTGCAGCCTTATGCATGCGTGGCAGGGTGTTCCCTCCAGGGTTCTGTCTGGGAATCTGTGTCTGCATAATTGACCTCTTGGCCATCATTGCTATAGGGAAAATATGTCCTCAGTCTCAGGAGACAACACCTTAGGGGGTGTTGTAGCTTCAGAGGAGGACTCACCATGCTCTCCTTAAAAAGAAAAGGTAGAATCCCTGCTATTTTGCTAAAAATTGGCCTTGAGTATGGAGCTGCATAGAACACTTCCATAGGCATTGTGTTCTGTCTAGCAGGTGGAGTGTCATTCAGAAATACAGCATAGAAGAAAATAAGAAAATAAAAATCTCTTTATAGTCACCAAGAAAATATAAAGAAATGAGAAATGACTGGAACCATTTCACTGGAACCATTTAATTAATATGAAAACATATCCTAGTGACTTCTAATACTGAGTAGGCTTTATGTCTCTGACGAAAGATGTGAGGCTTTCCTAAGGTATTTCCCAGTTATTAAAAAATAAAATAGTTTGATGACAAATTTATAGACGTAATGTGCAAAATGCACTATTTCATAGCAAACAGGATCTTTTTCCATGTACAAATTGCATATGAGTACCCATTTTAATTATGTATTTAGTATAATGCCATTAGAATGCTAAATATATTACAATGTCTATGTTAATATAAGGGCAGCTTGCATGGTAGTTATTTTTTTATTTAGTAAATGTCATTGGTAGGCCATGCTCAGGAGTATGAAAATACCATTACGTTATTACATGACTTATAGGTTTTTCACTTGAGTACCTAAATATTAGTCAGTAACCAAGCAGAGACCTGAAGTGTGGTCAGAACTCCACAAGAAGAATAATTAAAAATAATAAAAAAATAAAATACACAGGTACCTTTCCATAACCAAAAGATTAAATCAGTACTTCATATCTTGGTATTTCGTCATAGCAAGCTAGTCTGAGGTAACGGTTCCAAGACCAATACAATTGCAAAAGTAACTGTATATAGTAACTGTATAAGGAATATAAGAATGGATTTTCAGGAACTGTTTAAGATCATATTCTCTTTAAGACAAGTTAAATATGGTCGTTAAAAAAAAAACACATTTTCAACTTTTTTTTTTTTTTTTCTTGGAGTTTACTAGTATACAGCATATGTCTAATAAATAAGTGACACGTTTGTTGCTCCATTTTCTCAAAATTTTACTTTGTGTTGAAACTGTCTCCCTACCCAAATCATAACATTACTGATAATATTTGTGAGAGTTTGGTTATTGTTCTAGCTTTGTCTCAAAGAATCCTGTTTCTTTTCTACCAGAAACTGTCCCCATCACTCTAGATATCACAACTGAATTATATCTGTTACAGTGTTAGAATTAAGTTTTTAATAATTTTCTATTTTTTAATTATTAAATTAGCCAAAATACACATTTAACTGTGCCTAAATGTGGAAATCCATATTTTAGTAATATTGTGTTTTTCTCCAGAAATGCAAATAACTATTAGGAAATTTAATATTAAGTTTTCTATCTCAAATTTTAAATCATACGTCACATAGATAATTTCAGTTGTCTATGCCATTGCTCTAAAAATAGAATGCCCTAGAAGCAGTAATATTTTTCTCAGAAGTATTTAAACACATAAAAAATGTAGCTCAAGAAAATGAGGTCTTGGGGAATACCCAATACATCACACATCCTAGTAGTATGGTGGATTGAGAAAATTAAAATATTTCTTTTAATACAGTATCTTAATCTGGCAATAGGTGTAAACTGCTGTTTCATTTAAACTAATCTATATTGATGTATACATTGTAGATTCACATGACATGTTGCTTACTTGTGTTTCAAAGACATTTGGTGCACCACAAATAATTGGTTTGATGCATCATGACTTAAAAGAAAATAATAAATGCTTGTACAAAATCTGTGTGCCTCTGGAAACAAAAATATTTAATAATTGACTGTCCTTACTGCAGATATGAATGGGTTAAGACCTGGTTTGGGTTTTGCTAAATTACAAGGATTTGCTAAGAGCAGAAAATTACAACAGTGAAGGATTGTGTATCAGAGCTCAGTATGTACATACTGTAGGATAACTACTCAATAGAAGTTTCCTAAGTTTAAGTATCTACAGCCATAAAATAAATCCTCAGGGGAATTGTAAATAACTCCTTTTTTCAAATAATTTTTCTCATCCCCAGCTGTATAGACAAGCAAACTGAGAGAGACTATTACATGCTGGAAAAGTGCTCTCCTATTTTAAGAGCACTACAGATCAGAAGGTTCTGCTTTTTTCCCCATGGACGTTTCTGTGTTATTCTTGTCCAATGGATCAATCAGTTTTCAAAAGTCAGGGGACAGCTTCATTTTGTGAAGCCTAGGGTCCTTTGTGCCATGCAGTCAACAGAAGATAGCACTCCTGGGACTTTGTACTTAACGCTTTTTGAGTCTTTATTCCTGTTTGTTTAGAGTTCTGTGGCTTAAACAAAACTGCATTGTTCCTGCCTCACTTTTCCTTTCTTGCTAAATAAGAACAATTGATATTTATATATAGGTACATGGTGACTAGGGAAAGTGAAGAGAAGCTCATAAAAAGGTTGCTTGTTGCAGCTTGTAAACTACACTATATATACTGCAGTGCTAGGGATGACATTGATGTGTTGTTTAAAAAGCTGTTGTCAGGCCAATGCCTATGTATTTTCCATAATGTGTACGTGTTCATGTGTGATATTTAGACTGTTCCATAGCTGCAAATGTGTCAGGAAAAATGCGTTTGATTAACTGACTTCCCTTCCCTTCTCCTTTCCTCTCCTTAGATGCAAAGGCTCCATTCATTATCAGAGATGATCAGAGGAGGAGGGGAGCAGAGTACCTGGGTCAAATGCTGTTAGTTACAGTTTTACAAATGCCATAAGTAAATAGTAGGGAGTGGGAAATACCTAGGGTAGGAGAGAACACCTCTGTGTTTGAAAGTCCTCCTCTGTTCAAAGTATTTGGCCTGGATTTATTTTTAGCTGTGCATATTTACATCTCTCCATTGTATATACATGTCATACTTGTGCATCTTCACCTCTGTCCAACTTTTTCATGTGTCACGTTTTCAGCCGTGCAGGTGTAAGGAACTACAAGCACTGGTGCACTGATGAGGACTATTCTCTCTATGAATTTTCTTAATCTATTTTTTCCTTCTTCTTAGGAAACTATCACACGTAAGAAATTATTTATATAATTCTAGAGCTCAAACTCGTACTTCACTACATCAAGTTGCAATTTCCTTTGCTTCTGTTCGCATTTATACTTACACACATGGTTCCCTGCTTTTGATGCCCCTGTGCTGTTAAGAGTTTGTTTCCTCTAAATTTCATGTATGTTCACGGTATTTGTGGGACATATAATTTTTCCAAAAATCAGAATTTTGCACAAGGAGAATATTGCTAGTCAAACCCCAAAAGTTTGGCCCCATCTTTATTCATCATATTTTTTTGCTTCAGTTTAACATTATTACTGGTTAATAGGTGCACCTGAAAATCAAGCGGTATTGTAGTATCGGGTGCGTTATGTTAAATGAATCTTTTCTAGGACAGCAAGTCTCTTTTTTTTCCCCTAATGAAAAAGAATACCTCATCTTTTCCAATTTTCCTATCAAATGCATCCACATCATCTTGAGACACTGCCACATCCAGCTGCATCTATACTCAACTTCAATTATGTGAAATTACACAACCTACTCTCAGGTCCTTTAGGTTCTCTTTTGCTGTGCGAGGCACAAGCATAGTGCATTTCCTGTGAAGTGCATGATTACAAACTATTCAGTACAAGCCTGTTTTAAGTAAACAGTAAATTAAATATTGTCAGTGCTTTTTCAGACATGCTCTTGTGAAGGAAAAAGAGTTATAGATTTGGGTTCAAGAAACTCTAGATTTAAGAAAGGGCCAGACATAAACCAGGAATCCTTTTTCCTTTTTAACTTCTCTTGGCTGACCCAGTTGCTCAACAGCTGGTACAAAACATTATATTCACATGCCCATACAAGGCATATTGTCTAGACAAAATGCTGAACATAGCAAAATTCCTGTTTACTACTCTTTATTGGAATGGAGCTTTCTCAAAACAGTTCTGTCACGAGCTGTCAGTCACAGTGCTGCCTGAAAGATGGCTAAGAGTCTGAGTAACATGCCTCTTTCAGCCATGACAAATACAGTAAAAATACATAGTTTTATTTGAGTTCTGGTGCCATTATGTTCTGCTACACTAAACAGCCTTACTGCAGGAGTTGGGAAAGAAAGGATCTTGTCACTCCCATAAGAAATGAGGGCCTATGACTGTGACTTCCATACTAGCATGGTCACTAGTGTTTGGAGAAGTATAAGTAAGTTTTATAAAAAACAGAATTTACACATGTGTGCTTGCAAAGTCTCCTTTCATCTCTGCCAGTTAACTCATCCCCAAGAAAAGGCAAACCTCTTTTCTTCCAAGGGGTCAAATATTGTTTTCATTCATACCATAGATATTTCAAAGAGAGCAAGAGTTGCCTGTGTGTGTTCAGGGCTGCACATGATTTATGAATAAATACAGCAAGTACTCCCTTCTTTGTTGTATTTTATTTCACTTTCTTACATGCAAGTATGAATGAGAAGCTCTGGCAATTAATTCACAAATCTATCCAAATTATCAGTGGTATATGAAATGGCATGACATATATAGTAGATCATGTTTCCAGCTCCTCTGTCTATTACCTGATTTTAATGCAATTTGTAAAAATAAAAAATAAATGTAAAAAAGAAACAGTATTTTAATCACTGTTAAAGCAGAGATCCTTTGCAAACAAACAAAAATATTAGTGCAAAAAAGGATTAAAAAATACTTGCTTTGCAAATTAAGACTGCAGACATCTAAAGCAGTCTGATTTGTTCTTTGAAAATGGAAATGAGAATTAACTCAGAAACACAATATTAATAGATGTATATGAGTGCACATAAGGCCAATATGTTCGATGCTGTAATTTTTTTATGGTTTCATAAATAGTGCTATCACCAACATTTCAAAGAAATCTGAAAAGAACAGAGCTCATATGAGGTGACATAAATTTAGTGTATTTTATAGAACACTCTTACTCCAGATATAGCCTAGGGGTTGTGACTTTTCATAAAATCTAATGAATTTCTAGATTTGTCAGCTGTTTCAACACGGATGCACTTTGCTGATATAATGGAAACATTTTGAGCCCAGATCCAAAATATCAATAGCTTTTAGTATTGCAAATTAGTTTGGCTATTGGGTAAATAGGGATGTAGTCCTTGATAAAAAGCAGCAAGCAATTTTGTACATGTGTTTTATGATAACTGCCTCCCCAATGTCTGATCCTGAGTTTGTTTCTCTCTGTTTTCCATTTATTTATTTATTTATTTATTTATTTTCTGCAGAGTTTTAAGTTGAATGTAGATAGCCACTGTGCTTTAAAAGAAGCAGTGGTAGAAGAAGGACGTCAACTTCTTGAGCTTATTGTATCTCACAAATCAGGTAAATCCTTCTGAAATATTGCAAGTCTTTATGTCTCCAGACTATTAAAGAATGAAGAGGCATTGCTGTAAATTACTGCATATATTCACTTCCTTATGTATTATTAATATTTACATTATCAGATTGACCTTCAAGATTTATAAATGTTTCATATACTGCATACAATGCAGTGATACTTATAAAATGAAATACTGCCTGCAAATAGTCTGTTCATTTTATTTTGGTCTTGCTGCTCAGCTGAGTTTCAATTGAAATCACATCACTGAAAACTTCACACTGACACATTCTTTGATGTAGGTGCTGTGGAAATAACATTAAGATAATGAATTAGGACTTAAAATGTATATATGTATTTTACATACTCTGCATGGGTAATTGCATTGATAAAACTTTATTTTGCCACTTAAACTAAGTCTTACATTGATTTTAATATATTTATAAGGAATAGATTAAAATTAAAAGTACCTTTTTCTTTTGGTATGCTTGTCTTTTTCTTCACAGGCCTTAAATCAGGAGGGGGGGTTGGGAGGGAGAAATATACTGACTTCCCTTTCTCTATCCCCACCACACTTATATTTTTAGATGTTTGCGTGACTTGTATGATAATAGGGTTTTAATCAGCATATACTGCTACAGAATCCCTCTTTAATTTTGGCCTACTTAGCATACTTTTCCTCCAGGTTGAAGTTGTCCTTTGGTCTACTGTTTTCTGATCATGTTATACATTGTTCCTCTATTTTTTCACAGCATCAAACAGATTTATCTTATGTGAAAGCTATAGGAAATTAGTTGCTTTTATTTATAGTTCTAAAAAGGTGTAGAAGTCAGAGCGGAGAAGGGTGGTGGAATGGTGGAAAGAAAAATATATTTGGAAGGTTATAAAATGTTTTGAGATAAAGGGTAGATATTAGAGGTGAGATTACCATGGCTTTCGCTACTGCATAGGAACCATAGTTCAGGTGGGATTTTCCTTTTGTGGAAATTGTGAGCTGAAACATAATCAAAATCTAACATGATAGCTAAAATAAATGTTTTGACCATATAACATTGTTTTGCAAGATGAATTTGGATTTACTGCTGAGAAAATGCATTTAAATTATTGTGGTATTTATTCTTTTTAATATCCTGTTAATTCTTTGAATAAAAAATAATATTCAGAGATGCAATTGAGTTTATAACTTTTACTTTTCCCCCTTCATTTTGGAGTAGGACTGAAGGACATGCTGCAGATGATTGCAAGTCAATGGAAGGAACTACAGAGGCAAATCAAACGGCAACACAGCTGGATTCTTCGGGCTCTGGATATCATCAAAGCAGAGATACTGGCTACTGATGTGTCTGCAGAGAATGAGGAAGGGACTGGGAGCCCGAAGGTAAGTGGCTTGAAGTTTGCCTTATTTCCTCTTATTTCCATCTTCTTTTGAACTAGGCAGCACTGAAGTTTTCTTTCCACCCTAAGGCTTTTCATTTCTACTGGGTAAACTTTTTTTTTTTTTATAAACTAAATGAAATGCCTTACTCTGAAACAATAAAAATCGTAAAACTTTCAAGTTTTCCAGGAAGACCTGTCTCATTGTGTGTGGAGGTGCATGGGGGGGGGTGTGAGCATAAAACATTTAGTAAACAAAACATAAAGCATCTTTAACATGAATAATCAGAATGGTTTTAAATTGTTTTGTTGCAACTATAAATCACTATAATCAGTGCAATCACTCAGCTCTGACATCCATTAGCCGCTTGGTTACAGCAAATTAACAAAGAAGAGAGAAAGTGATTCATTATCTCATTCCTGTTAATGACTATCAGATGCATTGCTTAATTAGGGGATGGCCATTGTAGTGGGAAGAAGGTCATATGCTTTTTCACAAATCTTCGTACTCTGAGTAAGTCCTCCATAATACTGCATGTGTTGAATAAAATTACTTTACAGATAAGCTATCGATACTTACCTTGAGTTTGTGGATATTAATTATTAAAGAGGGCTATAGTACTTACCTGTTGCCAAACTTAATGTTTGTAAGAGCATTTTAAATAAAAAACATGCTTATTCAAATGGGTGCAAGCAGTGTAGGGATACTACACACAATACAAACTGCAGATAGGGTCCATGACCCTGAATTATGATCAGTATTAAGCAGAGGTGGTTGAGGAAGGATGTTATTTGAAGTGTTGATTTTTCCAATGCAGTCTAAGCAAAAAATGTGCTGCAGAGCAATCTTAACATCTTGGCATGCAGTAGGCTGAAATTTATAGAAAAATTCAGGATTTCTGTTTCTAGAAATAACAGAGATGGTTGTGCTGAGTAGGTTTTCAGATTCTGATGCCAGAAGTTTTTGTGTTGGTATTCAGTGCTTCCTCGAGAGCAGTTTGTAGTGGCTCCTGACTAGGATTACATGAAATATTCTGGTATTTTCTTACCATAATTCTACATAGCAAGAACGATCTTAGAGATGGTGGATTAAGAGCAAAGGATAACACTGAAACAAAAATACAGGAAAAGACCTATATGCAGGAAACACAATTTGAACTGAAATTCCTCAGCCCTTGAATGGTGGGAAATGCCCTTGTGTCACATATCTCTTACTTTAGGAAGTAAACTTTACTTAATCAATTATCACATAAAAAGTATTCCAGCTTGCTTTTGCTATGGAAAATATGGAATCCCTAGTTTAGAGTGCTTGTATCCAAATATTTACTTGCAAAACGGGGAAATGGAGGCATAGTTTTTCTTGCAATACATTTTTCATATATATTGGTGATAGTTCCTCGCCCCGTGCTTTTTATTATAGCGATAGGAACCTGAAGCAATACTTTTTTGTTCCCTGCAGCCAAATAAAAACACAAACTAATGCCAAAAGGAGAAGTATTTTCAGGTTATTTCATTAATTAAATCACATACCTATATGATCCTTGTGAGTATGGACAGTCAAATACCATCTACTTCTTCATGCTGAAAGATTAACTAAAATAAAATTTCAGTTGTTAATATGACTGTAGATTTCAGTTTGCATTTATTTCAAAAGCCTAAAGGAACCTGAGAAGTATAATAAGAAATCTAAAGATTATATCTAGAGGGTATTTTTCTTTTTACTTTGTTTGAGGAACTACATGAACAGTGTTGTCATTAGAATTCTGTAAAGAAATAGAAAAAGGAGGAATTTCAAAGACCTTAGGAAACTTTTCCCTTAGGACTTTTAAAGTGTGTTTTCATAGCACTATGGCATCTTTTATGTAAGCAAATGTGAGTGGAAGGGAGAGAGGGACATTCTGCACTTTAGACACACATTGTCAACATTTATATTCAAGAATACAGAGTTTGTTTATGAAATCTTTCATTTTATTGTATGTGAGTTTCATAGTGGTTCATGGAAATTGCTGTAGAATACTTGAGGGATTTTAAACATTTCTGATGCCTAAGCTTTTCTAATGTATGACATTTTTTGTATAACCATAGGAAAACAATGAAATCTGGTTTTTAAGTATTTGCTAAAACTAATATTCTGTAATTTTAATATATAAAAAAATTATTACTGTATTCAGCTTAAATTTGAGAATACAAGGTTTTACCTTCTTATTCCATTAGAAGTACCTTTTAAAAAAAGTCTCAGAATTGCCGTGATGCATTTCACCATGTACTGATCTAACATTTCAAGCGGTAAACATGACATACCTCTGACTTCCTTTCAGAATCTTAAAACACTTAGCTAACAGTAGGGGTTTTCTCTTCATGGAAATAGTAATATTCTAAAATAGCTGGAAAAATAGGAGTTATGTTTGTGTATGTGTTTGTATCTTGTGTTTTTCCAGCTTCTGGAGATGTCTGAGACCACTTGTTTTGTAACTGATCTCTTTATAATAAGACTGCCTCCTCTCTATCAGGAAAGGCCTACTGGAACGGTATTGCTTTAAATAAACAGTAGAGAGTGGTATTGAAAAATAACATTATATTTCTTATCTAGTGGCTGTGAGTTGATACCTGAATATCATGCTAATCCATTTAACTCCTAGTTTTGTGGAAAAGTTTTTTGCTTTATGAAGAACTTGTAAGTTAATTGTGTAAGTAATGTCCTTGAAAAGTGTGCAAAACTTACTAGTGTTTGCCCGTAGTAGTCATTCTCCTTCTTTAAAAAATGTGTAGAACAATATTGTTAGAGTCAGTTGAAGTTTCTAATCCCAGAAGACATTTGGACAATTTGTTCATTACTATAATTTTTGGATCTGTATTTTTTTGTTGTGCAAGTAAACATTTGGGTGAAGTTTTGGGGGTTTTGTGCAACAGTTCTGAGCATAACATCAGAACGTAAATGCTGGTAAGTTAAAAGAATAATGGTGTACTCTAGAAATATATATGTAGGCTGGGCATGCTCCTTTCCAGAATAATTACTATATTACTGAAAAAATACTTCTACTTTTCCATTACATCTTCAGAGGAATACGCATAAAACTGGTTAAGACATTGGACCTAATGCTTAGAACATTAAAATCTGACTTAGTTGTCTCCGGTAAAAAGCCCTGTTGGAAGATTCTCTTAACTGTACAATGGACTTGTCTGTCAGTAGGTTAATGACAGAAGCAGTAAGAATTTGCAGAATATTAGAAGAGGTAAAAATATGTTTAATAAACAAACCAAAAATCACAGAAATAGTAGATGGCACAGTCTAACAGTGTTTGAAGTGGCTAAACAAACCTTTCTATTAACAGAAAATGAAAGGCGTTGTAATTTTCTCTTGATATGTAATAAACCATCACACTTTCAGGACCATCTCCCACTCAACTGAGCACAATTTTACAGTTTTTACAGCCATTCTAAATAAGCAGCCTTCAGTACAGAGAAAAGTGATTTTCATGCAAAAATCAAAAACTTATTGAAGTTTTTTTAGTATCTACTACAGTTTGAAGTTCTGTTCTCAGAACTAGTGGATGAACTAAACACTCTGGTCCAGAGTGATTACATCCTTCTCAGTGTTTTAGTATCATTTGAGTTGTATTGCTGAAGTTTCTTAAGCCACAGGAGGACTTTTAAAGCTTCACATCTCAAAGTGAACTTATTTATTGAATTTATTAAATTGATTATCTCTTTCTCTGTCTTCCACATGCACAAACTCAGGATCAGGTGCATGCCTTCAATCCTGTGTTTTATGTTCTCAGTATTGTGGAGTAAATTGTCGAGTAAATAGCCGTCACTTGGTCAGTAACAATTTGAATTATAATGAAAAGGAAATCAGACTCTGACATTGTACAGATATATGGAAAGGGAATTTCATCTGGTGATACGCATGCCATCCTGGTCTATGGTTATCTCATTACTATATAAAGTCATTTATTGGAAGTGAAATGTACAAGGAAAGTTGGTATTTGACTTTAGCAGAAGTAATTTTTTTCTGTAATGTGTCCATAATGAGCCACATTCCTATCTACACGAGAGAGTTTTATGTTGTAAATGCAACACCTTGTAGATCAGACAATAAAATGAAGTTTCAACCACTTTTATCTAGGCTTACTTCCAGTATCAGTAATTACCATCTGCCAACTTAATTCTTTGCAGTTTCATCTGAATATATTAGTCTCTTCAGTTCTGAACAACTGGATGGTCCTGGGCACAGTTAAATATTTACTATGTTTCACTGATTAATAAAATACAAGGTATTCCTGTGCTGAGAAGTATTACAGCAAGTCAGTAGCACACCTTTCACTACTTCAAAAGATGGTAGTAGGAAAAGTGATTTTCTGTAACTAGAACAGAAGGCTCTGCTAATTTGCTATTGAGGCATAGTGTTAAATTGTTGAATATTAAAAATGCTGTCTCTACATAAATAGAGTATTGTTGTGCCTAACAGCTGACCAGTTAAAAATCATTAATTTCACATTCCAGTTCTGAATCTTTTGGAACTTCACAAGTCTAGACTAAAAATACTTTGATCTTACCCTTAGATACACATTATGCCATTAATTCTGCCCTACTAGGACAGAATGTGTTGCAGTTATTTGGCTTAGCTTTAGGTATTTTAGTTTGTGACATCACAGTATTCTTCATCTGCCAGCTTCTGTGTTGGGGATTATGAACCATGGATGACTGGTCAAATGGATGGAAAAGGTAGTAGTATGTACAAAATCCTTCTGTAAATCAATAAATCTACTTTTGGTTTTGTGAAAAATAAACCTGTCTTTCAGTATTTCTACTGGAGCTTGTGAAACACAATTGAGTTCTTTTTATTTTAGCTGTTATCCAAATACCAGATTGAAAACATCTGTTAAGAATTTCCAGGCTAATCAAAATGAGCTACAATGATGTAACAATAAAAATAACCTAAGAAAGAAGCAAAAAGAGGGAATATTTGTTTCTTGTAGTGCGACTAGACACTTCAACTTCCTCCTGGCTTTTAATACTTTGCTTTATAAGTTACATATTTCTAATCTTGTAGACATCATCACATCACTTAGAATGTGCACAGACTTAGCCATCAGTGTAACAAAAAGTATCTTCCTGAAGGATTTAAGAGATGAAAGCATAATTTTACTCACCATTTTAGAGTGCATAAATAAAAGGAAACAGAACATGTTGTAGAATAGGTGTAGCAGCAGAAGCTGCCATCATTTGAACAGTCTGACTATAGGAAATTAGATGGTACTGACTTAGAGTGAGTCTTAATCATAGAATTTAAAACACAGATAAATGGGATCTAGGAGAAGGTTTCAAATATGTGATCATGATAGCTGGGCAGAAAAGTTTTGTTGAAAGTACTGTAGCAGACTCCAAGTAATAGTTGCAAAATTTTACATGAGAGTGTTAGTATAGATAGAAAGAAAACATAGAAATTCCGCACCTTTCATCACATTTCTTGTATAGGTTTTTTATTGATAAAACCTGTATCTTGCCAAGAAAGTGCCTCTATCTTACTTTAACCAAAATTTTCTTCAGATAAGCAGAAGCTTTCAAAAACTTATGCAGAACCAAAATAGTTGCTACATCTCTATGTAGAGAATGTTTTCTTTAAGCTTCTAAGTAAATGCTATCTTAAATTGGTACATTGCATACAGAATAATATTAATAGAATACCTTCTCTCCTTTGTAAAACTGCTAAGATTCTTCTATCTTATATTTTGTGTATTTTCTAGAGTAAAGGAATTATGTAGCTGAACAAGTTCTTGCTGAGTTAAAATGCTTTAACTGAGCAAGTAATTATAAGGTGAAATATTTTAAATTCTAAAGCTCGTAAAATTTGAATTTTCGGGTCATTAGACCAGGGCCTTTTTCACAAACACTGGAACAAGCAAACTGAACCTTTTTTGGTCAGCTCTTTTACAAGGGATTTCTTCCCACCTCACCCTGAGAGATGCAGGTGTCTGAACTACTGTTCCTTTCCCAGAGGAAGACTGCTACATTCCAGCTGGCTGTTCATAAGGTTTTGCACAGCTGAGATCTTCCAGGAAACTCTGTAAATCAAATCATGTCGTTGGCACCCTAATCTTCTTGTGCTTCTGAAAGCTTGTGGACTGTGCTGATGCTTGGCTACTTCACAGGGAAAGAGGCTGT
>NW_009952694.1:1127006-1146079 GCF_000747805.2 Chaetura pelagica
AGGCAAAGAGGCTGTGCTGTTCTTCCCTGCTGCCTTCTTCCCCACTGTCATTGGGGAGGAATGAGTCAGCCTGCGTTACTGAGGCTGATTAGGAGTAATCTAAATTATTGTGTTGGGGGTAATATATTGTGGTAATAACAGCATTTTTAAATGGGTAAGGTGCAGGATTATGCAGATGTGCTTGTAAATGGATTAGTAACACTTCACCGTCACTTTTGGAAGTAATTTTCAGTTGATAGAAGAATTTAAATATTAAGTATCTGGGAGACCTCTATATTGAAATTTTTTATTTTGTGTAAATAATTGTAGGGTTTGCTTTTTGTTTTTTGTTTTTTTTCTGTATGATTGCATGTAAACCACTAGAGGTGCCCAAAAAATATTCAGGGCAGTTGGATGTATGGTCAGCTTCCATATGGTAGTTTCACTGCTATATACTGGAAGCTGTTTCTCCTGAGTTGGTAACTGTGTGCCTTTTAGTGGACAAGAAGAATAATTTTGTGTTTAACTCAGAGCCTCCCTTCATGAAAAAAGGAATGAAGCTTGGCAGCCGGTGTTTGAACTGCAATAAGAGAAGACGAATGAGTATGAGTTCCATACTGAACTTCTTCTTTCATGTTGTATGAGCTCTGTTGAAAATTCTCTATAACACAAGTTAACTAGACATTTTGCTAGTTTTTCATGAAATTGTGTCCCTGAAGTCTTAGTTACACAAACCTGGGTCCCATTTTAGCTCACAGAGATTGTTTTCTCATATATCCATCAACATCCTTGCATATTTGCTGCAAATTCTCTTCAACAGTATTGTTTTCATGGTATGTAAAATAATAGCATACGTAGCATATACTTAACAGTATATTAAGCATAATGATACATCTCATTATAAAACATATGTATGTTTTTAAACCAACCTATTCTAATATTTAGTGGAGAAATATAGAAAGTCCTATTCTACTTGAAGATGTGAATAAGGACTCCAAGATACTTGTCTTATGCTTCTAGTATTTTTTTACACTGTGGTGATTCTAGATACTGTATATTGATTACTTTTGGCAACTGTAGGCTCTTTAATAGCCATCGCTGTTAATGGGAACAGTTATGCTTAAACAGGTAGCAAAGAAATTATTATTAGTTTTGACTTTAAGAATAAGGAAGGCTATTTTCTATTAAAACATAGATCAATTTCAGTTTGAAAGATGTTTTAAATCTAAATCACTCCACTGAGAACAAGTGCAGGCTGAGAATTTGATGAGAACAGATATTTAAACTGACATATGCCCAAGGGGAAAATTTTATCATAATGCTATTTGAATCTTCGAACATTATTATCTGAAACTCTGAAAGTTTGTTCAGCTATTGTAACTGCACGTGCATAACTGGACCAACTCTTTTAAGTTGTATTTAGGCAAAACTGCCAGTTGGGTTTGATCTGTATGTGAAAATGTAAAAACACACTGTATTTGTGTGTGAATTCATATGCAGACATTTATCTTAAGCCACTTAAACTCTTAACTGCTCAAAGGCCTTGGTTTTCTGTTTTGCCAATATCTGTTCATTCTGCTTCCTCTACAGAATTGAATTGATGCATTTTTGCTCTGCTATTTTTAATAGAGCGTATTTTCAGCAGCGAATATAGGTGGAAGGGTTCTCTTCTTTGTGTCTGACCCTTGTTTCACATGATGCTCAGATTTCCAGAGAAATGCACATTTCGTAAGTTTTCTGTAACATGCATACACAAACACACAAATTTTTTTAACTGAAAACTGAACAGCCTTCACTCTAAAGCAAAACTTCTGGGATAGCCTGTCAGAGCTATTACTTGTCTCCTTCTCTGTGTGGGTTCAGAATCCCTTGCACCCTTTCAAGCCCAAGTTTTTACAGCCACAGGAGAAATTGAGCTTTCCCCTTAATTTTTGTTGTTGTTGGAATTCAGAAGCTGGTAAAACACACTAAGTTAAATTCATTAATAGGCAAGGGACAAGAAGGAAACCTGGATGACTGCAAATGTCTTGGTGGAACAAGTTTGTGGTTGGCTTTGTAGATAGTGATCACTAATGAAGCCAATTATTTGAAATATAGATCTTTTCAGTTAACTTTCCATCTTCGCTCTTGTTCCTGCTCCCTTGCCCTCCATGCCATCTGTTGCTCTTCAAAATAGTTCAGGATTTCACCAGAATCTTAAGTGAAACAAAATACTGGAGTGTGTGAGAAGAGTCTCTCCTCACAGTGTCCACTGCCTGGTCAGACTCCGATGCAAGTGCAGTAGGAGTGAAGGCTAATGCTCTATAGACATCATACCTGATTTGCAGATCAAATTGGTTCTGGTCAGCCCACTGAAGCCATGAATTTTGTATGTGTATTCTGGTCACGTGATGTTTGCCAGTTGTCACCCTGATATTTTTTTTTAATTGTTCATATAATAAGCCTAAAAGTCAGATGTTGGTCTTACAAGGTTTTCTTCTACTTTCTCCACTAGCCTATTTTGCTTTTTCTATCTCTGATAGTAGCAGTGCAGTATCACCTCATGCTCTTCACCCTGATTACCTCTGGGTAGTGCAGGCTTCAGTGGAATAAACTCATCTTGCCTTTTGTACTGAGATGCTTTTTTTTGTTTTCTTTGTGTTTTGGTGTTCGGGGTTTTTTTTTGTTTGCTTGTTTGGCTGGGATGTTTTTCTTTGTTTGTTTGTTTTGGTTGTTTTTTTCTTTTGTACCAAACTGTTTTCCTTGTAAAAGACCCATGTTTAAAAAGCTAGTGTTCCCTTTTCAGTACAGTCTCCTAAAAATAATTTACGTTAAAAACAGCAGCTTAATATGGATGCTGTTGCCAATTGTAATTACTAAAGATTGTTCCTTCAGTTAATAGTATTCTATCTTTGTCATTTTATTAAAATTATATTACTGGTCTGGAAACAAAAATTGCTGCTTTTTTCAATTGAAGAGTGACTGGCATGGCACTCTTCTGATCTTTAAAAAGAAAAAATACTTTTATTGTATTTGTGCATTAAATAAAGTGTTCATATCTACAGAATAAACTAACATCTTATAAATATTGCTGTGTTTAATTATAAGTTCAGTATTTGAGTTTTTGCTGTTATGGTTGATGTTAAAAAGTGATTAAATGTGTAATAGGCAACAAAAGGAACATTGATGTGAACAAAGATACAATTAGATAACAGTAAATTTTATCTTCTGCATGTTTTTATTCTTTTTAAAGTATTTTAATTACTTTTATATTTGACATGATGGGGTGGCATTTCCTTTTTTTTTTTTTTTTCAGTTCCTATTTTAGTCTTTCAAAACAACATCATCTAGCAATGATTTAATGTGTAGAATCTTTCCACCCTAGTCTCAGCTGTACTCATAAACCAGCTATTCTTCACTGGGGTGGTCACAAAATGGAAATCAGGTAAAACAATTTGAAGGAAATGGTTTCTTTTTTTTTTTTTTTTCAGTTCCTATTTTAGTCTTTCAAAACAACATCATCTAGCAATGATTTAATGTGTAGAATCTTTCCACCCTAGTCTCAGCTGTACTCATAAACCAGCTATTCTTCACTGGGGTGGTCACAAAATGGAAATCAGGTAAAACAATTTGAAGGAAAAATCTGCTTTGACATCCTGCATTTTAAATGCGACTTGTTCTTAAATGTCTTGTGGCATAGTACACTTGACTACATTTAAACTTTAGATTCAGAGAGATTTTGCTAGCTTTTTAAACCAATCTACCATGCTGAGAATAGTGTGACCTGACTTTTTTATGTTTATCTATGTTATGCAAAATATAAATTGACCTTTTTAGTAGAGCACTTGGTGAAATATAGACTCATATTGAAAGATTGCAAGATGCTTATGGTAAAATCATGCACAAGTTTGGTATGTCAGCTCTAGTAAATCAAGGATATTTTCTTTGATAATTATACTTATCCAGAGTAGTCTAATGGTATGGAGATACAGTGGGAACTGCATCAGATTTAGAAATGTAGACTTGCTCCTTAAACACTTGAAACTAACTGCAGACAAATATGTGTGGTAGTAGTGTACTTAGCCACATCCCATGGGCAGCTGTTCACATTAATGACAGTTAACCTAAGATGGCTTTAAATGTAAAATGGGATTTCTGACCAGGAGACAGGTGGTATGCCATATTCTTTTATAATCACCCCATAGCATGCTTTATGAACCATCATCAGGCCAGAGACAAAGAATAGCTCATCTGGGCCTGTACACTTCATTTCTTCATCCTCTTTTTCTTCTTTACAACCGTGTTATAGAAAGGAGCCAGGCATTTAGCACAGAATGCCTTAATCCTTGAGTTTATGAGCCCTAAGAACATCACAGGTGGGGTTGATGCTAACAGGTCACACCATCCCTTATGAAATGAAGAAAAATGGAGAGAGGAGAGAGAAAATGGCAAAGGAACATGTTCAGATCTGCTTATGCATTTGGCACAATGTGTTCTGAAATACTATGTCTTAAAGCTTTTATATGCAACAGGAGTCTAAAATGGTGTATTTAGGATTGCTTACATTTGAAGACTATCATTTCAGTTCAGAGGAGGGGGAAAAGAAGAAGGTGACTGAGGTTCAGCTTGTCTTTTCTGTCCTTGCTTTTGGTTTGGCAAATTTTCCTGGAGCCTAAAAGGGTCTTAAGTACAAGTATTAACTTTACAGGCTGCCCTTCCTATCTTAGATTAGAAATGCAAGAATACAGAGTATTTTAGAATAACCAAGTTCTACTAGAACAGCAAAATGTAAAGAAGAATGCAAGAAAATAGGATCAGTATTGATTTTACAAACTTGGTGTAGTAAGAGAAACAGCTCTTAAACAAGGAATGGAAGTGTATGCTATTTTTTTTTTCAGCCATTTTTTTTTCAGCTTTTTTTTCCTAAATATGACAATTAACGGGTTAGTTTGCAACACTGTTATTTTTCATTCTTAGCTAGTCAATAACAGTAAGGTTTAAAAGTTACTGCCATAGGTTTCTAATCAAATATTTTTTAAAAAAAATATGTTATCTGTTGGACAGGCAACGTTTTAAGAAAATAAATAGAAATATATAAGTTAATGTTTTTTGCTAGTTCATTCTTTTAAGCTCTGATTCTTACTCTTTAGTATAGATATTCTGTGAAACATCCATATTTATCTCAGTGGACTTAAACTTGACAAGTATTGCTACAAGGACTTTTGTTTGTAGAGTATCAGCTAATTAACATAAATCTAAAACTGAACATGAAAAATGTTGATTTCCAATCCAGTAAATCCTAGCAATATTATAATGTTTGGGTTTAATTCTTGAAAAACATATTAAAATTAACTTTTCTCCCATTTACGTAATGCATATAACTAAACTTCCTTCCTACTGTGAGACAGTTTCATTTATTGTTATTTGTAAACAGCTTACTAAAGAAGCATAGTGGATTGGTCTAGAAACTCCTTGAACAGTTTCTTTTGAAATAACACTACATACGTTAAGCTCAATTACACATCCAAACAGCCACAGCACACTTTTGGTAATTTATTCATTGATTTAACATAGTACCCAGAAGAGTCATGCCTGCTGTCAATTTTGTAATATATTATGTTTTAAATATACTCATGCTCACCCATGCACACCATTAAGGTGTGCATAAACCTGTGTTTTTCTCTCTTGACAGCTATAAATGTTTGTTATTATTGCACAAAACATATGTTCATGTTGTTTTTGTCTAAATTATTCTATCTGGGGCTATAAAGTTTTAATGTTATTAGTTGCCCTTAGAATTTTAATGTTTCACTGCTGTAACCTTCTTAGGATTTCTCTGCAATTAAATAGAAACTATTACACTGCAGCCTGGAAGAACAATATATTTTATACAAATAATAAAAAAAATCCTTCTTGCTCTATTTTCTTCCAGTGTAGTAAACTGTTTACTTGACAGCATTCTATACACAGAAAGTCCTACCTGTATTATTTTCCAGAACTGAATAGGACAATACACTTTCCTGCAGTCTCCTCATTAAGAAAATTCTAGCTTAACCCTTTTAAGAAAGGAGGTATGTCATAAGCTATTTGCTTTGAAGACCCGCTGTCTCTAGTTCTCTGTTTTCCCCTTACTCAGTAAAGTAGCTCCATTACACAGGAAACCTCAATCAATGTAAGAGATACGCTATGAAAAAAGCTGAGGTTTCAGGAGATAACATATTAGTGTTGAGAAATCATTTGAAGAAATGTCTCTTGAGTTGTCTTCTAAATAGCAACAGTATTGACATTATATGTATTATTTTCCCCCCTTTGAGTTTTCAAGGACTTTTTCTAAGGAAAGAAAGCAGTTGGAAATTCGTCTGTGCCTTTAAAAGATACTTGCTGCCTTTAAATAAGCAAAGGACTCACTTAGGATGTTCTTTTCTATATACTGGATTAAGGCATATACACCTTTTTTCACATATTTCGTGCCAAAACATTGTCTCATGAGGCAGGCCATACATAACAGCCATGCAGGTTTTAAATATCTGACTTTTTAAATCTTATTTCTAAGCATAGCACATTGATATTTCTTCTAGACTTCATCAAGTTTTGTTTCATAACCTGACTGTAGCTCCCTCTCTGTGTAAAGGAGCAAGAGAGAGCAAAAGTGATCAGAGCATTCAAAGTAACCTGATGAGAATATGCTTCTTCTAAATTGATTAGGCAGGATTTCTTTTTTTTTGGGGGGGGAAGTTACTTCTAACTGAATTTGTGCAAAATGCTTGAGGTACTTCAAGCTAAGTATTTGAATTAGAAGGTTCTTCATGAATCTTCTATTAAAAACTTGAAATGAAAAAAGCCTGCCTGACAGCTTTAAGAAACATATGAGCAAGAGGACATAGTTAATGGTATTAGTAGCTACCAATGCTTTATATTTTTGAAGAACAGCATATGGAAACTTCAGAGTGCCTTTTGTAAAAAAGGGTATTTTTTACAATTTACAGAGAAAGAAACTGAGGCAGAGGAATTAAGAGCCTTCCCCAAAGTTACAGAGAGAGTCATTAGGCCAGCTGGAATTATAATTCAGGAGTTTTGTCTTCCAGTCTCATGTTGAGCTCAGTGAACCAGTAATTCTCACATTTCTACAGTAACAAAGATCTGTTAATATTTAATGCTTCCAGGACTCTGCCAAAAAGATTTCTTTCTTTATGAAAATGAATTCTATCCACCCAAATTTAATGTCTCCCCTACTTCCTTGCTCTTCTTTATTTGTTCTTTCATTCACTTTTTCCTTTCACTTCCTTTATGCTCCTGAGTCTTTTTGTGTTTTTTAAATTAATTTTTCTTTATTCCTCTTTTTGTCCACCTGTAGTTAGAGCACTGTATCTTTTCATCTTCAGCTGTATTTCTTTTTTGTTCCTCACCTACCCTGAGAAATGCTCTGTCTTACAGGGCCAGAGCTGCTGTTCACAAACAGTGTTTGATAGCACCATAATTTTCAAGATTTTAATTACATCTGGAGATTTGCCAATTACATGGTGAACTTCTGCATTGGAAAGAATAAGACCACAGTCTTCTATCCTCAGAACTGAAAAGCCTATAATAGAAAAAAATGTACCATTTGTTGAAGAATAGAGATAACAGGGAAACAGCAGTGTGTCAAGGTACTTGGTTAAACAATAATCTCTTACAGAGCACTCATTACTGCTAAATAATTGACTGTGTTGGGAGAAAGGTTTCTATGTGAAGAGAGGTTCAAGAAGGTCAGTTATCTGCTGGTAATGACCGTAGCGGTCATTAGAGGGTATTAATGCTATTAAGAACAGAATTTAAACTTTTTATTGAAGTTTTTATTTAAATTATATTAACTTTGATTCGACTTTTAATTGAGGTGCAACCATCCAAATTCTATAGTCAGGAACCAAGAAGTAATGAACATAAAATTGCATGTTCTTCTGATAGGCTGATGGGTCTTTAATATATTATAATTTCAGGAGTCTCTACAGAGCAGTTATTAGTATAAAACTATTCAGAGGTGTTCTATTTGAATTAGGATTGGGTGACTGATTCAGGAAAAACCCCAGCTTGACCTGCAGCAAATGCAGATGCTGTATTTTCTAAGTCAAAAATAAGTTATTCTCATAAATACAGTTGCCTGTGATCTCAAAACACTTGCTATGTTTAAGCAAAAGTCCTTTGATGACTAAAATTATCCGTCTTATAAACCTGATGCATGATGGCAGGAGCACTGAATTTATTTTGAATTGAGTTTATTGTTCCATCCTAAGCTCAGTACTTGTAGAGAGAATGTCATTCCAAAAGTGAGCAGGGACAGTATTACTATTGTTCCGTGAGCCACTAGAAGACCTTGATCAGGGTATGACTGGAGATGTCAGGAACCTGAAACATAAGTTACTAGGTGGAAGGACTGAGTTAATACTTCAGTAGCCTTCCAGCTCCATCTTTCTCTGTTGTCTTTTCCTCTAAGGAATTTTGGGAATAGGTTGCTAAGTGTAAAATGCTGGAGGGCTGGAGAAGAGTTATGAGACTATAAAATGAGCTCTGAGAGGACTAGAGGAATATTGCCTCATGCCACCTTCTAGTCTTCTTGCAATAGAATTTTTTGTCCTTGTATTTCTAACCTGAGGAAATAGTAACATGCTTTAAAATAGCAGCAGCAGAACAAACCTGCCACCAGAAAAAAATACTAAACATTATATGTTTCATTCACATGGCTGAATGCTGAGCAAAAAAGTGGCTGATAAACAACAGGAGTTAATCATGTTGCCAAGTGCATGTCTGGGCAGGTGCTAAGGGACTTTGGTAAGAAAAGAACAGCATAGTATACAGAGGACTGCAAGCTGAACAGAATCCTCCAGGCTGTCATGACAACTTTCCAAGGTACAATTTGAGAGCCAAAAGCTGTATTCTGCTTATGAAAAACTGTGACATTAAAAGACATCCAGCAGTCTTATAATGTATCAAGGATAAAAGAATCTGGAAGTGAGTTACTTATTACAAAGGAGATCATGCTATCCACAAGATTTTTTTCGTTGCTTTTATACTAGAGCATCAAATAAAAACAATGAGGTTGAAGAGCAGTTATTTGTTGCATTATTATCTGAAAGGTTGTGAGTTTTGGTTTTTTTGGTTTTGGTTTTATTTGTTTTGTTTTGTTTGGTTTTTTTTTCAAGGAGGAAAACCCAATTACTAATACTAATAGTGGCAATTGAACTTACTGCAGAAAAAATATTCTGGGTTTTGGAAGTGTTCTGGGTGTTTCCAAAACATCCAAGATGATACTCAATTTGCAGTTCTATTTTGCATTATATATTTCTATAATTTCACTCTATGGTTTGTTGTATAATGCTATGAAAGCATCTTCTGCGTCTAAAACCCTTTGAACTTCTTTATTTTCTTATGATTACAGACTTGGGCAGTACTTTTTATTAAACTGATCAGTTGCCATTTTCTTGCAGGGAGATTTGCTATACAAACTGATAATGGCTCTTTTCCCCATGTAAAAAAAAAATAAGTAAACTGCTTTACATTTTTGGTAGGAAGCCAAGTTTTTTTCATTTAGACGTGTCACATCATTATGAAAACATCATGCATCATAACACAACATAACAATGTGATTTGCTGAGATGCTGACTCCTCTTGAAAAGTTGTAAAGTGTTGTGTGCATATTTCCATGCAAAGAACTACTTAAGTATTTTAGAAGACTTTTCCTGGGGCTGCCTGAGTGCAGTGTTCTAATGTATTATCCTCGTAACAGGGATAAGATAGGTTCTAATAATTGATTTACAAGTCTTTGTGGTTGTATTTGATAGGTACGTTGCATTTTCATAAAAGCATAGAACAAAGTACTAAAAAACATTCCAGGAGGTCATTTAGTTCTCTGCCCTGCCCAATTCACAAAAAGTTAAAAATTATAGCTGAACTTCTTCTGCTGTCTGATGCTTTTCTTAAAAACAGTCAGTAGTGGGTATTCTATAACATCCAAAACAATTTATTCCAGTGCTTAGCAAACCTTTCCTGCTGTCTTGCCTGAATTTATCTCACAGCAGTTTATGCAGAGTAGTTGTTCTTCTCCTGTCCCTAGAAGACACAGGGAATTGTTACTTTATTCTGTGTGGCAAATTTTAACGTACTTGAAAATCACCACCCATTTACTATTCTGTTTCACATTGCATGGACTTATTCTGCCAAACAGTAAAGTAAGTGTAAAACTAATAATAAATGAAAGATAAAATGCTTCCATGTTACACAAACAAAACAAAAAAAGAAGTGATGTTCTCTTCTCTGTGCCCTCTGAGACTCAAACATTATCCCAATATTCTGCGGTATGGCACAGAGCCTTCACTGTATCAACAGTCACAGAAGGACATTTGTATCTATCTCCCCTGTCCTTTGGTATCAGCTCTGTACATAGCTGTTTCTCACAGTAAGACCAGTTCCATAATCCCTTAGACACAGTAAAGGATGAGCCTGGAAACTGAGGCTCTGCAAGTGTGTCTGAAGATCTAAACTAAATGTCATCTGACAGCATTCCAGTCAGCAATTGTTGTTAACCTACTTAAATGACAGGACTTTTAAACTACATTAAAGTAAAAATGTAATAATAAATATTCAAGAGAGATGAAATAGTTAAGATGTTTAGAGAGGGAGTAAGTGAATCAATAAAATAAATTATGCAGCTAATTTTTAGAAGTATATAAAAAATTCTCTCTCTCAGACCAGTTGCTGCTTGTCTCCTGTCGATGTGTGAGATAGGGCTTTGTGCATGCTCTGCATCTCCCATTCAGATCTTCTACGGAGTCTAGACTGTTTTAATCCTTTACTCTTAACCCTACTTTCTTTTTCAACAGGGTAGGTTTTTGGCCAGCCTCCTTATTAGAAAAAAAATATTGTTTCTTTGGTAACTACTTAGAAATATTCCTTGATTGTACTAAGAATGATCTCCTGCACTTAACCTGCTGGTGAACAACTGCTTACTCTGGGAGATGTTCACTTTACCCCTATTCCTTTTTTTGCTACTTTAAATTCTCCTCAGCGTGTAACGTACTTTTTGCTGGACCTTATGTTCTATAGTAAAATGTATGTTAAAAAAAAAAATAGCATAATTCAGTTTTCTTAGCTTTTTATTATTTCTTCACTGAGACTGATATCTCATGCAGTTACTGGCTTCAGGGTGCTTCATTCTCAATTTTCTTTTAAGAAGCCTTTGATAGAAACCAAACAGATGAACAGTTGAAGAACTGGCAAGATAAAGGCAAAAATAGTTTGAAGTCCTCAACATCTAAGTGTTAACACAGTTAGCCATGTGATGATCTTACTAAAGACAAAGAAGACAAAGGAGCTATAAATACGTAGAGTTAAACATGTTCTCAAAGGCTGCCAGAATTGAGATGCCTGTAGAAACACCACAATAAATGGTAACAAAAATTGGTTGTAATAGGTGTTTGGAGAACTGGATGAAAAGAAGAATAGGAGGGGTAGGGATGCCATGTATTCATAATGGTAGCTTAAAATAAGGAGTCAAACTCATGTTTGTCAGTTATTTCATATTTGTTTATTTTGTTTGCATTGACTGAAGTAGAGAAGTTGTGGAGAAGGGAGGTGTCTGAAGTAGGCTGAATCTGGTGAAACATTCTAAAAACAGTGATGAAAAGATGTTTAACTGAAGCAATACTAAGTAAAATAATGGGGCAAGAAATAAAGTTACTATATTTTTGTGGCTAGTGACTAATGTCTCTAAGCAAGGGAGAGGCCAGATCTAAGCTTGCTGAGATCAGAGCTGCTGTGCACTATCTGTCACGAATGAATATTCTTTTTTTCCAGAGGTGGTAAAACAGTGGGGGGCAGGAATGACACCATGAAATGATGCAGTTATGAATGACACACAGGCTGTATATGAAGAAGCCACACTGAGGAAAAGACAGCAGGAGTGAACAAACTAGGCAAACCTAAACTGATTTCCTCCGAGTTTGGTGGAAGCTGATTGTGAGTTCAGAGCTGGAAAAGCTGAGCTGTTCTAAGGAACCTTTCCCAGAGGAGTGGTAGAGGCTGTATATGCAGAAGACGCTCCAGAGTGGAAGAAGTATTATGCCCATCCAGTGTTAGTAACAGGGCATGTTGCATTTTCTGTGTCTCTAGAATTGCAGTCTATTTGAAGTGTGTGATGCAAAATAAAATAAGGCAAAATTTCATGCTGTCCATTTTATTTTGGGAGTTTTGTGTAAGATCAACTTGAGTAGAGTTCCTTCCTTATAAGAACACTAAAAGATTTATCCCCAAAAGAATGGAAAAAAAATACTTTAAAAATAATTGACTATATGAATAAACATGAATAATGTTTTGAAAATTCTAAGAATTGCTCCACTAGACTCACATGCTCTGTGTGAGCAACACTTTGTCAGGAAAGTCAAACGACCATGCGTATTGATTTTTATCTGTAATTGAAATAGCTTAGTGTCACATGGTGTCTGGTTCCAATTTGTGACTTTGATTTGTAGGGATTGTGAACTAATCTTGCCATTGCATGTAACATTTGAAAGCCAAAGTTTTGAACTGTGTTGATTGGGCATATGTAGAAAATTACAGCTGCACTGCAGGCTTGCACCTGGGCCTGGGTTTCAGCTTTTCTAGTCTTTACTCAGGGCACATGATTAAGCTATGGGAAAATGTATGGTGTGGGGAACCTGTGTTAGTAGCGTGTGTACCACAAAAAAAAAAAGTGGATAGGAAGTTAAGACATGGTTCTGGGAATCAGAGGCAAAGCAATGGAAGCATTATTAGGAAGTTCACATAGCAGGTCCAAAGCAAGAGAAAATCAGAATCCTCACTCTTAGTTCCTCTGCGTAGATAAGTCCAGCCTGCTCCGTCTTTTGGTTCATTGGCAGAACGTAATGCAATACCAGCCTCAGTTAGCAAAGGCAAGGAGTGATGGAAGATATCCCACACAGAGCCATCAGCAATGATACTATGTCCTTCACATCTGAAAGTTTGTCTGCATGGTGGACACCTACGAAATCTTACTAAATTAATGAAAGTATCGTGCAAAAGTTTAAGAGCATTTAACTCCCATATGGATGTTCTTACTCAGAAATAGTCACCATAGCTTGCTCTCAGTGCTTTGAGAAGGATTAAGCTATAGCAAATTAAGGCCACTATAGTCCCGAATGAGGGTCCACATGGGGGATTAGTGCACTTTAACTTATGCACATTAGTTTTGAAGCATTAGTTAATTAATCTTAGAAGTCTTGTCCCCATGCTAGCAAGCTCACAGAGAGCTTCCAGAGATGTTGATTCCCAAAGTGCTAGTGAGTTAGTTCTTTTTGCATCTCTCCTAATAGGACATTTTCTGAAGAAACATATTCTTAAATATTTAAAGCTCAGTATTTAAACACATGATTTCCAGGCATGTGCAGATCTATTCCCTTGCTCATTGAAATCTCAAAACTAACATCTCGAATAAGTGATGTATGCCCATATCATAATGTTGTCAGAAAAGAACTTACTCCAATTCAGTAAATCACAATCATCTTTAAGATGGGAAAAATCACCAAAAAAAATAAACAGGATTAGGCATACAGTTTCCACACTATGCTATGATTTTGTGTAAGTATAAAATCTATTACAATCATATTTGCCAAGTTAGGTTGTATCAATGAAAAGCAAAGCCCTATGTAGAAATATCCCTGAAATTTGATAGTTTCTCCTGGCATTGAAGTTGAATTTGATTAAAATACTTACTTTCCAGAGCATTTTTATTAACTTCTGAAACAAGGTTCTTAAAAGATACTGCACAAGACGTAACTTCTATTTAGAACAGAAAACTAGATATTGCAAATAAGTACTGAATACTGGTAGATGGTATTGTTATTACCCAAAATAGAAATAATTCATCTAAAGCTGTTTAGAAGTTGGATGGTGAAAAAGAGCCAAATTGACGTTAATGTAAATGGAGGCACTTGAGAAGGATGACAGAAGTTACTGGTCTGCCATTATTTCCTTAAATGCTCATCTTGAGTGCAGCTGTTTAAATAGCAAGCTGTCTAGCTATAAATAGGTAACATGGCAAAGTCTTTCTTCTATTTTTTCATATTTCCTAACCTTGCATTGTGTAATTGATTAAAGTAACCCTCAGATAAACCATCCCAGGCCAAGGTATATATAAATCAGTACTTTTTAAAAAGTATGTTGTTAAGCAGATACTAATTTATCCTTCTGTATACTTTGTTGCTCAGATTGTGGGTTGTGAAAAAAAAACCCAAAACAAAACAAAAAAAACCAAACAGAACAAAACCCCAAATTAAAACCAAGATAAAGTCTGAAAGGGAAAAGATAATTCTTTATTCATCATGCATGCAGAGTTGTCAGTTCATTAAAGTATACCTATAATTAAAAACTTAAGTTAATTAAGTTTTTACTTTTTATATTCTTGTTATCATAAAAGAGAAAAAAGAACAGTCTAGAGGGATCTTAATGTCTCACAACTATTGCTGGCTGGAAAACATCTCATCTTCTTTTTCTCTCCATGAAATACTCTTACTGAAAAAATAAAAAGAACATAGCTTTTCAAGAAGAAAACTAAGATGTTCTATCCATAATTTATACTAAAACAGTGTTATAAAAAAAAAAAAGAAGTTGTACTTTTTGCAAAACAGCAAAATATATTGTTAAACAACAATACATTGAAAAAATGGTAGTGCTGGGAAATCTTCAACATGCTTTACTCAGCACAGTAAAATTTTGCATTTAATTCATTTTAAGAAGTCTTATTGGTTTTGGCAGTAACTGCTATTGGCAGTTTTGTATTTATCACTACCAGCACATTTTGTTGTGTTTGGTCTTTTTTTTTACAGTAAGCTTTGGTATCTGAATTTTCATTAAAAAATATTTCTAATGAACTTAGGAGCTCAGAGAAACTCATGAAAAAGGCACTCATGATGGTTTCTGCAAATCCTGCAAGAAAGACAGTTTGAAAGGAAGTAATAATTTTACAAGATCTTGTTTATATACTTCGTATCAATATTCTGAGTGTGATAAATCAGGGAAGGCACATAACTTTCAGTTCACATTCACTTTGAATTTTCTGCCTGGATGCAATCTTTACTTTTGCTTTGGGTGCTGGGTGTTCTTGTCTTTCTGGTTTCCAAAAAGAAAAGAAAAAAATGTGTTATATGTTGCAGGGTTTAAATTATCTCAAATTATTCCAAAGCAAAATAAGGATCGATGGAGAGGTTTGTTCTGTTTTGGTCTGATTTTGTTTGTCTTCTTTTAGATATAACTCACAGCTTTTTTGAGCACAGATCATTCATCAGAAACATTATAGTATAAGTGTACTGTCAGATATGAGGGTTTTTTTTCTTTCAGTTTCTAAAATTAATCTTCAGTTGTCCTGGAAATCTGTAGCACAGACACTGAAAACTTGCTAAAAAGAACCCAGCAGAACCCCCTCCATCATTTTTATTGGGCTTTTGGCATAGTGTATCACTTCCATGAGAAATCTTTCCAAGAGACAATGGGCAAGGGTTCTGCAATGGTGGCTTCAGCTTGGACTCAGTATCATAAAGGACTTTTCCAACCACAATGATTCTATGATATGAGGCTACCCAAAGTGCTGTTCTGAATTCTTATGAACAGCCAGCCCACAGTCCTTGTAGCCAATCCAGCATGTGCAGGATCCATTGCTACCTATTATTGTGAAGTATTTACTAAACATCTCTTTATTGTCTTCATTATGTACGAAGGAATGTCCTGCATAAGCTTTTCTTCATCTGCAGAAACAGTTTCTACTGAATATTTGCAAGTATATTATCCATGTCTAGTTCTGCAGCAGGAACTGCATGGGGAGCCTCAGGTCTGCCAAGTTGTCCACCCAGGATGTTAATCAGCACTTTGAAGCATACAAGTAATGTCTGTCAGTTGGTCCAGGCACAGCAGGAGCTGCTTGCAGGAATCTCCAGGACTGAGAGTCCCACCTGGAGAGCTCCTGAAACAATTAGTGAAGCACTTTGTTGTGAAGGTGGCGAGGCAGTCAGGCAGTTGCCTCTTAAGTTAGTATGTTTTCTCCAATCAGCCCATTTTGTCTGTTCAAAGACAAGGCAGGGTGTTTCTGGGCTACCCAGGGAATTAATGACTAACTGCACTGGATGTGCACACAGGCACATGATACCTTTGATTTCCAGCTGCACCACAATTACAACTTTAGCACAAACCTGAATTTCATCTTTATATTACACCTATAACTTCAAATCCACGAGCCTTGCCACAAATCTCTGCTGTGAGAGACTCACTGAAGGTGGGAAGAAATGGAATATCTCTTGCAAAGCTATGTAACTGTGAAGAAAAAAGAATTACAGAAGTGTTGGTATGTAAGATACAAATTCTCAGTTTTGGCATATTAAAATACAAGCATGAAAGAGAGAGGATTTGTATTTGTGTATTTCATTGTCTATATTTATTTGTGTATCTGTCACTCCAAGATCTGGACTGAAGACACAATAGAGATTAATTAAAATCAGAGTTACTTTAGAAAGCACTTCCTATAATAGATCTGTATTAGTAAATTAGTTGTGACTAATAGTCTTTTGTAGATGGATTAGGAGAATGAATTAAAATGTAATCTGAAATAACATTGTTAGAAATGATGTCTGATAAATCCAAGTTAACTTCTATCCCTGACTGGATATAAAAAGCCATTATGCCATTGTGTGCTTCTACAGAAACATGGACTAAAAAAAAGTAATTGTGCTCTGGGCTGTCCCTTTAAAAAAAATGCATTAGTAAGGAAATTCAAAAGCACAAATAATGCCCACTTATTAATTAGCTGAGTCTATCACTGGATTCTACCCATTTAGTGTCCTCTGCTTGTTTATGTCTACCAAGGCATAAATTAAGCTAATGTTATGAGTATGCATATCTATGTACGTATTTTCTATATATTTCTGTCAGTATCTAAGGGGTTGGTATCATTTAGGTTATTGCTCTGACGATTTACTGCTACTCATCTGGTCAAAATTTTCATCCCATGTAATTTATTGAAAAGAGCTCTGGTTTTTTTTGAGATCTGCCTAGAGGCAGATGAGCTTTCCCTCTTAGAAGTTACCAATGTAGGCTGTTACCTGCAGGATATTTTGCAGAGTAGTTGCCATGTGAGAAATAATGCATGACATTTTATAAACATTTTGGTGAAATATAATAAATGTAAGGCAATATTAATATTCTCCTCAAGCTGTTAAATTCCAGAAATTCTTCTAAAATAACGTACAACATTTCTATACAAGAAAAGATGACTAATAAAAGTACTCACATTGCACATGTCAAGTTTCTGGAAGACCTTTCACAGATTACTGTTGTTTTGGGCTTTTCAAGTTCCATTTGCAAGCATTCAAAATCTGTTTTGAAGAAGCATAGTGAAAGTAGTAATCTAAAAGCAGCTCGCATCATTAATTCACTGTTTGAACACCAACAGCAAAGTTTACTTTGGGACCAATACAAAGTTTAGCAAGACTTCTTCATTGTTTCTGTAGAAAGCTTCTTTAGACTGAGCACTCTTCAAGTCCCAAAAGCATAATGTATTTAGACTTTGGAAGCAAGGGAGATTTTTTGAAAGAAATAGGTTTAAAGGGAGATTTGTATGAGGATTCAGTGATTGCTTGACACATAGGATTTGGGAAGCTGATGAAAGTGTTAAGAAGTAGTACGAAGAAAGTATAAAGCTGAGAGTGGGACTAGATAAAAGATGAAATTCACTGCTATGCAAAAGGCCAGCACAAAATCTATACATCACTTAGATCTTACTTAATCCCTCAACATAGGGATTTATAAAGCTATGAACTGTTTGAAGAAATTATGATGGAGCTTAAGTGGAACTCATGCAGAGCACTGATCTTGTGCCAATTCATTGCAAAATGTGTACTTGCCATATGGTGGAGGATTGGGGTGAGTCTTAGGAGTCATATGGAATATATATAATGAAATCAAAGTACAGGTATAGAAGAGGTCAAATGATGAAGACTTTGAAAGTGTAACAAGATGAAAGGAAATATTATTAGGAATTATAAAGAAAATAATATTTCAAGATGTACCTCCTTCAAGTAAATGGAAAGTTATGACTCTCCTCAGACTAACATAAAAATGAAATTAGAAAAAAAAAGAAAAATAAGGTCTCTAACACCCATCTTGTTTATACTAATCAGGGTTAGCTTTATCCTAATCAACAATCTTAGATTCAATCTGAATAATATTTCATTAGCTTTTCAGATCTACCTTTCCTGTCTAGGTCTAATTATATCTAATGGAATGTAGCTCAACTCACTATATTAAATCATTAAAAAAAACCCTCATCATTTTAAATGATTATGGGGCCTTGGGAAAGAATAGTCCCTCCTTCTTCTAAGACCTAAAAGGCTTGCCCCAGATACTTGTCATAATTTTTCTCCAGCCTGTTGTATGCTTGAAAAGAAACTTAATATATCCATTTTCATTTGTAACCATCTATAAACAGCTACATAAATAGAAACATAAACATCTGTTCTAATCAATTCTCAGAGAATGTAACTTATTCATAGAAGTCTGATTTCTCTTAGAGGGAGATATTATTCTTACAATTATAATACTTTTACATTATACTCTTTTGTCTGTTCAGTGTCTTGCGTATTTGATTATTTATAATAGGGTTAAAGCATTAATTGAACTGTGTTCGAATAGGCTATGTATGGAATTGCCAAAATAGTCAGTGCCATTCAGACATGTTGCAGTATTAAAAATACAGACCTATATCATTTAAAGGATATTTGCCAGATCAAGACATAAAAGGGAAATTAAAATTATTTTAGAAATAATTAGTCCCAAAAAATGTAGGTCTCTGAACAGTGATAAGTAGCCTTTACTGGAGAATCCACAGAAGAATGTGGCATACTAGCTGATCACAGGCTAGGTCCTGGATTTTTAGGACAGCAGTAGGGCTGTTTGTGAATGGTGAAAGATGCTTGAATATAAGGTAGGCTTGAGAACATGTTACGTCTGTATTTCATCTCTTCATATTTTGAGTAGATGTAAGATGTGTCACTTTTTAAGGGCTAAAAATTAATTTCAAGAATTCCCAAGAATTTAAGAAATTC
>NW_009952694.1:1146349-1148061 GCF_000747805.2 Chaetura pelagica
AGCTATAGTAGTAATACTGCAGGTTTTATCACTGCTTATTTATCTTTCTGGCAACTATAGTTCTGTTTATGTGTCACTGTGGCATCACAAGCCCAAAAGAATACAAAAGTAAAATGTATTGATTCTTTATTTTTTGTAGTAGAGTTGGAGACTACATGCACATATCTTAAGAAGGAAGGTAGAGACCCTGCTGGGAAATTCTAGGGAATCTTGACTTGAGCTTAGCTATCACATCTACTTATGTGTAGAGGTGCAGTAGTCACGTTAAAGTATTTATGCTGATAAGTGTGTTTTCAGTTCTCTGACCACTGAACAATCCAGTTCTATGCTTAAGAAAAAAATTGGTTAACAATAGATTTCTGGAAACATACTATCATTTGTAGAGAAGAACAAGAGATAATTAATATAATATGGTCTGAAAGAAACTATTCCATAAGATAAAAGGCTGCTAGCTAATTAACTAGGTATCAGCATTATTTTATTTGTGGGGTTTTTTTTCACATTTGCAAACTAACTTTATTGCTTTTTTTTTTTTTAATACTCCACTATATACTGATGATAAGAGAACATAATCAACATGAAAAATTATACTGCAGTAGTTGGATCTATATTTTGTAACTTTACCATTGCTCTTTTTGAAGTTTTACAATTATTTCCCACTTTCATTCAATAATGAGCTTGCAGTCCATTGTATTTGCATTGTATACATTGCAGGAGCATTGTATTTGCAGTTTTGTCAAAAATGTTTCATCTCTGAAAATTTTTTGTCTACATTGGTGGAGAAGTTCTGTTTCTGTTTAAAATTTTAATGTAATTTCTTGCCTCCCTATTTCAGGTAACAGATTTTTTTCACTAATGCTTTCTTGGCAGCTGTCTGTTTTTCCCATAGTGTGTAGATCTTATGTAATAAAATGCAAAGAGAAAAACCTTGAAATTAGATATCTTACTCTTAAATGGATGATGCAAATAGCAGGAAATTGGAACAAGACCCATGTGTAAAATCATGGAAGTTACTTGCAAGTGTTACGCTACATAAAAAGCTATGTCCTGGCTACAAATAAAAGTGAACTGTTCCCAAATAAATGTATTAACATAGGGATAAATTCTAATCTTGATTCAGGAAGACTTATTTACCTTACTACCTTAGATAAGATTGTTACATTTTAGAAAAAAAATAAGCCATACAAGTGTGCTAATAAAGTATAGTTTTGTGTATGTTTCCCAGGGTAACTGTATGATGGTAGTACAATGTATTGGAAACTGATCAGCACAAAAGAAAACTCAGATTACCTTGGCTGTCTTCATTATTTCATAGTTTTTTGTTAAAATAACCAGAACCTGATTCGGGATTAGTGTACACAGAAAATTGCCAATACAGTTATAGTACACTTACGTATATAACGTGCACAGCAATACATAAAGAAAGGAAGGAGAAATAACAGACAGAATACTGTTTCACCCTTGGAAAGGAGAAATTCTGAGCTTTTTTTTCTGTTCACAATATGATTATATGTTTTGTCCAACACTTCTTTGATGAAAAATTACTACCGTCTCTAGCTTAGGACCACAATTAGGGCCAGGAAGACAGACTCTCCTTTCTTTTCATTTACTCAGAAGATTGTCCTTCTCCCTGGGTGATAGGCAGCATCCCTCTTGCTTCTCTGCTGCATCAGGAATCTCATATTTCTGGTTTTCACCACCCAACTTCAGCA
>NW_009952694.1:1148618-1179782 GCF_000747805.2 Chaetura pelagica
CTCATATTTTTGTTTCTCACCACCCAACTACAGCAGGAAGAGCAGACACTACCTTGCATGCAGTCCAGCTGTCTGAACAGCTACTATGAAATCAAATCTCTATTTTTCAGCTTCCCAAGAGAATGCCCTAATTACCAACCTGTCAAAAAACAGATTCATCATAGTAGCTGCAATGCCCAGATTTTTTAAATAAAATTGTGATCCACTTCTCCTGGAGAACTAACCTATAGGGGTATTTTATGTCCATTTTTTATGTTCAGCAGTCATTTTATGGTCTGAATTCCAGATTTCTCTGACATCTATTTTAGGGTTATGGGTGACAGTGTGAAACCTGGCCTTTCTTCATCATTTCCCATTGGTTACTTATTTAATGTTCTTCTCAGTGCACTGAATGTCAGAAATCCCGTTCTTTCTACCCAGCTATCTCCGTGCCTTCTAAAGATTGCCACCTTGGCTGGACAGTGAATTCTATTTTTAAATTTCCTCCCAAGTGTATGTCTTGAACTAGGTCTCATGAGTGTCTTTAATTTTGCATACCTTTTAGGTACATAATATACAGCAGGTGTTTATGTCATGGCAAATTCAGGATTTTAGTTACAACTTTCATACTGAGAAAAATAAGACAGATTAAACCACATGGAACCTAGTATTAAAGTGCTGAATTGTGAAGGTTTAAGTCAACAGAGAGTTATACATAAAATATTTCCTCACCTTGGGAAGGTCACTTAAAAATATTCAAACCTGTGTGTTGAGACTGCATGCTTAAATCAACACTTCAATGCCCGAGTATCTTAGGTTTTCTTGGCATTAGCTAGAGCTCTGAGGCACCACTTCTGACAAGCAGACTGTTTCTTGTACTGTCCAGGTAACAGTTTAGCTATATAATTGTATGCATAAATGTTTTTGTCTTATTATCTGATAGCACATTGTCTTCTGGAAGAAAGAAGAAACCCTCTGAGGTTCTCCAAATTTCTTTACCATGTGTTAGTCTGAAGTTTCCTTTCACCTCATTAAAGAGGAAAAACAATTAAAGAATATGAATCTTAAGGATTCAAACAATATAAAGGGACAACTGTATATCACCTATGTATGTGCCTATTTCCTACAGCTTTTTTGACTCATTACCATGGGCTTTTCTGGTCAGCCACTGTATAGATAATCCGTGGTTATTCCGAGTAATACAGCCTTAGAGTTTACCCATTTTCCTGTAGGTAGTCCTGGAGGTTATGGTAGGAAAATGCTCCTGGGCCTAGTTTTCTATATCCTAGTTTATAGCTTATAATTTGAAAATTCACTCTTGTTGCCTCACCAGGTTGAAAAATTCAGTACTTATAAATCATAGTGCCTGCTTCCAAGGTAATGTTCATTGCATAACCATACCTTTTCCTGATAGTAAGTAGGAATTACTTTCTGTTTTCAGCTACACACCATCTGTCCATTTAGAAAAAGAGAGTATCCTCCCTACAATGATCTGGTCCTCAGGAGATCAGTAGTTCAATTTTATATTCTCTTTTCCCATAGGAATATTCAAATGTGTACAAAGCAAGATGCTGATCTTTGCTTCCTTTTTAATATACTTCTCACATACTCCTCCAAATTCCGCTTTCCCCTTAATTTTGCCTTCACTCCCCTTTTCTCATAATCTTATGGTGACATTTTCTTTGACAAGGGGCTGGATACTCCTTTACTTGGAGACCAGCTGAGAATGTCTAATGACAGGAAAGGTTTTCTGAGAGTTCTTATAAGGCTGCCAGCACTGAAGGAATGGTTAGCGTAAGCACCACTGTTTTCAGCTGAAGAAGCCACAAGACAGTCATCTCTGTTAAAGATTTATTTTGTGTGGTGAAAACTGAAGCTAAATCCTGTGTTCACAGGCACACTACTGACATCTATGGAGTTCCCTTCTAAAGAATAATATTTGCTTTCCTAAAAGACCTTCCTTCTTTCTAAAGGTCAAAAGGAGTCACTGTTATTCTAACACTGTGCACTGAAAAAATAGATCAGAAAAAGCTGTTACTAATTTCTGTGCATAAATCTGTGGACATTTAAAAAGTGCAAATGGCTAAAGTTTATTTGTAGCAAGAACCACAGTCATGTGTATGCTGAAAAAGTACCTTTTAAAATCACAGGAAGTGATCAAGAATATTGTTTATTTATCTTTTTGCAACACTGCAAATGCCAAACTGCCAGTCTGATTCCAAGAAGTCCTACATTTTGAAATTAGTTCATTTTTGCAGTTCAGTCTTGCCACACTTTTAAAAAGACTGTAGGAGTGGTCAGCATCCAACTATTACTATTTTTTTTTTCTCTTGTATATATATTTCTTAAATTATGTTTCTTCTTAGTTACTATTTCATTACTCCCAAATTATGATACAATGACTTAATCTCACGTATTTAACATTACAGTCAGTTTTAGGAAGATGAATTGTCATGTAACCATAAGATGTAAAGTAACAAAAAAAATCTAGCAGTCATAGTAGTGTTCTTAAGAAAAGTTACTTCTGAGGTATTTACAGGTGTATATTGTGGTAATGACCAAACATAAAAGAGGAATTCCATTAGTCAAAGAACATGTTATTTTATGCTTCTAAACAAAATGCTATACTGCTGCAGTCACTTAAAGAGACATTTGATAAGATACGTTGATGCCCAAGCAGCCCAAGAGTCTACAACCCTCTAGAAGCATTTTTAGAAGTGCTAAAAAAAATAGGCATTGATGTTCCCCAGAAAATTATATAAATTTGGACACATGCATGCATACACTTGAATTTAACTACGCAGTTGAATCCCTGAACACCACAAACACCACTAAATAATGTTTATTTTGAGCCAGCTCTGTATTTGTTTGTTAAAATCTTCATCTTGCAACTACTTATGCCTGAGCAGATACCCACTGATTTCAGTGAAGCTTCTGCACTGGAGTCCACAAGGCTCTATCAACATGTGTAGCAGACTGTAGAAACTGAAGATATAATTTAAAGACATTCAGATTTTTTTAAGTTGTCACAAAGGAAATTGAACTGAGAAGGTAAAAAATTGGCCTGATTTAGTTCAACCATTTTAAAAGGTATTAAATGAATATGGAGGAATATTAAATAAAACTTGGTGAGAATTATGCTCTTGCTTCGTTTATAAAGGTTAGTATAACTACATCTTGAATACTTGAAAATTAATTATCAGTACAAATTAAATGTTTCAGTGTAAAGAACACATCATTAAAGATGCAGAAACATCAAGGGAACCTTGACTGAGCAAAAGAGATTTTATTCATCTCCCACAATGAACAGGTAACTTGAACTGACATATTTTCTCCTACCTCTTGCATAAACGGTCAGAAAAAGACCATGGCATGAATTTGGTGAAATGCTTAAACATGCACTAAAACTTAAAGCATGTGTGTTGCCTCATTGACCTTGCCGAAGCTGCTCATGAGCCCAAAGTTCCTCTCTCTAGTGGGGCCAACAAACACTGCAGCCAAAGGGTAGATTAAGGATAAACATTTTGGGAAGTACAATCTTCAGTTCTAGAAGTAGTAAAGACAACTATATTCATCAAGCAACTATATTCATAAAGCTCCTGGGTATTCGAATTTCTCCAAGTTGTTTATTTTTCAGAACAAAAAATATTTAAGTCTCAGTAGTAAGCCCAGAAGAGTGTGTAAGACCTCTGTGCCCAGTATTTCAAGATATATCTTTGCTTGGAATATTATAAAAAAAAAATATCCAAATTTGTTAATGCATCACCAAAATAATAAATATAATAAATTATGAGATATAACTATTGTAAGCATTCAATCCACTTTGATATTATGCTCACATTTGTGTCTGATCATGAAACTGTTAAAATTAAACACAATTATCTGTAAGACAGCTAGGTTATTTTCTAAAATTTAACCTCATCAGTATGTGTTTTTTGAATTGTGTATCTCTACATCTGCATTATGGACTGTCTCTAAATTCCTTGTGAGTGTGTGTTCAGCAAGCACTATGAAGTGTTAAGGTGTTCTTCTTTGCTAAAAAAAAAAAAAAAAAGAAAGAAAAATACAACTATCACAACATTTCCAGTCTTCTTTTATATGGTGAAATAAATAGTAAAGCTTTACTGTAGCAACATGTTACATTAACAGCAATATAACATATTTCCTATCATTGAAATTAAAAACTGTTAACAATTTCTAGATTATAATGACTGAACGCAGGTAGACTAAAGAAAAAGTCAGCTTCCATGTGTAGGGGTCTGTGAGGAACAAAAGGCAATCTGTACTGCCTTGATAAAATATGAACTATTCAGTGTTGGATTGCTACACATCTGTTAGGAAGGTGGCTGAACCACTTGGTAAGACACTTTCACCCTTCTTACACCTACTGTGATTTTGTTTTGGTACATTTAAAAAAAATAGGGTACAGTTCTCTTTTGGTTTTGAAAGCAAGATAGTCCTTTTTCAGAGGAGCAATAAGTGTAAATTTAAACTTTCTTTTAATCCTAATCATTTTTCAGATGCTTATGCACTGAAATCCAGAGTCCTGGTGAACGTGTATTCTAAGCAGCACCTAAGAAAACCAGCCTTTTAACAATTTTTAAATTAGGTGTCTTTTATTTCTGAAAAGCTAACATCCAAAGTAGCAACAGTAAAGACGTCCAGGTTTCAATGAAATATATTTCATAAATTAGCTTATCATTGCACTGATTTAGCATGCCTAGCAGGTGAAAGACAAAAACATGTGTTATCTTCCCCAGGGAACCTTCAATGAATGTCATTCGAGCTTCATATGTCTTTCTTCTCTCCCCCTCTTGAACTGATATAAAATTCTAATGTGTGCCCTCTGGTTCCATCTTCATTGAAATCTAGCAAAACCGCTGAAGGTAAGATAGTGGCAATGGTGCATGAAAAAAGGGAAAAGGAATACAGTGATTCATAGCATACTTGAAGAAAGTTGCAGTTGTTAACAGCACTACTTTTGTATGTAGACAGGTTAAAATGTGTCATATATCAGTGTTAAAAAATAAAACTATTCATCTTGGCTATTTTCTCAAAGTTCAGAAAAAAAAGGCAGTAAAACCTTTGCCATGTGTGTCTTTAAAAATTATTTCACATTTATCTGAAAACAAAGCAATTCAATTGCTTCCAATGGTAGCAATATTAAAGGCAGCATTTTACATGGATTCGCTTGTGTAATTTCATTAGTTTTTGAATAGTGATTGCTCTTTGTTGAAAAGCTTCCATGTGTTTTCAATCTTCTTTTGTCCATGGACATCCGAGTTACTAACATACAGTGACTTTTTCTTATTTTGCGTTTTCCTTGGAAATCATTGTTGAAAGTAGAAATGGAAAACACCCAACAGATTATTGTTGTCAGAATTTTAATTTATAGGCACCACATGGTCAGAGTTTCTTCTGTAATTTAATAAATTTGCACAATAAAATAGAAAATATAACCAAATAAGGCTAAGTCATCTGCCAAATATTGAGCAAATGAATAGCAGAAAATGAAATGAGAAGAACATAATACTCTGTTTCCTCACATTCACGGTGATGAAAATGAAGCAGCAGTAAGAGTAACTTAGAAATAAAAACCTGTGACTGAGTTCTTTAGTCCTTCTCTGAAAGGTGGCAGGAATATGTTGTGTCATTGTGTCATTGGGTATGTCAGAGAAGCAGAATCTTGACCAAAAGATTTAACAGACCTTGCTGCCTTCACTGCACATAGCCTGTGAAAGCTAGTAGGTGCAACTTGACCATTCCCTTTCACAGCTAGGGTGAAAAACATTAACAGCTTTACCCTGGAAACCCGTACATGTGGAAAGGAGTAATCATTGGAGTAGCTAATGTGAATTTGGAAAATGTGCAACATGAATAAAGTTCCTGCACAAGTACATGTTTGCAGGAAGGAGTCTGACTCGGTGTGCTGGCTGCTGCACTCGCACTGACATCATGGAAAGCTGCAGGAATAAAACCATGTGCAGCACTTTGAAAATGAGCATATCAGGAGAGTGGAACTTTCACTGACTTTGGATGGGCAGCATCATGTTAAGCAATTAATCTTCTTCAGTCCCTCAACTTCTTAAATCTTCTTCAGTGCACAAATGCACAAACCAGTTTGGTGGGGGTTTTTTTGCTTGATTTTTACAGTTATTTATTAAAAATGAGGATGACTTTTACATGGTAAATTATTGGAAAGACCTTTAAGCCACCCCGTTCTTAAATGACTCATGACTGTACACAAGCCTCTGTCATCTATCCGTATTCCAGGCTCATGTGGTATTTTAAAATAACTGTAAAGAAATGGAGTTCTGGAGACAAGTATTTTTATTACGGATATTTTCATTGATTCAGTTGGCTTTGAGTCAGGCAATGAAATTATTCTTCACTAAACATTTGAAGAAAGAAGGGAGAATTACAAATTATAGTGACTGCATAAAAAAAGATAATCAATGTATTTTTGACAAGTATAAGAGGCCAGTGTCCTATCTGTCTGCGAAGGAGAGCTTTCTCTTTTTCAGACTAGAAAAAAAATAGCCTACTGCAATTAGTGTTTCCAATACAGTGAAGTGTTTTGTTCATTTTGTTGGGGTTTTTTTTCATTTTCAATCCCATATTTATTTAGCATTCAATTCACAAGCAATGAAAACAAAAGGAACAAATATGTAGGTATGAAGGTCTTCAGTCACCAAAACCTTTAAGCAAGTCCACGACTTGTAGTGGTAACTGTGAGTGTCATCCTATTGCCCTTCAATGGGACACATTGTGTGCTGGAAGTTAAGCATGTGTTTACAGAATTAGGGCTTTAGTTATTGATTTTGCATTTTTATTATCAAAGTACCGTCACTTTTCATTCAGAATATTCTAGATCAAATATTTTAGAGCAAGCAAGTGGTAACAAAATGTATTCTTTATATGACCACAAATATTTTTATTTGGTATGGAATAGTTAAAACCCAATTTGAGTTTCTCCTTCATATTGGCTGGTCCTTTAGTGGCTCAGTGGCTCATATAGAAAGCAAGTTTTAGATAAGACAATAGAGGATCAAAACAGTGAAATGCTCACAAATGTTTATGTGAGCAAAACTAAGTAGATAGATTTTCAATTAATATTTAGAAATAATGTTCCTTTTTAATATTGGTGTACTGATTATAAATTGAACTGAATGAGTTTTTTTCAGTATTACATACTGTGTATTACATTATTTGCAAAAAGGCCCCAGCTCACACTGAAAACATTTCTGGACACAGTGCAGATAGTTTGGTTAATGTCAGTGACAATAAATCCAAAGTATCTGGAGCCACACACTCCATATTTCTTAGATTAGAGCTTCTAAATGACTGACAATGGATTCAAGTGTAGAGCCAAATAAAGCTGCATTACTCATGAGCATATGTATCCTCATATTCAAATGTAGAAACTACATTTAAGCTCCAGCCCATCTTAGTTCTTCATTCATGAGATGAGACCTTTATAGCAGAAGCAAATAAGTAAAAGTTTCTTTTACCCCAAATTAAAAAAACCACAACATTTCTAAAATATAAGTTCGAAGTTAGTCTTCCACAGATAGCCAATTAAATTATGCTAAAAATGACATTTTTAATTAAACACCAAGGTAAGCATAAATGGATTTCAAAATAATTAATCAAACATCAAAAAATTGAAACCTTTTTCTGCTTGAGCAGCAGAAATGAAAGAACCAGTCTTCAGGTCTCATAGAGATTCAATCTAATTTAATTCTCTGTCTTCTCTAAATAAACATTCCTAAAACCTTTTTTTCATCTGGGGGAATAAGGATGAGAGGGGTAATCAATATTTCTAGCATTTTAATTAAAACCGTTAGTGGAATAAATCCATTTAATTATCAGTTAATGAAATACAAGGTCATTTACCTGACAGGAACTTTGAAGGTGGATTACTAGCTGGAATAAAGTAGAAGAACCCAATGTCACAGCCATTTAGCTTCTGTCAAATTTAAGGTTAAAATCCTTTTAGACTGTTTAACCTGTTCTCTACCATTTTCTATTATGTATGGCAATTGGCAAGAAGAAATACATGATAAAAAAATTACCTACCTTGAACTTTACTCCAAGTTTTTGCAAAGTTTCTATTTCTTTTTCATTTTGAGTCTGGAGATTCAAAGTGCAAATGAATCCTTGGGTATTTCCATTTATTGCAGATGGTCTGCTCCTTGAGTGAAGTTAGTTTACTGCACTTTAATTTTTTTTAGGAAATTATTAGCAGTTAAACAAATGAAACACAACTGTAGCCAGTAAATTAAGTTAACGAGAAATTCTCACTTAATGAGAAATATTGAGCTTCTCTATTTTTTATATATACTGAAGGAAAATCTATAAGTTGATTACAGAGGATTTTTAAGGCTGATGTTCTCATTATGCATGTAAAAAGGAAAACACAAACAGAAAGGGTTTTCTCTGTGACTGTGACAGCAAACTTCCCATGCTGCTGATAATGTCTCAAAAGGACAGAAAATCAAGTTGTGAACAAAAGTTCTGCCAGAGACACAGGTAGTGAATAGCAGTATTGGCAAGCAGCAAAATCGACAGAGAAAGAAATACCCTTTCCAACATTCTGGGACAACTGTGAAAGCACAGGGAAAAAATCAACATTCAAGTGGACTGTTCCTGCTTCGAGGTAGGATTTTAAATTTAGGGTTGATTTAATGTAATTAGAAATAGGTTATATCAAATTGAAATGGCTACTAATTGGAATTATAAGCTCACACTACAGTGTATACATTGCCATTTGGAAACACGCTAAGGTGTCCTGCTCTACTGTCTTCAAGAACAGAAATGGCTCTGCAAGTGATGTGCCATATAGCATAGTGCCTGTCAGAATGACTGTGTGCAATGTTACAGTGTCTTTTATATTATGGCATTTTAAACATAGAAAAATAAAATCTAGGTTTTCCAAATTGGTTTAATGAGTACATTTCAAAGTTGTATTGTCATATTCATTGAGGCTTTTGTAAGTGGAAGTCACATTTGCCAAATTACTCATAAGACTCCATAAGACAAACTCTTAGTTATCATTCCAGTTCATAAAGGATGTTAGTTACGTGTTTTCATAGCCTAAGAAAAATCATTGCACTTAACAAAAGGATATCAGGTGCTGTATATCACACATATTTTGCCTTTAGTAATTACAGTTTTCCAGGCATATTTAAAGTAGTGCTTCAGAACATGTCAAACTCTATATGGTACAAGACTGCTCATAACTTTAGTTTGTAAGGACAAGTTAGGAACTGTAGACAGGATAGGGAAAGTTTAACATCTTTTATTGGACAGTCTGTTAGAATCAGAAAAAGAACAGAAAGGTTAAGGGGAGGCTTTCAGGACAATGCAAGGTAGGCATTTGTTTATGGTATACATGATGCTGCTGTCTGCAGTTTCCTGTGTCTAAGTAATAGGAAACTCATAGCTGCAAATGAAGAAGCTGGCGTAGAGGGAGTAGCACCTAGTACAGGAAGGCAAAATCCTCTTCCCACAATGAACAAGAGAGTTTTGGTGTCCTGAGCCCTTCCTTCCTGCAGCAGTATTGGAGAATCAAGGCCCAAGTTACTAACCAAACCAAATGTTCCCTGGTTTCCTCATGGTCAAAAATTATTCTTAGAGCAGTAAAATTCAAGTTTTCCTGTAACTGCTGAAAAACATTGACTCCTCTGCACTTACTTTTAAATTTTTTTGGCTTGCAACCCTGTATCATGATAGTTATGCTACAGCATGAATTCCTTCTCTTAAAAATATGAAGAATATTAGTGTCAGGAATCCATATTTTTGAAATTGTGGGTTGATATGTATATAATTTTTGTCACATGATTTGTAATCTTTTGTCTTCTTGAAATTATAAGAAGAAAATTGCCATTTGCTTTGATAGAATAGAAGCCATTGTTAATTTTCTAAGTTTAGCCTATTTTGCTAGAGGTGTTTGAAGATTTTGAATGTTAACAATTTCAAAGCACACTGGACAAAGAAAAAGGAAAAGAAAAATAAAAAGAAAAATAAGAAAAGTAAGAAAAAGAAGAAAAAAGAGCTTTCCAAATGTCATAAATGCAATGCACTTCATTCCCTGTATGTTTATAATACTTCTGTCAATGAAACTTCTTTTACACAAGTGTTTACTGATAGAAAACCCACTGCACTGAAGAAGGACGTCATACCTACCACAAAGACCTGTTTGAGAAGTCAGTTTTCATATTTTAAAACTAATGGGTTTAGCAGCCTTGGAAGTTGCATATTTATAATATTTATGATGTGTGTTTTTGCTATGATAGGACTCTTTTAAGCCATTCATTTTTAATAAGAATCTGAACAAGTTTACATAAGGAAACTCAGAAATAGTGGCAGAGATGAATGAAAGCTTGATTTTATATATTAGAATTTCTGGGCCAGTTATTCCCACCTTTTAGTTTGGTATTAAAAATGAAGCATGTCTATTTTAACTTTGTGGTATCAGGGCTAATGAAGAGTATAATGTTTGTAAAATCTATCACCCTAAGTTCAGACTTGTGTAAGTAGTACAGCCAGCTATGAAAGCAATCAGAAGCTCTTTGTCACCAAAACCAAACATTTGCAGAAGATCACTGTAGTCAAAATTAAAGTTTCTCATTGTATTCTTCCGTTGTCCCCATTTCCCAACAATAGGAAGGATTCCTCAGAAGCAGTGAAAGAGTGGTAGGTAGAGCCAGTTATTTCATTATGTTGAAAAGATTATTTTCTGATGGGGTTCTAGAGGGTCTTGCCTTTTACAGAGTTATCATGTATTCTAGAGAGGAACAGGGGTCTCAGCAGCTCCTCGTGTCGTCAGTTCACTCTGGGTTCTTCATCTCAGGATGAGACAACCTTGATTCTCAAGATGCTGCTTAGAAATTTTTAAGCACTTTCTTTGCATATCTTATTCTTGCTACTTCCCATAACAAGACAAAAACAATTTTTGTGGATTCATTTAGTATTACATGTAAATCTGAACATGCACAGGCCTTGAAGAACTCTGTATTGTGAAAGTCACTGCCTCAAAAGTATTGTCACATTGCTTTACAGAAAACAATAGTTTCCTGATCTGTATGGGTTACTCAGATGCAAACCAGGACAGACTTTGACAATTTATGTTGGTTTCAGTCTAGCTGTGGTTTTGCAGGATATTAAATATGGTGACTTCAACAGCATGCCATGAAAAGCACTCAGCAAAGTATTCTTTTAGTTGTAATGTTCTTTTCATTTTAGGGAGAACTGTCAAAATTCCACAATATGTCTTGCAGAATCCCACAAAACTCCAAAGACATCTAGCTTTGCTTTTTTTTTTTGCTTTTTTTTTTGCTTTTTTTTTTTTTAATTTTTTAGCTGGAAGCATTGTAGATTCAATGTCTGGAAAGCCTTACGTGTGTGTATTATGAATATGAAACACGATGTAGGGTTTACTTCCATGGAGAAAAAGTGCTTAAAATTAAGTTAATCTTTCCAGTTTTAAAGCATTTTTTTGTTTTGTTTTCATGCTTATTTCATGAAAGTTCTTTCTTAACAAAAAGAAACAAATAGAACCCAGATATGACATTGATGTGGTACTTCTAGGAGCTTCAGAAAGGACATACTCTTTTCTTTGCACATGTACTTGATGTCTTTGAGATCTGGAGATATTTGGATGTAATATGAATAGAGTGTTTGGTCTTCTCATATCATCCAGTCCTTTCCCTGCCAAGTGCAGCGGAGGTTCAGAATGTGCAGAAATTGTAGAAAGATATCTTGGTTTCAACTGGCTGTATTATTCAAGGCAACACATGCAGCATCTTATTATGAGAATTGTATAACAATAATTAATACATGTTCCTTCTCTATGTATTGGGGAAGGAAGCAGAGGAAATACAGCGGATCAGAAATCTTCTGTGTGATAATAATGAAGTTGTAGAAATGGAACTTACTGTATTTAAAGCAGAGCTGTCAGGATCATATGGGAAATGCATAACAGAAGGAAAGGATTAGGAGCATGAAGGTATCTTTGAATTGTTTGGAAACGTGCATTGAAAGATACTGATGTTAAATTTTATTTAAAGAAGGATTTTTAAGATGGAGCTCTGCACCATTTAATTTCACAGGCTTGGATGGAGTTTCTTATGTTAGGTATGTCTGGGAGCAGACATTTTAACTTCAGATGCAAAATAAAACAGGCCAGAGTCATAAAAACCTTGTCTGTATCAAATAAATATACCTATAATTGGTTGTAAAGTGTTAGTGCCCCTTGTTCAAGTTCCCTTGCTTATAGAGCTTTTACAACTGTGAATGGGGCCTGCTGAGCTGAAGGGCTGCTCTTGAGCCAGATTAATGATACCACTACAGCTCCCCAGTTACTTGAGCTTCCAAAGGTGATGGTGCTCAGCAGCGAGCTTTGTGACACCAAAGAAGAAAAAGTTTTGGAGCAACAGGTGAGTTCTTCAGGATGTTGTTGAAGGCTCTGAGCAAACTCAAGAGGACATTCAGTTCATGTTTGCAAATGGGTTTGCAGGCACAGGCTTACTTTGGGGAGCAGCGTGATGTTAAAATGTTAAGTGTTCAATCAAGCATGATGGGAAACAAAGTTGGTACTGTTGATAGGACGTTTATTTTTAAAATGCTAGCTCTGGTAAATACTGTCTTGAACTCTGGCATAGAATTAACAGTGAGCAGTGGATCTGATTACAACTGAATTATTTTCATTTATAAAGCAACTGTGTAGATACACACACACATATATGTCTTTATGAATTTGAGACAGAAGTTTTGAAGTATTATGTGAGATTTCTTCATGTATAGATATTCCTAAGAAATCTTTCCCACTGTTTTAAATGTTCCGTTAAACAAGGATGTAAATATGCATTTATATGCATATTTATCTTTTTTAAATGTCTTGATATATTTAAGGAAATAAAAAAGAATTTATGTGTTGTATGATTTACAGTCTTGGAAAAAAATAACATAGTCATAACTTTGCAGTTTTTGTGATGCATGAAGATCAGACTTTTTAATGTTGGTTAATGCTTTACTAATTAAAGTGTGCATGTTAATTAAAGCAGAGGCTAATGTTAATTACCTATATTAATGGAATCTCATGTAGCACCTGCCTGAAGCAATGGGTTCAATTTTCAAAATATCTCAATTAAGGCTGAAACTTTTGATTTGCATCTAGTAGGGTTTCAATTAACTGCATTGCAAACTTAAATAACACACTTAAAGGGATAATATCACCAATCACATGTGGCACAGTGGAATTGGTCGGTTCAATTATTGACTATGGCTGTGAGAGCTTTCACAGTTGGTAGGTAAGTAGTATGGTACTGGCAAGTGATTATTGTCTAGGGCTGTCATCACTTCTGTGGCTGTTGTAAGAGAGATGTTAAATTGCTGTACTTGGGTCTTACTGCAATTCCATTGTTACGGGAGACAAAAATAGACTGATGTTTGCTCACATCTAGCATTTAATGGTGAAGATTCAGCTCGTCTGAAATAAATTACTACTGTTCCATGACATGGTAAGGCATTTTATCAAATGGGAAAGCAGCATTTGTGATAAAGTGTGCAGTGTTGCAGTGTACTTCTCAGCCAAGCCAAGAGATGTGATTGTATTCCCAATCTATGTTTCAGCCACCACAGCATTATGTGTTGACACAGGAGCGCTTAATGAGCAGCTTCAGGAAGCGATTAACAAAGTGCTAGAAATAGATGCAATCATGCTGATTGGAAATTCAGTCTAAGCTCCATAAACAAGATTCTAATGTCCTGCTACCATACAACTTTCTATGGCAATTATTCCTGTTAGCTCCAAGACTTGAACTTTTTATCTGAGCGTACTTCAGTAAGACATGGATGGTTCTGTTATAATGGAACAAGGATCCAAAAAAGCATGCTAACTTTTGTCAGTTTGGACACAGAGTTAAAAAATGGAGGTAGGATTCTGTGGAAGGATCCAAATTTTGTTCATACATGTAACGCAAGAGTATCCCCGAGCATAGTTCCTAGGTGGTCCCTGTGAAAACAAACCACGGGAGTCAGTTTTTAACCATGTTCAGCAAAGAGAACCTGGAGCACAAGGTTATATTCCAGTAAAACCAATTTACCAAACTGCATTTAAAATATTGTAACAAACCTTGACTTATGAGTTATCAGTTTGAGACTTCATCTGGTCTAGATTAATCAGTGTGTAATGATTTCTGTTGCTATTTTCACTTCTAAGGTGCCCACATAATTTTGTAAGGTCATTAGGTGGTTTAAAACTCAGCAATTTGTGTGTCTCTGGAAACAAATTAAGGTCTATCGTGATCTGAGTGCCCCATATCGTAATTCTCAACTTTGTTAACAGTCCAATATATTTTACATGTACTCCGTAGCCATAAATATTGTCTTATTTATGGAAAATTTATTTACTGGAAATATGCATCTTTTAATTAAAGCTTTCTCTTAATAGATAGTTTTATAGTAATTGAGCTTCAATTTCCTTGAGTCAATATGTATCTTATTTTAGCTGCAGAAAGTCACATTTTCACTGATTGGGTGTTAAAAGATGCACCAAGTATGTATATTACACTGTGATATGTTATTGTCATCTCAGTAATACTTTAAAATACTGTTTGAAGGAAAAATATTTAATTATACAATTGTATAGTCACATGAACATTTGTTGTACACGTATGTCCTCTTCGGACATCTACATCTTGAGGAGGGTGATTTTACTGTTCTCAGTGTAATTTAGACCTGGCTCTTTTTCCTTGTGAAATTAAAATATTTGTTCCCTTCCTTTTAAATATGGATCTAAACTGAAGTAAAAATAGCCAAATATCTCCTGTTTGATCCTTGGTAGCACAGAGTACTGTAACAATAAATCTTGTATTAATTAGACAATTTTAACTACATTCTAAATGAGAAACAATGCAGCACTGAACAGGCAGCATCTCGTGTAATGGTCATGTCTTTGATGAAAATCTGTTGAAATCATTGTATTTACAAGATTACTGAGTTTAGGTCTCTTTGGGTATTAGTTGGCCCAAAGGCACTTAGCCAATTAAGGCTACTGGAAAAAATGAAAGCAATCCAACCTGAAGCTTTCTGAAAGGAATCTTTAACATGAATTACTTCTTCTGCTTTATAGGGAAGGTTATATAGCACTTTCAATATCATGGGTATACTTGTTTTGGTTTTATTTAGCAGGGGTGTTTTTGTTAATTATAAGAGAGAGGAAAAAGTGTAATTCATTGTTTAAATAACAAGATTATATTACATAAAAAACATCCTGAGCAAGAGATTCTATGGTATCGTTTTACCAGGGAACAAGGATGAAGGCCATGCAAATATGGGTAGGTTTTTGTCAATGGTGATTTGAAAGGCACACCTGCAAAGTTATTATTCTCATGTTTTGGCAGATGTGCTCCTCCTGAAATGTTTGCTTTATGAGTAAGTGGAAACCTGAGGTGCTTTAGCCAAGTCAGCTGTGCAGGTCTGGGCCTGGAGTCATGAGAAGTTTATAACATAGGTCTTGGGGAAGAGTAAAACAATTTCAAGTAGATAGAATGAAGTCTGTTATGCTGTGGTGTTTTAAACAAAAATGAAAAGAATAGGTGGAGTCACACCAGATAGTCATGGGCTGGAATATGTGGTATATTTTTTAAAAGGTTCACATGAGACCAAATAGCACAGTCTTTAGTCTGGCAAAATCCCTTTTTACACTGTGGAAAGCTTTCCTAAATACAGTATCTAAAGAATCTCATGCTGGATATTGGCTTTTCTTTTAAAGTTATTTTTGGATGTTAGACACACATAACATAGATCTGAATCAAAATCTCCCTTAAAGTGCTGAAATAAAAGGTTTCCACTACATTTTTCTTGGTAATGCAATAAAGTGTTATCATGTTAGAAACCTTGTCAAAGTAAGGTGTCTAACATCTTTCTGGAAAGGCAGTATCTCTGGAAAAAAAAGGGAAGGTTTTATTGTTTAAAAAGATATGTCATTTTTGTTATATTTTAGGGCTTTAATTGTTCCATTACTTTGTTTTAGCCTTGAACAGTCTCTCTACATGATTGGATTGTATCTTACTATTTTATATGTATATATAAACTGAGGTTTTTAAAAATAATTTTATATCACATCTGTTTTTACTGCATGTTGCTGCATGTCTCTAGAGGCATCCAGCATTTTTATTTTCAAGTAAATTTATATTAGTTACAGTCTCCAGCTGTTTTAGATGTAGGATCATTTCCTGTTGGTACAGTTTCCAGAACAATTCTGGGTTTTTTTCTTCTCAGAAGAATGAGAAATTTAATTTAACAAAGACATCCTATAATTGCCTTTGTATCTAGCAAGGTATCTAGCAATCTAAATATTTTATTTTATTTAAAACATCTGTCTACATAATATCATATGACTATACAAGCCTATATCAGCCTTCTGAAAGACAGCTGCTGCCACTTTTATTTAATTTATAAGAGACCAACAAAATTGCTCCTTAAGATAAAGCCCGTCTGCCACTGAGTCATATATAAAAAAATTTGCAAGATGAAAATTGCTTGCATTTACAGTTCTTGTTAAACTAATCTAGGTCTTTTCCAAATTTAGAAGTATCATTTTTCCTTTTCCCCCTGCCACCCCCACCCCATCACTGCAGAAACATAGAAGCTTTACATATACATTTTTTAGAAGCTCATTTTATGAAGATTGAAGGTACATTTCTTCTTAAGATGAAATGCAAAGTAGAGTTGCATCTTAATTGCTTGCTTGTTGGATCTATCTTCATTATCACTAACATTTTGTGCAAATTAAACTGGTCAGAATTTTCATGCAGTTTTTCAGAAAATATATAGGGGCAGTGATAACGTCAGCATCTCTATCTGTTTTGTGTTACTAAGCTTTGTTTGCAGTGATAGTAAACTGTTTCTTTGTATGAAGCAACTCATACTGAAAAGAAAATGTTTAATAGTGTCAATTTACGCACAGCAGCCATCCTAGCAAGATAGATATAGGCATTCTACAGTATGTCTAAATAAGACAAGTACACCTTTTCTAGGGAAGTAATCAAAACATCCCTTTTTGGAGAACTAAGAGTATGAAAGGAAAATGTTTATGGTTCCCTACTGGCACACAGTTATGATTGACAGGAAAAACCAACATGTATGCCACATGAGACATCTTGTTCAGGAACTTTCAGGAGGGTAGTAAATTGGTGTTGGCACAAACACAAAAAAATAAAATGACTTGATTCAGCATTTTTCAATTCTAAATCCCCAAGCTCCAAAGAAAGAAGTAAATATTCATCAAATGATCAAAATTTATATTGATTTTTATTCTGCATTAGCAGCTCAAAGTCAAGATTCTTGACAGGGTGGATGTTGGTTTGAATGATTCTCTTTGAAATAAGGATACAGGCACTGGGTTGAGTGCTACTGTGAATTCCTGAACCATAGGAAAAGACTATTAGAACCCTAGGAAGCTAAATTTTTAAAAGAATAGTATAAAGGCATGCTTGTTCAGTACTGTTTTGATAACTAAATTGTTGTTATTAGTATGTAAAGTAATTCTCATTGTTTCTGCTTTACTCCATCCTTTCCATTATCATCTAAGGACAACTTTTCTACAGTACTTCAAAAGGGAACATTAGTTCACATACTATAGTAACCAAGTTAATATCATTAGTTCCCAAAGTGAGTGTACAAAGTGAGTGAAGTGCTAGTCTGGCAGAGCAAAGGAAACAAAGATTGTATCTGCACATTATACAACTTTAATTTTGCAGTTTCTGCCAGGGAGTAAATACAAATCCTGGGGGGAGGGGTGAGGGAAGGAGGATGGAAATCCAGGGGAAGAGAATGTGAGCATGAATGCAGCGCTGAAACACAAATGTGATGACTGTGATTACCGAGCTGTGAGATTTAATGAGAAAGCTTGTATTAGAGTGAAGTAGAAAATCATAACCATCACCTCTAGTCTATAGAAGTATAATTGGATCTCAGCCCCCAGCAAAAAGTAAATAAATAAGGTAGTGACATTTGTAAAAAACTTAAATATATTGACAATAAAAGAGGACGTTATCTCCATTACTGTACTCTTGCAGTATATTTGGGGGTTTTTAAATATCTCAACTTGCATTAAAATGAGATTCATTGCTGTAAAATGGAATAAGAGAATAAGTGTGTGATTGTAGGGGGGTTAAATAAAAAGCAAAGTGAGGCAAAAATACTGAAACTATCAAAGTGTTAACAAATTTCCCAAATGTCCTAGGTGGTTACAATTCAGCAAACATCTTTAACAGCATAGCTTTAAAATTAAATTTTACAAACATTATGGGTAATGCTTTAATAGTATGCAAATTGCAATAAAGTCAGCAGCAGCAAAACTGACCTCTCAGCAATACAAATATTTTATGTTTAAAACAGTTATCTTTTTACAGTTCCTTCTACCTCAGTAGGTGTCAGGTTCTTCAAGAGGCTCCTCGTCTAAGGATCATAAATAAAGTAAAAGGAGAAGCAATCTGTGCCTGCTTTTTTACATGGCAAGGCAGTTGTACAAATCAAAATATCAAGCTATATGTTTTGCTGTTGCAACAATAATTGCTAATATTTTTACTAATATTTTTTAATGTCCTCAATGTGGTTTTTTTTACTTTTTTGTTTCTAATTTTCCTCAAAAGCAATCTGTATCTCTCACGTATATATGGAAAGGAAAAGTAATGTACAGAGAAAAATAGTTGGCCTGCATTTCCCTGCTGTTATTAAACAAACTAAACTACAAGTTAGTTTTATCCTCCTTCATAGTCTGCCTATTCTTACTTATGCTTGCAGTGGAGACACAGTCCTGTGTTCATATATGCACAATTTGTATAATTAATAGTTTGATGTCTAAAAGCTGTTGAAAAAAAATTGCAGTTTCTCCCTATACCAGGAGAAAAAATTATCTTAATTAAAAAAACAAAACAAAACAAAACCCAAAAAACCCAAACCACAAATAACAAAACAAAGCCACTTGCCTTATACAATTAGAAAACATTCTCATCTCCAGGGGTAATATAACATCAAATAGACTATCTAGGCATGAAAAGAATCTCAATTTCAGAACAAGTCAAATAAACATTCAGTGAGAGTCTTGGAGGTACAGTCTGGGCATGAGTTTGGACTTGAAAATATTTGATACTGTTGAGCCTCTCAAAATATTTGGCTCAAAATATTGAGTTAAAAGGATACTAGCTCAAAACTTTTGCAATTTTGTGAGTTGGTACATATAGGAAATTGTGGAACTAGTTGTCAAACATATATATTTACAGATATATGTAATAATTAGGCTAATAAAAATAAAACATTTCTCAAGTATATAGAAGTTTGAAATGGAGCTACTAAAAAAAACCAAGCTGTTTATGCACTACTTAAAATGACAGCTATATAACATGCTCACAAATTATGTCATATTATAGAAAAAAAAAAATCATCATTTTTTCTTTAATATGGCATCATCTTACTAGTAATTTCTACATTTTATGTAGGTTCCTTTTAGCATAAATAACAGAATTATACAAAAAACTGTGTTCATGAAAAGTCAGTAAAACATAAAACAGGAATAATACTACAGTATGGTAAAATTAATGAGAAGTCAATGTGTATTATCAAAGTAACTTCAGATTCATATACTGCAAGCTTAAAGAAGGAAATAATCACATTATATTTACTTCCAAATGAGATATTTCAGTTTAATAAATGTGGATGACTTGGAAGCCACTTTCTACAGGTAAGTCATCAGGTTTCACTTCACTGTGAGGCAGTACAGCTTCCAGCAGTGAAAAAAGTGATTTCTCCAAAATATGCACAAGGTAGATGTCTGAACAAAATTTCCAAGGAAAAGGCCACAACATTTTTATATTATCTCAGTCATGCTTTCTTGTGATGTGTTGGGTAGTTTTCCCCAGAATGCATTACTTTTGCAAGACCTACCTTCTGCCATTATTTTAAAATAGAAATGTATGTGTCAATCTGCAGCAGAGATGGGGGCAGAGGACTGTTCACTGTCACTCTAGAATTTCTCTTGTACATGAGTGCTCTCCTGAATTCTGAATATTGGTGCATTTAACCTTAAAAGCATGCCCATTTTGAATGCCCAGCCCCACATATTGAGTCTGATGAATTGCCTGTCCCCATGGTTTGGAATACAAGCCTTTTAGAAAAGTATGGCTTTTAGAACTCTCAATGCTTTGGATGTCAGGCAGACTCTTTAATAATCTCTTTTTAAGCCACTTCATTGCTCTAAAAGTGCAAACAGAGAGAATGGAAGGAACAATCAGAACTGTGCAAATAGTGGAGTTTTTAATTAAGTAAGATTAAGTTTACAATTTTGCCACATTGAGGAAAGACTAGTCAGACACAAAAAGACTTTGCTCTTCTTGACTACTTGGGGATCTTGAGGCTGGCCTGGTAAGGTATTCAGCCTTGTGGTTAAGTACAACAGATCTGTGTTCTGACCTCCTATGACAAATAGTTTTCTCTGCCAGACAGAAAAGAAAGACAAAAGATTGTGTTGATTAATTGTTACTTTTATAGGAGAAATTCTTCTGGGCTTGTAAGAAAAGGGCTGTTTGGATTTACAGTTCCTGTGGCATGTGGAGAGCTGTCACTAAAGGAGCTGGAAGGCATGTGGCAGCTTTGATGAAATGAACTCTTAACATTTATGTTGATGGGTTTGGCTGGATCTGCATTCTTGTTAGTTTGTGTATTCTGCCTGGTTTTAGCAAGCAGCACTCTGTCATCCTAGTCCGTTATGTTTTCAGAGAAAGCCTATTCCCCTCCTGGCCCACAATTATTGCAAACCCTTCTTTTGCATCTTGCCTGTCACTCTCATTCTGCAGGCTGGAGATACAGACCTGCAAGACAAGAAAAGTAGCAAAAGATACTGGCCATTGTTCAATTCCCATTCCTACAAGGATTTTTTTTCACCTTGCAATTTTGGGAGGCTATTGTCAGAAACTCTTCACAGTCTTGGAAGTCTCTGGAGAGGTTAATCCTTTCATACTTTTCTTCAGTGCTTTTTGGTATTTGTGATATAGGGAACTTCTCTGGATACAGAGCAGAGATCTGTTTGATGCACAGGGCATGCCATGCTCTTCTGTTGTACTTAATGTTACACTGAACAGAACCAAAGCAACAAGGACAGTCAGGAATTAGACAGCAGAGGTCCAGCTTTTAAATTAACAGCATGATCAGGACACCTCCATGGATTTGATCAAACAATGCTGCTGAGGCCACACTACTGATTGCATTTGCACTCCACAGTCCTGAAGTCACAGGTCATGTTCCTAATCTTTATAATGAAACAGGAAAAAACCTTATGTATTCCTGAAAGCCAAGGGAAACCCTGTAAAAAGCTATTGCTGTTATTTACTAGTTTTGGTGGGTTTTTTCCTTTTTTTTCTTTTTTTTTCTTTTCTTCCACTCCTGTTATTTCTGATGGCTACGGGAACTGCCTGAAGTTCTGTCTTGCTATAACACAGCCCTACTCTATCTGAAATTTCATTTTATGGCTCCTGTGGACAAGCTTCAATTCACTGTGCTGTTATTGCTGTTACTTAAACTCTACGATGGGTTTAAGTACCTTGATAAGTAAGAATGTTGTTGCCTTGTCATTTTGCTCATTCTGTGTGAAGGTTTCACATTGTTGTGATGGCTTTAGTACACTGAAAGAAAAAGCGATAAAGTTATTACCTATATAAAAGCATTTCTGAGGTTTATGACAATAAAAACATTTTGCTGCAATTTTAACTGGTAACAAGCATGCTCTGATTAGCAGAATTAATTTCCTGCATGATCAAAACACAGTGTGTCCTTTGTCATAGGACTATCAAAGGTTCAGCTTTCAGTAGACACATTTTATGATATAGGATTATTTTTTAATCTGATTCAGTCTTGAAGAGAGTGAGCAAGGTGAAGGATGGAAGAGGCAGGGAAGCCAAAAGCAGGAAGGGCAACAGACTAAGAAAGAAGTCAACTGCAGCAGGTCCTTGTTTCAATTATACAGGTGACGAAGCAGGGATGGGAGGGGCAGAGGCCAGGGAGTGAGAGAAAAGAAAAAGAGCAGTGGAAGATAGGAGTTACCATCCTGCTTCAAGAAGACCCTCAAACAAATGCCTACACTTAAGATAGAAACTGTACTTCCCAGACGTCACTTAAGTCCAAGAAGCCTAACACTGCTATGTTGTGGGCTTTATGATCTTAAAGGTCTTTTCCAAACTAAATGATTCTATGTTTCTATGTGTCTGTTGCACAATGCCATTTAAAATGCTGAGACAACATATTGTAAGTACTGCTTCCACCCCAAATGTTCTCAGCAACATAAGACCTGTTGGCTGGCTGTAAGGATGGAGTAGTGGTTAATCGAGTCTGTCAGTATAGTATTTGGTTCAATTCTTTCTGTAAGCTACATCTCCATGGAAGGCATTTTGAGTGATGTACTCCTCAACATAAATTATTCAGTAGCTGCATCTGTGACAGAGCCAGGGTCTGTTTCATGTCCTGCAATAAAGCCTTCTCCACAACTTTATAATGTTGAGAAACAGACAGAATGTTTTGACAGAGAACAACAAAAAATGCTTGAGGGCACAGATATAACCACGTAAGTGCTACTATGATCAACTTAATTCTAGTAAGCAATTACTTACAATTTTATCTCTGAAGAAATGTTACCAGTTACAAAGATATAAAGAGTGCCAAGCTGGGATGTACACCCTCGCTAAGGGATGTGGCTCTGTTTGCACTTCTGTATAATATACATATAGGTGAGCCTTCTAAATCTACATTCGCATAGTGCAATCTAACCACCTCCTTGTTTGGTGGAAACTGGCATTTGTGCTCTAATATAAGAAACAATGTTTTTATCCAGCTTAAGTTCAACTAATGGCAAAGGAACTGAACAATGTCTGGATTACATAGGTAATTGTATAGTAATTACTGTCTAACATGGCAGTGGCATAGCTTTTCTACAGCAGGGAAAGAAGAGAAGGATGATTCAAGATAGGATACATTTATGACTCAAATTCAACTGAATGTATAGTTTGTATATTTAAAACACAGAATAGTTTGCTTACAGTAACATAGTTCATAACAAAAGACTTATGCTCCCTAGGAGACAGTTTCTGAACATACTTTCCTTTCAAAACCAATTCAGGGATATTTATTCTAGTACATTCCAATGTAATTTTTATTTTTTTTTCCATCAGAACAAGATTAGTGCTGAGTTCTCATCTCCAATGTACAAAATGTTCAAAATTTTCAGTCTTTCATTTGACACTCTGTATGCAACATAACCTTTCAATCTCCTTCCTCTGGCCATAACAGCCATTATCCCTTGTCTCATCTTTCTCCATTTCAGGATAAGGTCATTCTAACATGTAGGTCTAACAAGAAATACAATGTATTTTCATTGATTTGTATTGTCACTGATTACCCCTTTGTGTTATATAGTGATCTGTATAGTAAAGGACATTTTATATTGGCATGCAAAGCCAGACTTAAGGAACAGATTCTACACCCCAGGCTCCCTCTGTTTATTTATAAGGTCTTACTTTTTAGAAAATGAGCTTTTTGAAAATAGCCTTGAAAGTATTTACCATTATTAATTGATCACTAGAACAGAATATTTGGCACTGTTTATCCCCAGAGACTACTGTTTTTTCACAGTCTAGTTCAGAAATTGGATCCTCCAGGCTCAGGAAAATGAGACCATTTTCTCATTTGATTATTGGAAATATATCAGTTTTAATTTACAACAGAATATTGTAAACTCATTCTATCCTGGTAGAACAGTGACTGTTAGTGAATCTGTACAAGTTTGTAAGCAGACCATCATCAGCATCTTTATTGTGTTTTTACCGCAAAAATGGTCACTTAGAAGAGAACCACGAAGTGGAAAACAACTGCTGAATATCATTCTTTGACATTTTCCATGTTAATTTTTTTCACTGATTCTGACTTGATACATCCTCTGAAAAAAAAACCCCACAAAAAAAAAAACAACCCCAACAAACAAACAAAAAATAGGCACTACAAATGAATGAATGATTACCTACCACCCATTTCTATTACATGTATTTGGGATGATGCATATTTCAGTAGACTTTCCCAGAATTTGCTAGATACTCAAGTCCATAGAGGTGTGTTTGTGATACAAATTAAGTTCTCATAGTTGTGATAAGTAACAAGAATGCATATGTAAGGCAGTCTGAAAATGCACACTTCAAATAAGCTAGAAGGTAAAGCAAGTAGCTTTTCTATATTTTATTAGAAAATAATAAAGTTGCTGCTTTATTCTGCCAGAATACTGCAAAACTTCCTTATCATTTAAGTTTTTATGTTAAAAATAAACTGCAGTGTGTTTATTGCATATCTGTGCTGTTTTCTAGGTTGTACGTTGTGCCTGTTAGTTCAGATTCAGAAGAATGTAGGTTTTTGAGACTTAAACTGATCAATACCTACTCAAGGTCTTTGCAGCCTCTTTGGATTTGCAGTTGATATCAGAACAGGGACAAAAAATGCTTAGGTACAGCAGTGAGATAGATGAATTCATACAGAAAAGAAATCAGGGAGATCCATCAGAAATTCTACACTGTCTGAGTTTGAGTTGCTGAAAGTATTCACAATCATTGAAGACAGAAATTGGGTTTAAAACCAAAAATAGTTGATTTACAGAGGGGTCATATTTCTGAGATACAAGAACTGGGACACAACTACTTCCACTCAGGATTCATATAGTATGATGTTGATGGAGTTTATAATACATACAAGACAGCCTAATAGCTGTGAGGAAGAAATAGAGGATTCTTATTCATCCTTCTGCATATATTTACTTACCCTTTCCAACTTGTTTTTCCTTTCCACCACTATTCTATTTCATACTCCTTTTTCTTCCCCCTTTTCCCATATATGTTAATGGTTTGCCTACTTACGAATATTTTTGCAATGCAACAGAGAAGGAAAGATCTGTGAAAAGCAGCTTTTCTAATTTTTCCTGACTCTTATTTTAAAATGTAGAGGAAATTATAGGAGGGAGAAATAGAAAATGTAAAAAAAAAGTGTATCTCAAGTATTGGGATAGTTGTTCTATTTGAGAAATAGCATGTGATCATATAGTTCAGAGCTGAGTTTTAATTAATATGTGTGAGGTTCCAGAGTTTAGGCTACATGTGAATTCCCTCCTTTTGGAGTACAGGGGGAAAGGAGGAGGGAATTTTATACATTGTTTCAACAACAGCCAAAAAAGCAGCAAATAAATTGTCTACCCATAAAAACACACAAAACCCATAGGAAAAAAGCAAGAATTACTTATGTTGATTTTGAAACCCATTCTGACAATCAGGGAAGTTATATGCTTAAAGTTTTCCATGAGATTCACCTCTAGGCTAAAAAATAGTCACAGAAGATTTTAATTCATAATGTAGTTGTTTCAGAAAGTTACTGGTCCCTTGCAACAGGGCTTTGGACTAAAAATATCATGTCAAGCATAACAAAAATAAAAAGAATCAATGAAGAACTGCTTTCTGTTAAGACTTAAGCTAAATGAAAAAATTCATAGTGTTATGTGGACAATACAAAATACTCACCTGCAAGATTATCCTTACTGGTGAAGAATTCTTCCAAGAAGAAACTTGATCAGGAACCCCTGTGTACTGTGGAAGAGGATTGTTTACCAACTTAAAAGAAAATTTACTTGGAGGTGGAAAGGGAACAGGATAGTGGTGATGTGTAGTTTTTTGCTGCTTTTTGTAATTTCTGAGTTACACAAACAGCAGTGTTACTTATATTTTCTGAAAGAGCATCTTTTATAACTCTATCAAACCTTAATGTTTTACTCGAACTGGACAGTACCAACTAGTTAGTCTTTGTATTCAAGTAATGTTTCTACATTGGTAACCCCTTGTGGTTTAATTTTTCCCCTTTTTAGACTAGGTAGTAAAGCCTTGCATTTGATTTATGTACACAGTAAAAGACCTGCATATTTTACTTTGAATTTTGATCTTCTATCTCCTCAGAAAATTGCTAGTATTTTTTGTTGGTAGTTTGTGTTTTTTTTAATTTCTAAAAAAATGTACTGGGGCTTACTGCCAAACATAACAAATCTCACTGCAAGACGCAACTGAGAGAGAAAACTGTAAATGACTGAAAGAGAAATTTTAAAAAGGAAATGGAATTTCCAAATCAGCTACATTATTACTGATCAAAAAATGCACCAAGGCAATGTAACTGTTATTTCTTACAAAGACACTCTAACCTTCCTTCAGACTTTCTCTACATTCTTTAGTGCTTATTTCCCTTCACTTGCCAGCATTTTTCTTAGATTTTTCACATTTACCTTCTCCTCTCTAGCCCTTTCACTGCTTTCTTTTTACAGCTGCCATTCTTTCATAGACTGGTAACTCAGTTGTGCTGTCAGCAGCCAAGCAAAATCTTCATTTCCCTGCCTCCCACAATAGAAAATGCAAGAGAGCCCTGATACAAAATGTCCTCCATGCTTGTCGCGTTTACTTGCCATAGCACCAAATAGTTAAGCATTCCCCTAATGGAAATAAGAGTATGTAGTTACACAGCAGTAGCAGTTTTTGAGGCATTATCAGAATTTGCAATGTGTTTTTCTTTTGGTGAAGCATATTAAAAGAAAACAATAGCATATCAGTCCCAAAGTGCTTTTGAACTTACTCTACCCTCTGTTCTTTGTCCTGTTCCTAGGGGCAAGTGTGGCAAACAGCAGATTTCATCCTTTTATCATCTGGTTCTCTGAGCCTCAGAATCAAACTGATCACAACAGCTGCAATAAATAAAGTGTCTAGTCAATAAGTTATGATGCCAAATATTATTCAACATTCTTCTAGCCAGGCACAAAATCTGGTGGAAAACAGCACGTCTCACTTACTGCCTTTTTCCTTGCAATTAGAATTGCTGAGTAATCAGTGGATGCCAGATATCAGAAAGCAGAATGTGAATAATGCCAATTTGCTTGTTGGGTTTTTTTACATTTCCTATTTAAAACAAAATTACCTATAGCAATATGGCTTTAATGAATTATGAAGCACAGGCAATGTGTTAACAATATCAGTCTTGAAGCCTGTAACAAATGTAATTTTATGTATATACCTGTTTTTTCATAGTATGTGATTTCTAATACATTGTTTATTCATGTCCAGACATTTTTATGCAGCATTTGATTGGATATACATATTGTGGAATATATCTCTTATTCTCTGTTAGAAACCTAAATAGTTCAGTTCTAGCATTTGGGAATAATTTAATGGTTCAGCCTTTTTAACTATTATGCAAGGAGATAAATGATGGTGTGAATCACTTGGCTAAAGCTGTTGTAGTCCAAAAGTATTTTAAATGAATTCTTTCTGAATTTTTACTTTATTTTAAAGTTCTCTTGTGTTGTTTTTTCTCTTTGTTTTCTTTTTCTAGGCTGAGGTTCAGCTATGCTATCTGGAAGCACAAAGAGATGCTGTTGAACAGATGTCCTTAAAGCTGTACAGTGAGCAGTACAACAGTAGTAGCAAGCGAAAGGAAGAGTTTGCTGATATGTCAAAAGTTCACACAGGGGGAAGTAATGGGTAAGGAACTATTCTTTTTGTTGTTTTATTCTCACTGATCTGTATTTTTTTTTACATGATACACTTTTTCTTACTTCTAGTTAACCAGGATTTTTCTTCCTAGGCCAAGAGGCAGGAGTAAACTCTCCATATTTATTTTTTTAATATATGAATGTAAAAAATAATGGGTCCTGGATAATTTATCAAAACGATGGTTCATTCATAGGATTACCTAAGATTATCTAAGAGCATTCCATTATTTTGATTTTTTAAAAAATGTTGTTTCCATTTGCTTCAGGCTTTTCTCCTCTGATGGTCTCATATCTTTTAATTTCCTCGCATCTTCCAAGGAAGCATCTTTATAATGTAGTAATACCTCTGCAAGACAATTATCTATTATAATTATTCCACTAATAATTAGGAAATATGAATGTGAAACCATTCACTTATATTTCACCAGTTCAGACATCCCAGTTTTGTACTTCCAGAAAGCTTTAACTGTTTTCCCTTCACTTGGCCTTCTCAGTCTGTTTTTTAATAAATGCAAATACACATACCTACCCATACACATATATATGTCAGTGTATGTATAAAAATACTCTTTCTTAATTCCTTGATCAAGGAATCTTGGTCAAATCAAGCACTGGATTATGCTAAAATGAAATCTTGCTGCCCCTCTCTTTTTCACAACCAAGAAAACTTGTAGTTCTGGTTTAAGCCTTTTTCTTGAAGGGCTTTTAAAAACTGCTAGCTTCCCTAAGTGTAGATATGAACATACGTGGGAGTTCATAATAGTGTGGGGCAAAAGCAGTTCAAAGGAGCCAACCAGTGCTCATTGTTTGGGTACACCCTCATCCTAATAAATTATTCCTGTTACTGGGAATTACAGTACAACTTTTGCCTGTAGTTTGCTATGCAAGGAAATACATTGACCAAGGTGTTCTTGAGATCTTTATCTCCAGAACATCCTTTTCCAGTTGTCAACTCAATGTTGAGATCTCGGAAACACAGTTTTATTAAATTACCGACTGTAAAGATAAATGAGCCTTGTAAACATCCCCTCTTATTATACGGAAAGATGACTGTTTTAGAAAAGTTGATGTGAGCTAATTATGTAGGATTACTGAGATCTTGATTACATATGCAGAAATCTGTCAGGTTCTCAAACAAGCCAGTTTAGCTCGTGCCAACCATAAAAATAATTTGTTCAGAATTGGTGTGTATATGTATATAAATGTGCACTGGGGGCTACATATTCAAAAACAGCTTCTAATTTTACAACCACACTGAGCAAGAACTTAAGGTTAGAATTTTTGTGGGATGTAAGACAGTGAGATATCAAGAGACATTTTGTTTTCCTCAGTGTAGGGGATATAAAGCTTTAAGCCTCATGGAAAAATCCAGTTTGTAGTCTTACATACCATTATGTGTAAGGCTCTTAAATGCATTTGTTTGCAGCCCTAACTACGTACTTATAACTGGGAATTGTAATGTACCAGTTTTCCCTACCTCCTCTGTTCTATGGCCACCTTTCAGGGCCCTTATAGCTATCCCAGCCTTTAGAGGTCCAACAGTGGCTTAAGGGGCAAAAGAACCAGAGGGAGACTAATACAATACCATATATTCAGCCACTATAGAAACTAGGGTGGGCTGGATTCAGATGGAAAACTTCCAGTTGAACCAGTGTGAGGTATTGTACTGAACACAATGGAAATGCCTTTCAGCGGCTTGAAAATACAGTTGATACAACATTTCCCCACTGCATAAAAACTGTGGACAGAAATTCCCCAGTAGGATGACCTAGCTTGAGACTGAGATCTGTACAGAGAAGGGGCTATTTGCATAACTGGGAAAACTAGGATATCTATGCATTAGCTGTTGCGGAGTTTTGACCTAGGAAAAAGAAAGGTGTCTACAGGGAGCGCAAGAGTTACTTTAGATGAAATGTCTCTTTTACGGGAAAGATTTGCAGGTGCCTTGTGTAGGAAATAGCTAAACTGAGATAGTTGAGGTTGTAACTGTAGAACAGGGTAATGCTAGTGGTTGTATAAAGAACAGGAGATTTCCTGCCATCTTGTTGCAACAGCCATAGGGAGGGTGTACGTGTATCTGGATGGCAGTGGCTAAAGTGATGATGAAAGAGAAGAGAATAAATATCCACTGCAGGGAGCACCAGCTAGCCAGGCAGCAAGAGTAACCAAGAGTAGTTGAGAGCATCTTCAAAACATTACAGCAAACCTGGCTGGAAATACTGCATTCCCTCAAAATTAGGAAGGAGTTTTACACAGGTACAGTATTTACAGCACCATGGCACAACATGATCATGGGGTTTTGTGATCCTGTCATCACCCAGTATTGGGCCTTCATGAATGAGGCTTTGAGATAAAGCTTTAGAGGGATCTTCGAGTATGCATAGACTATAACACTGTTTTAAAGTTGTTAATGTCAGAACTCTGATATCTCCTGTATCCTCCTTAGAAAAACAAGTGAAAGAAGTTCTCAAAAATGATGATCCAGAAACTTGGAAGAACTTTTTGTCTAACTGAATATTTTTGGTAGGCATAGCAATGTGTTTACAGTACTTCTAAATACCATGTGAGTTATGCCATCAAAAAAAATAATACAAACTGGAAGTGTGTGTTAAACATGGGGAAAAGTGCTGATGAAAAGAGCTTCACATTCCTTTTTATTTATTAATGCTACAGACGAACTGGTTTTCTCATGAGAAAGGTGCTCATGAATTTTCATTCAAAATAATAAATTGATGTCCACATTTTAAGAAATATGTTTAGGGTTCAAGGGATTAGACATGCAACTCTGCATATCTGATTCCCTGTTTACCAAGATAAAATATACTTCTTAATGTCATTTTAGTTATTATGTGACTAATGATTTTAGCTTATTAACCAAGAAACCTATATTAAGGAAGCTGTAGTTACCTGCCCTTTAATTAATATGATAGCATTCTGGTTCGCAGTGTTTGGTTACTTTGAATGAAGCAGTATTTTTTTGCAATAAGCAGATGACCTCATTTATTCTTTTTTTTAGTGATTGGTTGGTTTGGATAATCAAACCAAATTAGATATTTTCTATAATTCTTCCATCTGTAACATACATCAGTGTTTCAGAAGTTATTCTTTCCCTGGTTCTGCTACTAGCAATATGAAAAATAAAAATCCGCCAAGCTCAGAAAAAAAGTAGATTCTGAATAAAAAAGAAATATTCAATATACCACAGAAATACTGACAGGTACATTTTAATCTTCACCTGCCACAGATCCTACAATTGCTGGATTTTCTGGATGTCTTTTTAGTGGGTTAATAACTCACATCCTCTTCCAAATAGTAATTTAATAGTAATCAGTAGGTCCATCTATTTAGAGGTGAGGCATTCATTTTAAAAACAAAGTTGTCAGGTTTTTTTAGTAGAGTTATTTTAGAACTATTAAAAACATTGCAGTCAAATTTTTAAAAAAATTGATAATGCTTTGTAGGCTGACTTCGCATTCTTCAGGTTTGGGCAAATAACTGCCATAGGTAGTTTGTTAATAATGCCCTCAAATTATGTGATTTTACAGCAGAAAATTAAAAAAAAAAAAAAAAAAAAA